>NW_006399833.1:3993355-4018259 GCF_000299155.1 Elephantulus edwardii | reverse complement strand
CTAGCATTAGATATAATTAGCTATAATATCCCTAGTCCCACTGCCTCTTCTAAACCCAGCCTGCACATCTAGCAGTTCTCTGTTGATAGTTTTCATCAGGGTCTTGCTTGCATGTGGTATTAATGATATTGTTTGATACTTTCCGCATTCTGTCGAGTCACTTTTCTTTGGAATGGGAACAAATATCAATCTCTTCCTGTCAGTTGGACAGGTAGTTGTCCTCCAGATTTCTTGGCACAACTTGGTGAGCACATCCAGGGTAGCATCTGTTCATTGAAATATGTCAATTGGTGTTTGCTGTCAATTCCTGCCTTGCTTTTTTGCCAATTACTTCAGTGCAACTCGAACCTCTTCCTTTATCACTGTAAGCTTTAATCATATGTTGTTTCATAAAGTTCTTATGTGTCAGTCAATTCCTTTTGGTACAGTGACTCTATACTCCTTCCATCTTCTAGGATTAATAAATACTTGTTACATGGACAATATGTATAAAACGTGAAGTCATTATGCTGAGTGAAAGAATTCACAAAAGAACAAATACTGTGTGACCTCACTGATAGAAAAAAAAAAAAGACAATTGTATAGAGACAAGGTTTTCTGTCTTTTTGGTTCCCAGGGGCAGGATAAAGGGTGAAATGGAAAGTTAAAGGTGGTGGGAAAGTCACATTGATTATTATAATTAATGATAACTGTAATTGCTTCCAGTGAGTTTGACACCTATAAACAGTTGAATTGGCAAAAAGTTGTGGCATATTGTTATTAGGTGCCATCGAGTCCATATTTAAAGATTGTGGTGTTGTTTGTTGATTGCCGTCGAGTCGAGCATGATTCATAGTGACCCTGTGAACAGCAGATCTGAACCCTGCTCCGTCTTGCACCATCTCCACCATCTCAGACAAATCTGAGATTATTATATTCGCTGTGTCAATCCATCTGGTTGAAGAGCTTCCTCTCTTTCACTGACCATCCACTTTTCCAAGCGAGGTATCCTTTTCCAAGAAATTAACTCCTCCAAACAACATGCCCAAAGTACGTGAGATGAAGTTTTGCCATCCTTGCCTCTAAGGAGCACTCTGGCTGTACTTTATCCAAGACTTATCTGTTTGTTCTTGTAAAACAATGGCGAGGGCAAGGTGGGGTTGGGGGATGGAGGGAGAGAGAAGCTGCAGAGGCCGCTTATGTACAAACACTTAATGGAATTTGGTTTTGCTGGTTTGGAGATTCAGGGTCACAGTTTCATTGGAAATCCCAGTTAATAGGCCTAATAAACATGTTGAGTGCTTCTAGCTTACATTACTGTTCCTTGCAAAATCCCTGAGGTCTTAAAAGCTCACAAGAGACCACCCAAAGTATAATTGGTCTTTATTTGTCTAGGACAATAAATGAAGGAGACTCAGGAATAAGAAAAGGATATTAAATGTGTGGTAAATTGCCTACATCAACAACTGCCTCCTTTGATATGAGATCTGAAGAACTGAATGATGCTTGGCTACCATTTCTCATCATTTTAGTCAAAGATTCTTTGTGGAACCCTGATCAAAAGGAGGAGAAATGCACAATAAAATTTCAAGTGGAGCCATGGAGCCTAAAGGAAGCCCTGAAATTATTTACCACAGACTTTCTAAGCAACATGCCTCTGAAAAATCTATGAACTTTGACAAATGTCAATAGTTATAGAAGGGCTTCAGGCCTTTTGTTCATAGGGTCACTATGAGTCGTCGACGGCAATCGGCAACAACAGAATCTTTAAATATGAAAGCAAAAATATTCCCCTGAAGTTTTCTTAAATTCAAACAGCAGTTTAAGTTAACTTTAAAAAAAGTCTTCCTTAAGCATTACACTCTTTTATTTACTATCTATATAGGATCAAATTCATAGCAGCAACTTGAGAAACTGGATAGGAATTTCAGAGGCTGTGAATTTATTTTAATAAGGGAGAAACAACTCAGAAAAGGAGGATCAGAATGGCTACACAACACAGAGAATATAATCAATATTGCTCAAGGTACATTTAGAAAATGTCTATTTTGTTGTGTCTATTCTCAACAAGAAGAAACGAAATAAAATGGAAAAAAATACTGGCTTATTCTTCATAATCAAAGCCTGGAAACAACCTAGATATAACCCAATAGTTGAAATGTTAAATAAACTGTGGTGCATCCATACGTGGAATGTTGGATTCACTGAAATGACATGGAATATCACAATAAAGCCAGTAACACAATCCTTTTTTGTTTGTTTTCCAGTGCTGTATGCTCCGGTAGCCCAGTGGCAAGAACTTGTGCTGCAGTCCCAAAGGCCTGCATTCCAAATCCCCCAGCTGCTCCACTGAAGAAGGATGAACAACCACTCCCATGACATTTACTGTCTCTGAAAACCTGCTGGAGGGTCAGCAATAGATCAGTTCCGACTCAACGGTACAAAGCAACAACAGTGTACATAAGATTTAAGTTTACACTAACTACACTATAGTCTTTTAAGGATGCCCTAGTGGTTGGCTGGCTCCTCCCAGGGTCTTGGGAAGTTCTCCTTGCCAGAAGGAGGAAGCATGGTGGTGTGAGCGCAGGAATTGTGGCAAGCTTTTGGAGTTAGGGTTAGGGTTAGGGTTAGGGTTAGGGTTAGGGTTAGGGTTAGTGTTTGATGTGCAGGTGTGCTCTGTCCCCGGAGTGAGGCTAGCCAGCCTAGGCCTAGGGTTTGAACCAGGAGGCGGCCTTAAGCCCAAAGGACCCTCAGCCAGGTTCAAATTGTCTTCCTGTCAAACATTCTTCTAGGTGGTATAGCACTGGTCTGTGCGTTGCTGTACAGAGGTAACTCGTGGTTGCTGTGATGCTGAAGCCTGTGACAGTGATGTGCCAGTCGTGGTAATGGGCACCCATGGTGGACAGTGTTGGCTGGAGCTTCCCGACTAAATCAAGCCTGGAAGCAGGAGCGGCATCCACTTCCAAAATGGCTTGCCTCCAGAAACTCTATGTATGAACAGTGCTCAGGCTGTTCGTTCATAGGGTTGCTATGAGTCGTCTTCGACTCGATGGCATCAAACAACAAACAACAACAGTGGTGTAGTATGTAATGCATTTGGCAGCTAATAGAAAGGCTAAAAGTTCAAAATCATCAGTGGCTCCATAAAGATTTGCAACCTTAGAAACCCAGTGGAGGGCCACTACAAGCCAAACTTGACAACAGTGGGGTTTTAGATAGCCTGTTTATTAAGTGAACAATCTCTGCCTCATCGCTGTTGAGGCAGTTCCCACTCGAAGTTACCCTTCATTGGGTTTCTGGGGAGTTCCTTGCCCATCCTTCTCCTTTATTCCTAGTATTACCTAGTACTTAACACTTGCTGTGCATATCATAGGTCCCTCCGGGACACCTCCAATTATTGAGGAACAATAATGATAGTTTGGAGACTGTTGTTATGTGCCGTCGAGTCGTTTGTGACTCATAGCGACCCTATGTACAACAGCCCTAAACTCCGCTCTGTCCTGTGCCAATCGCACTGTCTCTGACACTCCCATCCCAATTATCCCAGTCACTGAATCAATCCACCTCATAGAGGGTCTTCCCCTCCTGCACTGTCCCTCCACCCTACCAAGCATGATGTCCCTCTCCAAGGACCGGTCTCTCCTTACAACGTGTCCAAAGTATGTCAGACGAAGCCCCAGAATCCTTGCCTCCAAGGAGTAGCCTGGTTTAACCCTATCCAGCAGGAATCTGTTTGTTTTCTTGGCAGTCCATGGTACATTCAATACTCTTCTCCAGCACCACAGCTCAAAGGCATCAATTCTCCTTCTATCCTCCCTAGTCATTGTCCAACTCTCTGATGCATAACAGGTGATTGCAAAGACCATGGCCTGTATCAGGCACACCTTCGTCTCCAAAGAGACACCAGGCCATGGTCTTTTCAGTCACTTGCTCTGTGTCTGGACATAGAAAAATCATGATAGCAGAATTGATGCCTTTGAACTGTGGTGTTGGAGAAGAGGACTGGATAGCCCATGAACTGTCAAAAGAACAAACTAATATGCCTTGGAGTAGGTGCAGTCAGAGTGCTCTTTGCAAAAAATGATAAAGCTCTCATACTTTGATAAAGCTCTCATACAACAAACTGTTGTTAGAAGTTATTCCTTAGAAAGGGATATCATGTTTGGGAAAGTGGACTCAGTGAACAACAGACTTGAATCCTGTCCTGTCCTGTGCCGTCCTAATCACCTCTGACACTCTTGAGCCTATCACTACAGTCACTGTGACAATCCATCTTCCTCGCTTCCTCTCTGTCGCTGACTCTCTACCTCTCTTAGCATGATGTCCTAACAACACAACCACCTCTAGGGGGAGCTCTGTAGCTTTGTGAGTTGCACTGCTAACCTAGAGGAAAGGAAGCATCTCTCTGGTGGTTTGAATGCACCCGTGGCTCCGCTGGAGAGTGGGCAATCTCCGCCTGAGCAATTGACAGCCTCTGAAAACCCACTGGAGGGTCAGCTATGAGTCAGTTCCCCACTTGATAACAATGAGCTTAAGCTTTGTTTGACACATGTAAACTGAGAATGTAGTGTCTTCACATCAGAGACTTTGTTGTGGTTGTTTCTATATTCCTATCACTTGTGAAAATTCATGGTGTTACATGCTCATAAAGGAGCATGTAAGTGGCACAACAGTGAGCTCTGGTGGCCTAGTGGCAAAAAGCTGCACTGCAATAGCAAAGGCACACAATTCGAGGCCACCAGCTGCTTTGTGGGGGAGGGATGGGAAATCTCCTCCTATGCTATTTACTGCTACTGAAAACCTGCCAGAGGGTCAACTGTGGGTTGGTTCTGACTCTACAGTACACAACAACAACAACAACAATAACAGTGGCACAATGATTAGGTGCTCGGTTACAAACTAAAAGTTCAATGATTCAAACTTATCAGCTGTTCTGTGGGAGAAAAGACTGGCAATCTGCTCCCCAAAAGATTACAGCCTTGTTCTACTCTGTGCAATAGAATCTCTAGAGTTTGGAATTTGATGCCAATACAGAGAGCTCTGGTGGCCTCATGGATAGGGAGTTGCACTGCTAACCTAAAGGCACATGGTTCAAATCCACTAGCTGTTCTGCAGGAGAAGGATAAGCAATCTTCTCCCATGTGATTTACTGCCTCTGAAAACCCACTGGAAGATCAACTGTGGGTTGGCTCCGACTCTGCAGTAACGAGTTGTGACAAGTTAGTTTGGTTCCTGATTTGTACCTGTCTCGTTGGCTGAATGTTAGCCTGGCTGCAGGGGACACAAAGGAGGAAGGGAACTGCAGGGCTGATAGGTGCTTCTTGCTGTGTGCCACGGAGTTGAAACTAACACATAGTTGACCCTCTGGTAGAGGTTTTCAGAGGCAGGGAAAAAAGACTGCCCATCTTTCTCTAGTGGAACAGCTGGATTTGAATTGTGTGCCTTTGGGTTGGCAAGGGAGCTCCTTACCACTACACCACCAGAGGTCCCTGTTAGGTGCATAAGCTAGGACTTATCCTACTGTTACAAAAAACCAAAACAAAACTCCAGCTCACTGCCATTGACTGTTTTGACTCATGGTGACGTTGAGTTCCCAAAGCTGTAAATCTTTACAGAAGATTGCCCATCTTTATCCCACAGAGTTACTGGTGGATTTGAACCACTGGAAACGTGTTTGGGTTGGCAGTACAATGTGCTATGGACTATGCCACCAGAGCTCCCCTACTCCACTACTAAAGCACCTCACTTATTGTTGTCAAAATGGAACCAACTCATAGTTAACCCTCCAGTGGGTCTTCGGAGGCCGTAAATGGCTCAGACCGCCTAGCTGCTGTAGAAGTAAAATGCCAGAGAGGCATGACCTTTGGCTTAACAGCGCAGTTCCCTACCAAGTAGGCCACTAGGGTTCTCCACTCTGTTATTTGTTGTTAAGTGCCATCAAGCCAACTACAACTCATAGCGACCCTGTGAATATCATCTGAACCTTGCCCTGTCCGGCACTATCTCACAAGGACCTACTGTGACAGTCATCGTATTAACCCATCTTGTTGAAGAATTTTCCTCTCTTTCTTTGATCATGATATGCCCAAAGTATGTGAGATAAAGGTTCACAGTCCTTGCCTTGTTTTGGAAGTCCACAATGTATTCAGTAGTCTTCTCCAGCACCACAATTCTAAGACATCAATCAGTTTTTCTGTCTTCCATATGGGTTGAATTGTGCAGCCCTTGAATCCAAATCATGTCCCCCAGTCATCCTTTCTCCTTAGCTTGTTTGGTTCCCCCTAGTGGCAGCTGGAGGGCAGTGCCCAACCCTATGTGCCAGTTGGTGGCGCTGCAGGAAAGGGCTTGGAGAGAGCGCGTCTTCAGAGAGGAAGCCAAGCAGCCAGGACCCATGGAACAGGCGCGCGCGCACACACACAACCCCACACCCACACACACCCCCCCCTTCCTTTCTTGGTGGTCACCCTTACCCTCATCTTGCTCCTCCCTGTCTCACTGGAGCCCCTCTCAAATCACAAAGTCCCTATTCATTGTTTCATCAAGGGCCCTACCCTGAGAACTTAGAAGGGCATTTTAAAAATGGGTAGAGTAGCTCTGGATCAAGATAAAGCAGCGTTCAGAGATATCGTACATAGGGTTGCTATGAGTTAGTTGCAAGTTACTTGATGGCACATAACAATAACAACAGTTCTGGATGAGCAGAAAACCTCTCCTCAGAGAACAGCCCAGAACTGAATTGGTCACACCTGCCTGTGCTAGTTTGTTTTGTAGTCAAATCTGGACTAAAAAAATCCAAGATGTGACCTCATGGCAACTACGTGAGTGGAATAGGAAGAAAAATAGTCTGGTGAATATCACTTTGCAAGGTTTCTGATAGTATTGCTTCAAAATTAGCTTACCCCCCCTTTGGTTGTTTTTTAAAAAATTTATTAATTTTAATGAAAGTTTACAGAGATTTAGGATTTCCAGTCACCCCCCCCCTTTGTTTCTGATGTTATAATTGGTTGTTAAGCCATTGGAGGGATGCTCCGGGGAAAAGAATTCCAGACAGTGAAAAGATGGAGAAAAATGATTGTTGGCCAGTGATGATTAACTGGGTTGCTGTAGGCTAGTGCTGGTGGCATCATGGAGGGGTTTACACACTGTTGTTGTGAGGTGCAATTGGGACTCTGACTCAATGACCCAATCAATGCCTGAAACCCTGCTTGATCCTGCCCCCGCCTCATGAACTGTGCTTAATTAAGGTAGCTGGTGTAGTCACTCTGTCCGTCTATCTCATTTGAGAGTCTTCTTTTTCACTGATCCTCTGACTTTGCCAATCATATTTGTCCCCAGAGGCTGGCCCTTTCTGCCAACATGCCCAAAGTATGAGATGAAGCCTCACCATTCTCATTTCTAAGGAGCATTCTGGCTGCACTTTGGCAAGTCAGATTTACATGTTTTCTTGGCAGTCCAATGGATTTGTTCAAGAGCACAGCAAAAGGGATTCTGTGGGAGTAGAGGAGCCAGCTGGGTTTCTGAATCTCTGGTGCCAAGGAGGTTAGCAAGGGGAAGGATGGAGAAAGCCATCCTGCACCACTGACTCATAGTTGCGCTGCCAACCCAAACGCATGCGGTTCGAACCCACCAGTTGCTCCATAGGAGAAAGATGGGCAGTCTCCTCTCATGCGATTTACTGCCTCTGTAGCCCACTGGATGATCAGCTAGAAGTTGGTTCCAACTCGATGGTACATAACCACCACCTCCTGAGAAAATAAGTTGATGGTATCCCTACCCCCTATGCACCACCACCACACCCTCCCTATCACAGGGCCTGTCTAGTTAATTCCACTCATGAGGATTCTGTGTGTAGAATAGAAGTGTGCTCTGTAGATTTTTTTCCTTCTCAAGTATTTATTTAAAAATAAAATTTTTATTTTATAATGGTTTACATAGCTACATAGATTTTTTTTTTTCCAATGACTAATTTTTCTAAGTAGACCACCAGGCCTTACTTCCAAGGCACCTCTGAAGACTCAAAGACCCAATGTTAGCAATTGAGCATGTAATTGTGTTGCTCAGTGACACAGTGAGGAAATGGTAGGAACATGCATGGCATGTTAGTCTATCCAAGAGGGGATTAGCTAGTTTCACCATTCCGTCAGGTTTGGTGACCTCAATAGCAGTAAGTAAGAAGCAGCATGCATTTGGGGGGGGGGGAACAAAGATTTCTGCACTCAGATTAAAACCTTCAAGAAACAGCAGCCACAACAGAGAACCAGAGACCTGACATGAGATAGAGCTGGCCTGGGACTTCTGCCTCATGGAACCTGAACAAGGATCTTGTTGGAGGACTTGCGAGTAGATGAGGGAGACACCTTAATTGGTAGTACTAGGAGACCTTTGTAAGACTGGCCTAAAGCTGCAAGGCTGAAAAGAATTTTATCTTGTTGCCAGCCTGAATTGTAACCTGTTAACTTCCCTAATACACTTTTTTATTAAGTATGGTTCTCTGAGGACTGGGTTGCAATTGCAATGGATTTTTGGACCCAGGACAGTAGGCTGGATGCTAAAATTAGAAAAGTGGTGCAGGAGCATGGGGCTGCAGGGGGATGTGGTCTGACCTCATGGGAATTGGGTTTGTGTCGTGGATGCTGTTGATGGGGACAGCTCTACTTTGTGGAGTTAGCAAAGGTCAGACTGTGGTCCGCACATTGCCCTCACGCTTTTTAAGCATGGTGATACCTTTTTGCTCGGATATCAGTTTTTTCTCAATTCTGCTCTTATTCCAACTCCAGCTCTACTCAGCTTTGTAATGTTGGTGCTGTGTTGGTGACTCAGTGGTAGAATTCTTGCCTTCTATGTAGGAGATTCCATTTCATTTCCAAACAATTTCATGAGTATCCATAGTGGGGGCTTATATGCTGCTATGATGTTGAATGGATTTCACACTAAGATGAACTAGAAAGGCTTGAAGATTTACTTCTGAAAACCAGCCAACAAAGACTCTACAGAGAACAATGATCCAGTCTGGAATTGTGGGGATATCACATGACTGGGCAGCATTCTGTTTCCTTCTGTGTGGCTCTTCATGGGTCGAGGATTGACTCAAGGGCAGCTAACATGTCCTGTCATATCTGCTCCTGCTCTCAACATTTCAGAATTGAAGAGCTGCTCATGGCACTTTCTGGCATGTCACTGGGAAATAAATAATTGACTTCCTCTTGGGTATAGGAGTCAAAGTTGGGGACTCAGGACCACAAAATCTCATTCTAGGAAATAAATTACCCAAAGTGGCTGACACAGTAGGCTTAGTTCAAAGATTGAGAAATGATAAACCCTTATCTATGAATTCAATACTTAAGGAACTATAACTAGCAAAGTTTGGACATCAGTGCTCTATGCCAGCTTCCCCCAGAAGAAGGCCTTGAAGTGAAAGAGGGCCAAAGACACACTACAGTATCTTCTGAATAAATGTTTTAAAGACTAATTGTAAATAGATACAGGCTTCAAAGATAAAGGACAGGCCTCTTCAGAGATTCAGAAGTAGAACTTCCCAAAGTGAAAGATTACCACAAAGAAACTCACATAAAATTTTGGAATTCATTAAAATGCCGACATTTTCTACACTTTCCTTTCTCAAAGGACTTTTTTTTAAAGAAAAGCTGTAAGTAAGTGTTGTTTAGAGAGGTTTAGGAGTCCTGGAGGTACACAGGTTAAGCCCTTGGCTGCTAACCCAAAGATTAGCAGTTTGACACCACCAGCTGCTTACTTGCGAGAAAGATAGGACAGTTTACTTCCATAAAGGTTTCAAGCCTTGGAAACCCTAAAAGGCGGTACTACTCTGACCTACAGGGTTGCTAGGAATTGGAACTGACTTGCAGGCAATGCGTTTAGTTTTTTAATGTGGGCTAGAAGAATTGGAATTAAATGTAAAAATATGCCAACTAACTATTAACAAATGAGCTCAAAATGAATCAATTACAGAAACTGCTTCCCTCTGACTTCCATGAGGGAGCTCTGGTAGCACAGTCTATAATGAGTTGTATGCTAACCCAGAGGCTGTGCCTTCCTGGTCATTTGAATCCATCAGCGGCTCCGGAGGATAAAGATGGGCAACTCCTCCTATGGGTTCTAGTCTTGGAAAACCTGCTAGAGGGTCAGTTATGAGTGAAATGTGACTTGATGGCCATGTGTTGCTCCCTTCCTGTAAGAAAAACACCTAATTCCTATCCTCAGGAATAAGAACCAGATCTCTAGAAGGATTAGAAATTCTATAATGCAGGCACACTGGTGTCACACTGTATCTAGTCCTCAGTGCAATCTGAGGCATCTCAATAGGTTATGGTTGGAAAAAACGGTCTTCTCTTGAACTAACAATTCAGCTAAGAGTTTGAAAATGACTGGACAGCAAGGCATCTAATCTAAACCTTCAGTAGAGATCTGCTTAGATATAATATTGACCCATGATCACACACATAAACACTTTATTAAGTTTCCTCACTAAGAAACAGTGACATCAGTATTTTTAACACACATTTCAGGTTATCTGAGAGGCCAAAGAGATCCAAGGAAGGAAGAAGAAATTATTTAGATGAATCAAAAGGCACCACACCATCGTCTAAAATCTACTACCATGGTGGCAGTAGCCAAGGAAGAGTAAGCTATGGCAAAACACGTGATGTAAATATTAGAGATCACATAGCAGGAAGCAAGTCTGCCTTCCATAAGACTATGGTACACTTTGGCCAGAAAAAAAGGTCAAGATGGTGGAAGGTAAAGCCAAATCAAAATGAACAGGTACAAAGGAGAATCCAAGATGCGTAGTCCTCGAGTAGATGCTGTTGAATCAGTCTTCTTTTTCCAAAGAAGCATTTGCTAGCACTGGGCTGCCTCCCTTCATGACCCCACTCAATGGCACTATAAGCGAAAAGCTTATTCTTGCCTTATATGGAGCTTGCGCCCAGGAGAACTAAGTTGGGGTTACCTAGGGCTCTGCTATAATTTAGCATAGCCTTTGGGAGTTTGTGACACACCGCGGGGCGGGGGAGGGGGGTGCCTGACACATAATTGGGGGTTTGTTAATGTACTGGGTTGGCTTTGTTGCTAGTGGTTCTGAACAAAGAGGAACCCTGAAGCATTCACATGCAAAGCAGCCCAAGCGTCCCCCACCCTTACCCTCCAGCACCCCTACACAACACCCTCGAAGTCTAAATTCTTGCAGCAGCTGAGCTGTAGTTAAAGCTGCAAGGCTCCTACAGATCATCCATGAAGACAGAATGAGACTAGGCAGGAGAGCCCCACAATCTCAATCTGTCTCTTCTCAAATTAGGACTGGCTGTAATATACCTGACGTGGGATGTAGCAAGCTACACTGGAGCAAGCTGGTTCTTCTGAGGAACTTCTTATCAAATACCAAAGAAAAATCAGGGATGGTGGAGGCGGAGGGGGTTGTTGTTTATTGAAAAGCCTCAGAAGCTATCGTGTTACAAAGGGACATGGCTGAAGAGATAGGACACAGACTCTCCATTGTGAGTTCTCCTGATGGCTTCTGCAAGGATCATGGAGATGTCAATCACCTATAAAGGCAAGAAAGTGGCAGGTTAATACCATACAGACAGAAGATGACTGGCAAATGCGCAGACACTGATGAGCAGCCGGATGAGCATCCTTCCTCTTAAAGGAACAGGTGATGTTTCCCTCAGGGGTCTGCATTCAGTGTGACCTTTCCTAACGTTATGAATATAACCACTTGGGAAAAAAATAAAAATGCTAATGGGGAGAAATTCTGATTTGGACACATCAAGGAGATGGTGGATGGGCATTCAAAAAATCCCTAAGGATGAAATTCCTAAGAATGAATGGATGAGGCTGGCACAGGATAGGACAGGGCTCAGATCTGCTGTTCACAGGGTTGCTATGAGTTGTATTTGACTGGACGGCACTTAACAACAACTAGAATGAAGGGGGAGAAAAACCAAAAGAAGGCTATTTAGCCAAAAAAAAAAAAACAAAACCACAACAACAAACAAACAAGAAAATCTACTAGAATGACAATATCCACTGCTATTGAGTTGGTTCTGAGTTATGGCAAATCCTCATCAGGTTTCTGAGGGCAATAAATCTTTTATAGGAAGAGACTGCCCATCTTTCTCCCAAATTGGCTCGAACCACCAATCTTTCAGGCACCAAGGGTTCTAGAATGACAGTAATCCTGTGGATCGAGGTAGATTAGTTAAAAGTTTTGCTCTTTTAATGTGACAACACTCAAATTTTAGTGTGTAATATTTACTTTGGGGAGTACTTTAAGGTACTCGTTCCAGGTTCATTGGTTTGAAAGGTCAAGGACCTACATTTTAACAAGAACTTCAAGTAATCTAGAGGGGGTTTCCAGCATGCACTTTGAGAAACATGGAAGTTCTAAAGAGAAAATGAACCATCAGTTTCAACATTTTACATTGTCAGCAGGGGGCAACAGCTAGACATAGGCACATATATACAAATATTCATCAGAATCACTGGGTGAAGCTGTTAAAAAATGCAAAAAATGCTAAGCTGTAACCTCCAGCAATAAAGACTCTTGAAATCTATAGTCTTTTACTTTTTCTATCACAGATACAAATGACAAACTAAACTCTTAAAGAATCAAGAATGAAATCTTCAGAATCAGACATCTATTGAAGCACATACAACCACTTCTTAAAAATTTCGTGAAGTCATGCTTTACCAGAATGGCATCCTAACCTGTATTTTGGAGCAATGCTTCATTTTGTCCTCTTGAGGTATGGTATTAGTCACTACTACTGCTTCAAAGCATGCGTTGTTGATGCGAGAAATGGCTGGGCCAGAAAAGATCCCATGGGTTAAGATAGCATATACTCTGGTGGCTCCAGCTGAGAGAAGTCTAGGAGAAAAGGCCAAGTTGATTTGGATTAATCTTATTTGTCACTTTAAAATACAAGTTAGAAAGGGCAGAGAATCGGACTAAGAACATATTTGAACAGGATTAAGGTTAGAACTGAATAGGTTTAAGGTTAAAGCCCATTGCTGTGCTCAACAATATCCGTCCCCAGGTCCACAGCTGGACTTCCCTTTCCCAGCCTCCCTTGCTTAGTGAGGTGTGGCTGTGTGACTTAATTGTGGCTACTGATAACAATGCAACAGCACTTTGGGGTCAGTTCCTGAAAAATCTTCTGTGGATGATCCTCTATGCTCTTTTCCTTTTCTGGCTAGCCAAAAACGGAAATGGTTTCCAAGGTAATCTTAAAGTCACACATTAAAGATGCAGAACCACAAGATCAACATAGAGCCTAGGTCCCTACTCAGAAAAGGATATAGGGGATCCTAGATAGAGTCGGGGGGGACATGCGAACAAAAGCCAAACATATAAAAGGCCAGGCTTACTGGTCTGATAGATACTGGTTCATTCTCTGAGACTATGGACCTTAGTCTCTGTCTGAGCCTAGAACAAATTTACCAGTGCGACTCAACTTTCAACCAAACAACAGACAGACCTATGAGATGACTGACCAGGTAGGCACTCCTTATGTCCAGTCATACAAGAACAAAAGAGCTGCATTTTCCCAGGGAGAAAGTCCAGAAGGCAGGAAGGGGTAGGATTAAAAGGATTCATGGAAACCAGAATCACAGAGAACGAGTTGTCACCGGAACAAATCAAAGGAATACTGCTTTGTTTGAAACCAGCAAAGGTATGCATCAGGTTTGTATTGTCTCTCCATCCCTATTCAATCTAATCAATCGAGAAGCTGGACTCTATGAACAGGAATGTGGCATCAGTATTAGGAGAAGACTCATCAGCAACCTGTGTTATGCAGATGACACAAACTTGCTTGCTGAAAGTGAGAAGGACTTGAAGCACTTGCTGTAGAATATCAAACAATACAGCCTTCAATATGAATTGCATCTCAACATCAAGAAGATAAAATTCATCACCATTGGACCAACAGGAAACATGATAGATGGAGAAAAAATTGAAGCTGCCAATGACTTCATTTTACTTGCTGTTATTACCCATCCATGGTAACAGCAGTCAAGAAATGAAAAGAATGGTGCATGGGGGAAATCTACTGGCAAGGATCTCTAAAGTGCCAAAGAGCAATGATGTCAATTTAAAGACAACAGTGTGCGTGATCTAAGTCACAGCATTCTCAATTTCTTTTTACATATGTGAAAGTTGAGTAGGGTGTGCCCTAATATAACGATGATATTTAAACCAAAGTTTGTGCTACTTCAGTGGTTCAAAACCACCAATAGCAGGGAAGCTCTGGTGGCCTAGTGGCAAGGAACTGCAACTACAATCCCAGAGGCGAATGGTTCGAACCCACCAGATGCTCTGCCGGGGAAGGAGGGACAATCTCCTCCTGTAACAGTCAGATCTTATTTGATGGTACATGCGCACGCACACACACACATAATAAACAAATAAATTAAAAAAAAACAAACAAAAAAACCACCAATAGCTACCCTGGAGAAGATGGGCAATCTCCTCCTGTTATTCATAGTAACCTCAGAAACCCACTTGGGGGTCAGCTACGAGTCATTTCTGACTCAAAGAGGATGATAGAGAAAGACTCTTTTGATCAAAGATTTGATAGAAGAATCCTGATCAAAAAGGGAAAAATATAGAACAGAATTCCACATTTTCATAAAATCTAGTCCTTTTGGAGCTACAGAGGTTAGATGAATACTTCAAATTATTGCCCTGAGATAATCTTTAAACTGAAAACCAAAATAATCCCCTGAAGTCTTTTTAAAACCAAATAGTAGTGTAGCTTACCCTGTAAAAAAATGTTCACCTTGAGAATTATGCTTTTCTAAGGATCTGTTTACCATATTTTTATGAAAATAGTATGTATCTTCTACTTTTGTTTATCCATAATTTCCTTCCCACAAGAGAGATTTCTGTAAAAGGGCTATATTTTCTTTTTCTTAACAGCAACACAAAAAATCCAAAAACTGGCATAGCAGCTTTTAAAAAAATATCTCCCAGTAGGACTAACTGGAAAACAAATGTAGAAGGCAAATATTGTTTGCATAAAAATACATAATCAACTTGACAATGGCAACTCAAAAGATTAGATAGGAAACTAAAGAGGAGGTGAGTTTTATGTTAATGAGGAAGGGAACAATTCAGAAAAGGTGTGGGAATGGATGTACAACTCAAAGAATGTTGCTTAAGAATAGGTGGCACAGAACTTTGAACTGGTATATATTCTGCTTCTGCTGTGTATATCCTCAACAACAGAGAAGAAAATGACTTTAAAAGTCACCCAGTATGTAGCATTTTGTTATAGCAGTCCTATGAAACTAGTCTGTCTGGGAAGAAATGCAACCAGGCTGCCCCTTAGCAGCAAAGATGGTGAAGCTTCATCTCATATACTTTGAGCATGTTTTGAGGAGGGACTAACCATTAGAAAAGGACATCAGGCTAGGAAAGGCAGAGGACTAGAGAAAGAAAAGAAGACCCTCAATGAGAGAGACAGTAACTTTAACAGTGGGCTAGAGCTTATCAGAGATTGGAAGGATGGTGCAGCACAGGGCAAGGTTCCTATCTGTTGCTATGAGTCACAGTGAACTCTGGAAACCAATACAGGAGACAGTGTGAAAGACAGATAGGGGAGAGTAGAGATTGGTGACTGACAACAAAGAGAACAGTGAAGAAACAAATGAGAACAGTGCATGTCAGGACCTAAAAAGACTCATGTGAACTAAGACAGTAACAGCTGAAACGGACAGCTAAGAGGTAGTTAGGATTATCAGCTTAACTAAAATATAAATAGGACCCATTTCTGCTTTCCTAGACCTAGAAATGCCTTCCTTGGTTAAAACAGATCCAAAGCAGTGTGCTCATTAATCTATATGTATTCTACTTTAAGCCTAGATGGATGCAAAGCACCCTAAGATACTTATCATCCTCTCCACTTCCTAAAAGTATCAGCAGGCTCTTCAGCCAGTCCGGCTCGCTCTGTACTTCTACCTGGCCCTATAGGTCCACACTTACTTGTCAGCTGCGTGGCAGATTGTACCACAAGTGTCGGCCATGTCATCCACGAGGATAGCCACTCGATCCTTCACGTCACCCACGAGCACCATGCGGTCCACTTCATTGGCTTTCTTCCGTTCTTTGTGAATCAAGGCAAAGTCCACATTCAGCCGGTCTGCGATGGAGGTCACTCTGCCAAACAGTGGATGCTCAAAGTTAAAACCTGCAAGTGTGGCTCGAAGACAAAAGCAACAGACTATTTCTCCTTTTCCCCTTCTGAGTTGTTGTGGGTTCTTTTAAATTATTTTATATTGGTTTGCATACCAAATCTGTACACATTGTGTTTCAGACTTTCTTTCATTCTCATTGACAAATGGGAACAGGATACCTAAGGAGAAACTAGGAAGAGTGCTGCTGCAGTCATGGGATTACAATGATTATCAAGAAACAAACTGTGTGTAACCAGTGGAATGGGAGTTAATTTGTTCTGTAATCTCTCACCAAAATAAAAAGAAAATGGTTTTAAAATAAAAGCAATAGATTAAAGATTGCTTTCTAGAGATATTTTGCTTCATGAAACCCAAAATCTCCTGGGGCAGGGAGAAAGTCACCACCATTGGATGACTTCTCAAAGGCAAACATCACAGACAGGGTTTTGGGGTTTGGGTTTTTTTCCACGTCTTTTTTTAAAAATTTATTATTAATTTCAATAAAAATCTACAGAGACTTTGGATTTCCAGTCATTCATTGTTGCACTTTTCTACCCTCCCAATCCTCCCCCCTCGTATTCTACCCTCTTGGAAAAGTAAAAGAAAAATTCTTTCATTGTTTTATAATCCGTGCCACTAAGCAGCCTTCCCTCTGGACTCCTGTCATGACAAAAATACCTAATCACATATCCCTTTTAAACATTTTCTCCCTCATTTGTTTCAATGCAGTATACGTTACTGAACCCATCTTTCTCAGTCTCCCCACAACCCCGAGGTCAGTCCTGTTTTACAACAGGGGCACTATGCAGTATTTGTCCTTTTGTGACTGAAATACTTCACTCAGCATAATGTCCTCCAGGGTCATCCATTTTGAATAATATTGCATGAGTTCCTTGTTTTTCAATGCAGTGCAGTATTCCATTGTGTGAATATACCACACCTCCTCTATACATTCGTTTGTTGATGAACCATCAGGGCTTCTTTTTTCCCTATTCATTTATTGTGGCACATTTTTCTCCCTCCCCTAGTCGACTTTGTAATCCATTCCTTGTTCCAGATTATTGTCACTGGGACAACCGGCAGCATTATGATGGATGGTGAAGAGATTGAGACTATTAACAGCCTTAGTTTGCTTGGCTCCACAGTCAACATTTTTGGCACCAGCAGCCAGGAAACCAAAAGACGTATTGTGATGGGAAAACCTGTTGTTAGAGACCTCTCCAAAGTACTGAAAAGCAATCATGTCATTCTGGAGACTAAGGTGTGCCTGATACAGGCTACGGTCTTTGCAATCACTTGCTATGCATCAGAGAGATGGACAATGACTGGGAATGATAGAAGAGGAATTGATGCCTTTGGGCATCCAGCCTGTTCCAGTGCTCACACCCTCATCACATTCCCTTCACTCAATGAGGGTAGCAAAATATCCAGTCAGTGTCAACTGTACCAAGCTTGAGGGCACACCCAGTGACTTAACTATACAATTTGGTGGTCTCCCCACTCCTTTTACAAAATGATATAAGCCAGACTGGAAAACAGGATAGAGGACAAAGCTGTCTAGTGAAAATCTATCAAGTGAGTCACTTAAACATACATTCGTTCAATATAAACAACACTGTGCTAGTTAGCACCAAGGCATCACCCTCCTCATATACAAGGAGGTATGTGCTCTGAATTGTTCTGAGTGTGCTTTTGGCGATAGTTTACAAAGCAACTCAGCAGCTTCCCCTTGGAAAGTTCATGCATCAGTCATTCCCATTTGTACATAAAGTATTCTACAACACTGGAAGCATTTTTCCTTAAGCTTCCCTAGTATTGAAATTTTCTACCCCTTCCTGCCTTCTCCTCTTTGCTGTTGGGCAAATGTTGTCCTTTTGATCCCACATAATTGATTGTTCCAAAGGACATGTTCATCCTCTTGGGTGGTACTGTTTATTTTATGGGCCTGTCTAGTTATGGACTAAAAAAAGGTGGCTCACAGAAATGGCTTCAGTTCCAGTGTGGAAGAAGGTCTCAGGGCCACAGTTTCAGGCGTTCCTCCTGTCTCTGACCCACCAGTTAGTCTGGTCTTTTTTGTGAATTTGAGTTTTTGGTTGTTGTTCTACATTTTTCTCCCAGTGTGCACTGTGATCCTAGTCAGAGTGTCAGAAGTGGTAGCTGCACTTCACCTGGTTCTAGTTTCAGGGCTGTGTAGGCTGTGGACTGATTCCCTGAGTCTTTAATTATTTTCATATTCTTTTGTTCTAGACAGGAAGAGACCAATAGTTATATCTCAGATGTCCACTTACAAGCTTTGAAGACTTCAGATTGTTGTTGCTGTTAGGTGCCATCGAGTTGAATATGACTCATAGTGACCTTATGAACAAGAGATCTGAGCCCTGCCCTATCCTGTGCTATTCTCACACTTCCTGACACACTTGAACCCACTGCTGCAGTAACTGTATCAATCCAGTTGGTTGAAGGTCTTCTTCTCTTTCACAGTCCCTCCACCTACCTAAGCATGATGTCCCTCTTTGAGGTAAAGCCTCTCCTAGCAACATGCCCCAAGATGTGTGACGAAGCCACCAAAGAGCACTCTGGATCCACCTTCTCCAATATATATCTGTTAGTACCCTTCTCCAACACCACAGCTCAAAGGCATCAATTCTTCTGTCATCCTTAATCACTGTCCAGCTCTCAGAGGCACAGCAGTGACTGAAAAGTTGTGGTGCTAGAGAAATATATTAAACATACCATGGATCACCAAGAGAACAAATGCATTTATCCTGGAGAGGGTGAAACCAGGCTGCTACTTGGAGGCAAGGATTTTGAAGCTCTGTTTCACATGTGCATGTAGCCAGGAGGGATCTGTCCCTGGAGAAGGGCACCACTCTTGGAAGGGTAGAGAGACAGTACAGGAGAGAAAGACCCCAGATGAGATGGATTGACATAGTAACTGGGGTAATGGAGGTAGGTGTGTCGGAGCCAGTGAGACTGGCTTCAGTCAGTGAGGCTTCAGAGCTGCTGTACCTAGGGTCGTTATGAGTCACAGGCAACTTGACGGAACATAACAACAACAAGAGAGCTCTGGTAGCCTAGTGGTAAAGAGCTGCAGTGCAATCCCAAAGGCACGTGGTTTAAATCCACCAGCTGCTCTGAGGGAGAAAGATGGGCAATCTCCTCCCATGCAATTAAACTGCATCTGAAAACCCACTGAGGGGGTCAGCTCTGACTTGATTATATACAAGAGCAGTGGGATTTCTGGATCATATATCTATTTCTAGCTTTTTAAGGAAGTGCCATATTGTTCATAACTGTTCCATGTTACATTCTTGCCAGTAGTGTAAAGCGTTCCAAACTCCCTAGAATGTCACTAAGATTTGTTATTCTGCTCTGCTAGAAAAAGATGGGCAATCTCTTCCTGTGCCCCTGAAAACCCACTAGAGGGTCAGCCATGGGTTGGTTCGGACTTGATTACACACAACAAAAACAACAATTATTGTTGGGTGAGATACTATTTTATCGTCATTTTGATCTGTATCTCTCTAATGGTTAAGTGGCGCTCTGGAAGCTTAGTGCATAGATAGGGCAGGGAGTTTGAACACGCCAGCTGCTCCACGAGAGAAAGATGGGAAATCTCCCAGGCAATTAACCGCCCCTGAAAACCTATAGAGGGTCAGCTATGAGTTGGTTCCAACCTGACGGCAAAGAGAGCATTGACAGACTAGTCCATAGGGAGCTATGCTGCTAACCCAAAGGTGGTTCAAAGGCACTAGCAGCTCTGCAGGACAAAAATGGGCAACGTCTTACCATGTGATCTACAGCTTCAGAAACCCACTGGAGGGTCAGCTGTGAGTCAGTTTTAACTCCACAGCAATGATCTTGATTTTCTGAATAGTTAAAAGATAGAGCTGTGGTGGCATAGCCTGTAGCTAGTTGCCTCTCCACTGGTGGCTCCTTTCTCCCATTACATTTTTCTCTGATTACAATTTACAGCCTTGGAAACCCAACGGAGTAGTCAGTAAGAATCAGAACAGACTCAACAACAATGAGTTTTTAAGTTGTTGTTTTTTTTTGAAAGGTTGATGATGGCAGGCATTTCTTCATGTGTCTGTCTTCTCTGATGAAGGGTCTGTTCATGTCTTTTGCCCATTCTTTTATTGGATTGTTCGGCTTTTTAAAAATTATTAATTTTAATGAACATTTACAGAGATTTTGGATTTCCATTCATTCATTGTTGCGCTTTTCTCCCTGCCCCACCCCCCACCCCCAGTTTGCTCTTCTCTTTCAAAAGTAAAAGAAAAATTCCTTCATTGGTACACAATCCCCCCACACTCCCTCACCCCCACTGCCCCAAGTATACTGCACTCTGAAACCCTCATTCTGAACTCTTATGATAATCATAATACCATATATTGCTTTTGAACTGTTCTGTCCGTCATCCGTTTCAATGCAGTATACATAATTTATCCAGTTTTTCTCATTCTTACCCCAACCCTGATGTGAGTCCCATTCTACAAGAGTGGCACTATGAAGTGTTTATCCTTTTGAAACTTTACTTCTATTTGTATTTCATCGGACCTCCCTCCCCGCTAAATCTGGACTGGTTTTTGCTGTTTATAGTAACGTTGATCTAACCACAGTATCGGGTCTTGCTTCTCTTGTGACTATGGTTACATATCTGGCTGAGTCTCTGCTGGATTGGGGAGACTATGTGACTGCATAGAATACACAGAGTTTGAACTATAACCTTGGTATCTTGGTTAGATTTAGAATTGTACCTTGATTTAATTCACCTCAATTACTTTGGGCACATGGCCAGAAAATATTGGTCCTTGGAGAAGGACATCATGCTCTGAAGGGTGGATGGACAGTGCAGGAGAGGGAGACGCTGGATTAGATGGATTGATACAGTACCTGGGACAATGAGGGTTGGTGTGTCAGAGTTAGTGAGACTGGCTCAGGACAGGGAAGGGTTCAGAGCTGCTGTACATCACAGGTGACTCAACAGCACATAATAACAATAACATATGGCAGGTTTGGAAGCAGGAGTGGCATCTACTTCCTAAACAACATGCCTCCGGAAACTCTATGAACTATGATAAATGTTGACAGTTGTAGAGGGGATTCAGACCTTTTATTCATAGGATTGCTATGAGTAGTGCTCGACTCGAAGGCAATTAACAACAACAACAACAACAACCTTGACTTAATGATCTGTTCTCGCTTTTAGTTTTCTTACTGATATCTCTGGGCACCTAATACTAATGATAACTGCTCTGCTTGGAATGACTATTGTCTATGACAAGTATGTGATCACATAGTTACAGAATCCCAAACCTTTCAACGTCATTGGCCAAAGTATAAAGGCTTAGCAAATTAACTCCCTAAACCTTCGAATGAAGAGTTAATGTGTAAGTCATGACTGCACAAGGATATATACTTATTCAACAAACTGTATCAAGACTAAAGTGACAGCCACTCACTTTGAAAATCTTTCATCACTATTAGCAAAATGTAATGAAAAAAAAAAACCCCAACAAACCCACCCCACATCCAAATAGCTAGTTATCGACTAGCAGCAGTGTTTTCTGTATTCAACTCTGGAGAGAAATTTCCTGCTTGATTATTTCTACTGTGACTATTTTCTGAGACCCATAGCAAGATGAAAGAAGAATACCCAACAAGTTAAGACAAATAAGACAATGGCTGAGGGTAGGGGGGTGGGTTTTTAATCAGATCAGCTGAAGTTACTGAATAAGGAGCAGTTGGGAAAACAATCACGGAAGATTTGAACGGCTTTGAGAAAGTTCTCAATTAGCTTTTCCCTAATCATTTGTGTTTAGTAGCTCTTCATTCTATTTCCACAACAAGAAAAACATGTGTCATACTTGTGAATGCATTACTAATGAGTAATCCGCTAAGGAAATCAAGAGCTTTTAGCTTATACCGTGTGCGCTTTATTATAAAGTACTGTAACACAATCCCTGGCAATCAGCTTATTTAAAATTTTAAGGTCTTGGCTTTAAATAAAAACATCACACTATATTTCCTTCCTGCTTAATTTTTTTTTTGTCCTGTGTGCGCACGCACGCACACACACTTTTCAGGAAAGATTTAATGAAGTCTTAGCCACAGAGCAATTTTAAAAGAAATCTTCCTGCTAAATATTTTAATCCCCAGGATGAAAATGATCTAACCAACAGCATTATAATAGGTGCACAAAAGCTTATTAGTCCACTAATACTGTGTGGCTCAATAGCAAATGCCATTCATTAGAAAACCAAATTTCCTATCCTTCCTGGTATGTTTATAGCCATGTAAGCCTCATAATGTCAAGTTGTTCGTGTGCTGAAGTGAAACCTACATGACTGAGACTTTCTAGGGGCCCCTTTCTGTCTTGTCTTCCCAGTAGGACTCAGGCCAGGACAAGAAGAGTAGATCCTATCTATTGGTACACTCATTCTCAAATACTTAAAAATAAAACAAAACCACAAACCCAAACAAACAACAACCCAACAAACAAAAACTTTATCACTTTGTTACAAAAACATTACTTTTTTTGGTTTATCGAGTGAAAAATAACACAACTCTTTTGAGACTCCTCCAGCAGATTGGAAATAGTGCCAATTTCCACCATACCTCTTAGCTCCACCAGCATCGGGTGAAACAATAGTGCAGTTCTTCCACTCAGAGATATTCTCTTTTATCCACTTCAAAACAGCTGGCTCTGCATATAAATTGTCCACTGGGATATCAAAAAAGCCCTGGAGAGAGAAGTTGGATTAGTTTTGCTTCTTTTCCCTCCACTTCCATTTATAGATGGTTACCACCCAGAATAGTTAACTTGACCAAGGACTCACTGCAACATTCAAAGTGACTGGAAGGCATGCCCAGAATGGTCTAAAACAGAAAGCTTACTGCCACTGTGTCAGAACTGAATGGGTTTTCCAGGCTGCAAATTATACACAGGAGGAGACTGGCCACCTTCCTCTCTTGGAGAGGCTGGTGGATTTGAATCACCAGAGAGGCATGGTCTTTGGGCTAGCAGTCCAACTCCTTATGGACTACGCCATCATTTTTGTTCTGCACCATAGAGTCGGAACTGACCCATACATAGCTGACCCTCCAGCAGGTTTTCTGAGGCAATTAATTGCAAAGGAGGAGATCTCTCTAATGCTATAAAAGTGGCTTGTTTGAGCTGTGTGTGAGGATAGCCAAGATTAGCAGTCAGTCCTCAGCCAAGCCATTAACAGAATATAGGTACACAAGTGAGTCCTTGCCAAAAACAGCCAAATCCAGCCAAGACCAGAACAATTAATTGTCCGGTACATGAGTTATTACTGCTTTATATCATATTAAATGTTGGGTGAGTTTTTTAAAGAGCAGAAGTTAACAGGTTTCTTTAACCATTCACCACATGGATGAATCTAGAGTATATTATGCTGACTGGCTTAAATCCGTCACAAAAGTAAAATGGGTAAGAAAATCATCTGTCCTCTACACTTGATAATGAGCTAACAGTTGGTTTTAAAAGTATAAACTATAAGATGGTATTCTACTCCCATTACTCTGGGTTTATGCCAGAAAGGAGGTTCACATAGCTGTGATTCTAAATTTAAGATCCTGATTTGTAGTTGTTGTGTACTGTCAAATTGAAACTGACCCATCGCTGACCCTCTGGTGGGTTTTCAGAGGTAGTTAATCACATGGAAAGAGACTGCCCATTATCCCACGGAGAAGTTGTAGATTTGAACTGTACACCTTCGCTATTGCAGTGCAGCTTCTTGCTACGAGGCCACCAGAGCTCACAAAGATCCTGACTACTCAGGACTAATAGCATGATGACAATAGCTCCCATTTATTATCTATTCTCTGCTAGACATTATACTATGAATAAATTCCAGTGTTATTCCATCTCAGGATAGACACCACCTTATTTAATACTTTCAAGAAGGAAAAAGTATATGTTCAGAAAAGTTAAATAACCTACTCAAGGTTACAAAGCCAGTGTGAGTCAGACCTAGTATTCAAATGAGGTCTGATGCCAAAGATTCTCTCCCTAATCAGCCCCAAATGACTAATACTATGAAAAGCACCTAGAGTATGCATGGTTGGTGTTGCCTAGTTTATTTTAATTGCATTTGGGTAGAGTTTCTCTGCACTCATAAGTATTGTTTATTTCCCCTCTACCACCTTACTAAACCCCAATATGTAGCTTCCATTGGTACCTGAATTTGAGAAGCGTGTAGATCCATGGTGATGATATGATCTGCACCTGCTACAGACAGCATATTTGCAACAAGCTTGGCTGAGATTGGGGCCCGGCTCTGAATGGGAAGAAGAGGAATGAAAAATCAGTTTGAGTAATTGCTCAAAAACACTTTTTTATTGTGTACTTACTAATTTTAAGACATTGTGTAGCCAATACAATCATCAAAGACATGACCACCTGCCTGATCCAGGTCATAGTCTCCACAATTACTTGGTATGCATCAGAGAGCTGGACAATGACCAAAGATGACAGAAGAAGAATTGATGCCTTCAAGTTGTGGTGCTGGAGAAGAATCTTGAACATACCATGGACCACCAAGAAACAAATAGGTCTTGGAGAGGATGAGACTAAGTTTCTCCTTGGAGTCTAGGATTTTGAAGCTTTGTCTCACATGCTTTGGGCATGTAGCCAGGAGGGACCAATCCTTGGAGAAGGACGTCATGCTCAGAAGGATGGAAGGACAGTGCAGGAGAGGAAGAC
>NW_006399833.1:3990590-3992635 GCF_000299155.1 Elephantulus edwardii | reverse complement strand
AACAACAACAACAACTATAAGTACTGTTGGGTTTAATATATTAAAAGTGCAAAACTAAACTAAAAATAAAAACCATGACCACTAACTTTGCATAGATCATAAGCTAGCAAGATTATAAAGTACAGTATCTCTTTTCCAATTCAGAATACCTTCTTAGCTTCCACATTTTTACTGTATATACATTGCTATTTTCCACCTGTTATGGAGTTTTTAATGCTCGTTTAAACTAGATATACTTTTTGCAATCCCAGAGGTACGCAGTTCAAATCCACCAGATGCTGCTCTGCTGGAGAAGGAGGGGCAATCTCCTCCTGTACCAGTCAGATTCTATTTGATGGCACACACATAAAAAAAAAATTTTAAAAACCCTAGATGTACTTTTAGTTTTTTTAAAATTTTTATTAAAATAACTTTTTCACACAGACACACACACACACACAGACCCCCAAACCTGGGTAACATTAAACACATAAAAATTTTAAGCTGCACCACAGAATGGAAGAAAATTGGAGTTTCTTTTATAAATGCCTTCACCATTTTACTCACCTGGGAGTCAACCACCCAGGTTTCCCAGTCCCCTTAGATTAACAACAAACACACCTGGTACATTGTAAAATCGGAAAATCCATACCCTTTCCTTTCTTCTCCTCTCCTCCATTCACATTAGGAGGGAGCTCTGGTAGCTTATTGGTAAGGATTTGTGCAGCCAATACAAAGGCACACAGTTCAAATCCACTCGCTGTCTGTGGGAGAAAAATGAGCAATCCTGTCCTGTGCAATTTACAGCCTCTGAAAATTTACTGGAAGGTCTGACTTAATGGTACACAACAAGATACTGTAGGCGTGTTGCTCTTCTGTTGGAGTGAAATATCTGGTCTCCTAGGCATTAAACAATAGTCACTGATCATAATAGAAGCAATGTTTTCTGTGTGTAATTTATCTGCTTCTATACCAGATAGATAAGGTGGTACATACCTACATATATTAAGAGAAAGCCTAGTAGCATAACTTGTTATGTTTTGGGCTGCTAATGGTATGGCTGGGAGTTCAAATCTTCCAGTTGATCAAAGGGAAAAAGATGGGAAATCTCTTTCTTTAAAGATTTATAGTCTTCAAAACCAGATAGAAGGGTCGCCATGCATTGGAATCAATTTGACAGCAGTGAGGTTTAATATATTGATTTTTCTGTATACTTACATATGTGTATACACACAAATATATGTCTGTGTATATGCATATATTGTTGTTAATGTGCCTTTGAGTTGGAACCAACTTGTAGCTGACCCTCCTGTGAGTTTTCAGAGGCTGTAAATCACACTGGTAGAGACTGTCCAGATTTCTCTTGTTGAGCAGCTGGTAGATTCAAACTGCATGCCTTTGGGTTGGCAGCACAAATATAAAACCAGCTTAAAAATAATTCTATAAATGCTGCAAATAACAAAATTCTACTCTATAGGAATGCACCATTGAATAAACCAAGTCACATACTTAACTAATTCAATAAAAACATACAGATTACAAAGTTATTTGATGATTAAGGAATTTTTTGTGACTTTGGGCAAGTATTCCTGTTTCTCCTATTCTGAAGAGAAAGCAATTGATTTTTATTTTGTCCTTACCTTATCCTTCTTATCTTGGCGGGCATAAGGGAAACATGGGATGACTGCAGTGACCCGGCTAGCTGAAGCAATCTTGCAGGCATTGATCATGATCAAAAGCTCCATTAGATTGTCGTTAATTTCTCCACAACCACTCTGTACAATGTAGACATCTTCTCCACGAACACTCTCACCAATTTCTACACTATATGGGGAAAGAATAATATAAATAGGTTTTTAACCATTAAGTAGCAGTGAGTTTGGCTCTGTGTGTGTGTTTATGTTGTGTGTGTACATATGCCATAACAGGCATATAACACACACACACACACACACACACACACACACACACACACCTTTCTCTTGCTGCTGAGTTGGAAACAATTAATACATAGCTGACCCTCCTGTTGGCTTTCAGAGGCTATAAACTGCACAAGAGAAAATTGC
>NW_006399833.1:3981896-3987175 GCF_000299155.1 Elephantulus edwardii | reverse complement strand
CAGTTAAGTCCAGTATAAAATAACAAACATTAACATTTTCTACATTCAACATGACAGGAAGCATGTCCAAGGTTAGTACTTCTATGATTTCACTGGACAACTATTATCTTGTTGCATACAGATACAAATTTAGTATATTACCTGTGACTATTACCCAACCCATACTTGACATGAGAAGAAACATCATACACGGATCATTATTATTCTATAATAATCTTCAATTTTATGATGGTACCACCTCTACCATACTGGCAATTCACTCAACAAATGGCAAATGTCTGTGTGCTACTGTACTAGTGCAAGAGACACAACAGTGACTAAAACAGTCAATTCTTGACCTCATTCTGCACTAATTTGTGCTCAGACCAGTTGCTTCTTGACTCATAGTAACCTCATGTGATGGGGTAGAACTTCCCCATTGGGTTTCTTAAACTGTGATCTTTTCAGAAGCACATCAAGTCTTTCTCTTGCTGAGCCAGTGGGTGAATATGACCAGTGAAATATCAATTAGTAGTCAAATGCTTAACCACAGCACCACCAGGATCCCACACAAACTGTAATAATGGAATGGAAAGTAAATTGTCTTTTTTAAAAATTCCCTACTCTAACAAAAAATGTTCTTAGGTGCGGTTGAGTTGATTTGCCTCATAATGACCTCATATGATAGGGCAGAACTACAGGATTTTCTTGGTTGTAATCTTCATAGTTTACAGGAGTGGCGTCCACTTCCTAAACCACATGCCTCTGGAAACTATGAACTTGGAGAAATGATAGTTATAGAAAGGCTTCAGGTCTTTTATTCATAAGGTCATGCTCGACTCGACGACAATCAACAACAACAATCTTCACAGAAGCAGATATGCATTGGAGCCATGGGGTGGGTTAAAACTACCAACCTTTTGGTTAACTGTTTAATGCTTAAACATTGCCCCACCAGGACTACTTGCTCTAAAAAAAGTAACATTTATGAAATAAAAAAATTCCACAGGAAGTTACTCTAACTGCTAAAATTAAGGTTCTATTTTACCATAAAATGAAAGTCTCACTTGAGTTTCTCCCAAGGTTAACTGAGTTAGATCTCAAATTAGCACTATTTTCTCCCTTAATCCTACAGGTGGGGTATACTTGCATGTAGACAAAGAGTATATCAGAGTAACAGACCACTCCTGCTAAGCAAGAGAATAACATCTACACTTCAAAAGGCAATATAGTTATAATTTTTTTAAAAAAATCCATACTTTTACCTCACTCTAACCGATCAATAGGGAGCTCTGGTGGCCTAGTGAGTAAGGAGCCAATCCAAACCCAAAGGCAGGAGATTTTGAGTCCACTAGTTGCTCTGTGGGGGAAAGATTGGCAATCTCCTCTGAATCTCTTTACAGCCTCTGAAAATCCACTTGAGGTTCAGCTATGAGTTGGTTCCAACTGGACAGCAATGGGTGACTGAATTAATCAGTATCTTCTGCAATGTTTTATTTTCTTTAATTCCCAATATTCTCCTTAAACAAAACTTCATGGACATTCTAAAAGGGATTATATAATAAAAACCAAGAGGTAATTCCATTGCAAGAAGCAGTTACTATATGGAAGAGTACTGTTTTCCAGTCCCTGCTGCTTTTAAAAAAACAAACAAAAAAAAAAAAAAAAAAAAACCCACACCAAACCCATCTATTTTGAGTGAAAATTTACAAATCTTGTAGGTTTTTTCAGATAGTCATTCATAGGCAATAATTACCATCGTTGTTGTACCAGACAGTTAGAACCAACCCATAGCTGACTCTCCAGCAGGTTTTCAGAGGCAGTTAATCGCACGGGAGGAGAGTGCCCATCTTTCTCCTGTGGAACAGCTGGTGGCCTCGAACCACATGCCTTTAGGATTGCACTGCAGCTTCTTGCTACTAGGCTGCTAGAGCTCCCGAAAAACCTTTAGTTGCTGCAATGTCTAAGCTAACCTTCATTGTATATAGCTATTTCCTTCACCTACCTTCTCTGTTCATCAATTTCTTCCCCTAAATCCCCAATAAATCCAAGGTGTATGTCCTGTTTCAGAGTGTTGATTGCAATACTCATAATGTCTGATCATCTGTCCATTTCAGATTGACCCTCTCTTCACCTATTCCAATAAAGGAATTATCTATCAATTCTTTTATAGCTCTCCTTGTCAGATCCTACTTTTTAAAAGAATGCAGTTAGTGTGTACAATAAGGCAAGGCAAACAAATGGCAAAAAGCAAATCATAAACAAATTGGAATAGGACAGCTGAGATTTCTGGTAGCAAGAACAAAAAAGAAAACACATTAATTTGGGTTATTTGGAAATAGTTTCTTCAATTGTATATCATTATGTTAAAAGTGCATTGTTCGTTCAACTCAGTAATCTTAGATTTCTACCTCAAGTAGAAAAACGGCAGTAATCAAATGGAAAACAATGAAACAAGCAAACACTCTTGGCAGTGGGAAACAATAAACTTCTCAGAAGATATAATAAACAACAAGACATAATATTGGCAATATTAGGAATGAAACAAGGATTATCATCACACATCTTGTGGCTATCAAGAGGAAAATAAGGGAATACTATGAACAAATTTTGATAACTAAGAATAAATGGGTCAATTCCCTGAAACCCACAAACTATCTAAACTCATACAGGATGAAACAGACAATTTGGATATCCTATTACCATTAAGACTAAGGTGCACCTACCAGGCCATGGTCTTTGCAATTACTTGTTATGCTTCAGAGAGTTGGATGATGACTAAGAAAGACAGAAGAATTGATGTCTTCAAATTGTGGTGCTGGAGAAGCATTAAATAGGTCTGTCTTGGAGAGGATGAAACCAAGTTTCTCCTTGGAGGCTAGGATTTTGAAGTTCTGTCTCTCATACTTTGGGCATGCGGCCAGGAGAGATCAATCCTTGGAGAAGGGCAGACATCATGCTTGGAAGGGTGCAGGGGCAGTGTAGATCCCGGATGGGATAGATTAATACAGTAAATGGGACAATGGGAGTTGGTGTGAAATAATTAGTGAGACTGGCTCAGGACAGGGCAGGGTTCAGAGCTGCTGTACTAGGGTTGTTATGCATATAACAACATTACCACTAAAAAACCTTGACTTTTTAATTAAAAAGTTTTCCCAAAAGGTAGGGGAGCTCTGGGGACCTAGTGGCCAGGAGCTGCAACTACAATCCCAGAGGCGAATGGTTCGAATCCACCAGATGCTCTGCCGGGTAAGGAGGGACAATCTCCTCCTGTACCAGTCAGATATGATTTGACGGTACACGCACACAAAAATGATAAAATTTAAAAAAAATTTTTTAAAAAGTTTTCCCAAAAGGTATGTCTGAGATACTGCCTAATTCTATGAGGGAACTTATACATGATTTTAACTAAATATTTTCCCCAGGTTTACCAGGCATTCAGTCACACTATCTTCCTTTACTTTCTTGGAATATATGTACTCTTTCCCATCTCATGACCTTTGTACTTTCTCCACTACCTGGAATGCTCTTCCAAGGACCAGTTCATTTACTTTCCTTATCTCTGCCCAAAATATTTTCCCTAGTTGTATTAACAGCCAACTGCATTGAATGAACCTAATTTGTACACATTTTCAAACAAACTTTAACAAGAAAAAAAAACCCTCACATTTACCAGATAAAGAAATCTGACATTGGCTACCTATTTGATAGTATGGAGATATTGTCAATACTTTTTCAAGGCATGATAATTATATTGTGGTTACTGAAATACATATAAGATGATATAATGTCTGAATTTGCTTCAAAATAAATCAGTTGTGTGGTATGTGTGGAATAATAAGATGAAGTAAGATTAACCATGAATTGGTAACTGCAGAAGCTAGATAATGAGAACAGTTGGTGTGGATCACTGTGTTATTTTATCTACTTCTGTGTATATTTGAAATGGTCCATAATAAAAGGGCAGGAGCTATATCTGTCATGCTCCACCATGTCCCCAGCCTGCCAGCTTATTCCTGTAGGAACTGTAGTAAAAATTTAGAAAAATCAGAAGACTGATTTTTACCATCCAAGCAAGGATGTCAGTCTGAAGACTAAGGTGTGCCTGATCAGGCCATGGTGTTCGCAATTACTGGTTATGCATCAGAAAGCTGGGCAATGACTAGGGATGATGGAAGGAAAAATGATGCCTTTGAGCTGTAGTGCTGGTGAAAAGCATTAAATATACTATGGACTGCTAGGGGAACAAACAGGTTTGCCTGGAGAGGGTGAAAGCAGGCTGCTCCTTGGAGGCAAGGATTCTGAAGCTTTGTCTGACACCTTTGGGCATGTTTCAAGGAGGAAACAGTCCTTGGAAAGGGACATGCTTGGGAGGGTGGAAGGATAGCGCAAGAGAGGAAGACCCTGGATGAGATAGATTGCCTCAGTGACTGGGGTAATGAGGGTAGATGTGTCAGAGACAATAAGGTTGGCACAGGATAGAGCAGGGTTCAGAGCTGTTGTGCATAGGATTACTATGATTCGCAAGCGACTCAACAGCACATAACAGTAACACTTAAACTAGGGTCAAATAGCAGTGTGTGTGTGTGTGTGTGTGTGTGTGTGTGTGTGTGTACACACATCTTCCCCAAAAAAGGTTTGGACAAAACTGTTCACACCCTCTTACAGAAAAATACTTCGCTAATTAATATCTATTTTAGCTTGGAACTACAATTTGATGATCCCACCAGAATGCGTTGTTGTTAGGTGCTGTAGAGTCAAGTACAGCCCATAGCAACCCTATGAACAACCCATCTGAACTCTGTCCTATCCTGTGCCAGCCTCAAATCTCCTGACACACTAGAGCCCATTGAGACAGTAATCATGCTGATCCACCTGGTTGAGGGTCTTCCTCTCCTTCACCAATCCTCCATCTTTCCAAGCATCATGTCCCTATCTCGAAGGAACATGCCCGAAGGAACATCCCTCCTAGCACATGCTTGAAGTATGTGGGGCTAAGTCTCATTATCTTTGCTTCTAAAGAGCATTCTGGCTGCACCCTCTCCAAGACATATTTGTTTGTTCTTTTGGCAGTCCCTGGGATGCCCAGTACTTTTCTCCAACACTACAGCTCAAAAGCATCAATTCTTCTGTCATTATTCATTGTCCAGCTCTCAGATGCATAGCAAGTGATTGAAAAGACCATGGCCTGAATCAGACTCACCTTAGTCCTCAAACTGACATCATTATTCCTCAATAACTTGGAGAGATCCCTAACTGCAAACTTTCCCAGTGCTATTTAACTCCTGTTTTCCTGACTG
>NW_006399833.1:3979383-3981258 GCF_000299155.1 Elephantulus edwardii | reverse complement strand
TGGTACCTCCTGAAATTTTTCAGTGACATTTAGTTCTTTTTGGTCCAGTGACTCTGTGTATTCTCTCCAACATCTTCCTCCCCCCAACTTCTTTTGATGCTTCCTGGATTATTCAATATATTGCCCATTGCATCTTTCAATATTGTAACTCGAGGCTTAAATTTTTCCGTTCTCTCAGCTTGAGAAATGCAGAGCAAGTTCTTCCCTTTTCATTCACCAATTCTATCTCTCTGCATATTCCATTATAATACTTTACTTTTTCTTCTTGAGCTGTCCTCTGAAATCTTCTGTTCAGCACTTTTACTTTGCATATTTTCCCTTAGTTTTGGCTTCTCAATGCTCTAGTGCAATTTTTTGTCTCTTCTGACATCCATTTCAATTTTATCTTTCTCCTCTGTCTTGGTAATGACCTTCTTAATGGATGATATCCTTGATATCATCCCATAGCTCATTTGGTCTTTGATCATTTGATGTTAAATGCTTCAAAATTATTCTTAAAAATGGAATAGATTCAAGATCATATCTTGGTTCTTGTGGATTCATTTTCCTCAGCCTCAATTTGAACTTGCACATGAGTAATTGGTAGTCTGACCCAGTATGCACCTGGCCTAATTGACTGCCGATATTGAGCTTCTTCAACAATTCCTTCCACAGACAATCTGATTCCTATGCAGCTTATCAGGGGAGGTCCAGGTATAATCATTTGTGTTTTTTTAGAAAAGGTATTTGCAATCATTGAAAATACAAAAATTTGATCATTCTGTTTCCAGGCTCATTTCTATCACCAAGCCCATATTTTCCAACTACTATTCCTTCTTCCCTGTTTCTAACTTTTGCATTCTAGTCACCAATTATCATTAATGCATCTTAATTGCATGTTTGGTCAATTTCAGACTGCAAGATTTGGTAAAAACCTTCAATTTCTTCCTCTTTGGCTCTAGATGTAGAAGTGCATATTTGAATAGTCATAGTAATGGGCCTTGTATGCATATGGATATTATCCTTTCACTCACCACACTGTATTTCAGATTAGAATTTGGAACTGATTTTTGACTATGAATGTAACACCATTCTTCTTCTGTTTTCCATTCACAGCATAGTATACCATATAATCATCTGATTCAAAGTGGCCAAAGCTCGTCCATCTTAATGTCCATGTGTTCCATTTAATATTTTTACATTTCTAGTTTTCCAACATTTAAGCTACATATATTCCACTTCCAATCTGGGCTATCATGACTACTATAACTATCCGTGTTCCTCTACTGTTCATAGGGTTTCCTTGTTTCAAGTAGTTGGACTCTGAAAGGTAGGTCATTTTTACTTAACAATCAGGTGTAAGCTGTTTGGTCCTTTTGATATAATTAACAACTAGGTGTTTAACAATCTGTTGTAGGCTGGAAGCCTCTTGTTTAAACCAAGGACCTGTACATCAAATCTGTTATTAAAAGTTGCTTGAGGCCTGTCTGAAAGCATCTGGTTTGAAGCAGTTGAATTCTGCTTTAATTAAGCAGACAATGCATTCGCTCCAAAGAATTTGTTTATCTATGTGTCATCACGTCAACTAGGCAACTCATTGTTGTTGTTATGTGCCATTGAGTCCACTCATAGTGACCCTATGTACAATAATTCTGAAGCCTGCCCTGTCCTGGGCCAGTCTCACTGACTCTGCTACACCAACCCTCATTGCCTCATTTACTGTATCAATCCATTTCATCCAGGGTCTCCCTCTCCTGCGCTGTCCCTCCAACCCATCCGAGCATGATGTTCTTCTCCAAGTACCAGTCTCTCCTGGCCACGTGCTCAAAGTATGTGAGACAGAGCGTCAAAATCCTAGACTCCAAGAAGAAACTTGATTTCACCCTCTCCAACACA
>NW_006399833.1:3975254-3979178 GCF_000299155.1 Elephantulus edwardii | reverse complement strand
GATAGAATGATAGAATTCTGAAGGTAATTCATAGTGACCCTATGTATCACTGATCTGAACTTTCCCCTACCTTGCACTATCTTCAGGATCTTTGATATGCTTGAGCCCACTGTAACAGTCACTGTGTCAATCCATCTTATTGAGGGTCTTTCCCTGACCCTCCAGCTTTCCCAGTAAGATGTCTTTTTGCAAGGACTGGACTCTCCTGGCAGCATGGCCAAAGTATCTGAGACAAAGCTTCACCATCCTTGCCTCTAAGGAGCACCCTGTTTATACTTCCTTCAAGATAGATTTGTTTCCTATCTATCTTGCCCATTTTTTTTTTACTTACAACAGATATTTAACCTAATTCAGCTTTAATAAGAATTTTGCCTGACCTTTAGTAACAACAGGTAGAAGAATAAGGATCTTATATGCTAAGGACATTTTATTAATCACTAGGTCAACCCTAAGAAACAACTGAATCTGCTGGGAATATCAACTATGTCAAAGCTTAAAATGCGGTGAAGACATTCTTCAAAACCCAAATGCGTAGGCAAAAGGGAGCCAGAGACGACTCCATGTCTTCAAACTGTACTCACTGTCCAAAGTGGTAGCCACGGGCCACATAAGGCTCATATGCATTTGAAATAAGGCAAGTGTGGCTGGGGAACTTAATTGAGATATGCTCTAAGTGTGAAAAATGTGCACCTTAGTTTGTGCTCTGGGGGCATAGTCTGTAGAATGTTGTACTGCTATTCCAAAGAAGGCCCATTTGCTGTAGCTCTGCAGGAGAAAGAAGAGCTATCTCTTGTGCTTCCAAACTCAGCTTCCAAACTTGCTAGAAGGTCAGTTAGGAGATTTGTATTTTATGGTAGGCCCAATACAGTAGTAATAGGCTAAAGAAACTTCTCAGTTTTCCTCTACAGTGCCCTGTGAGAAGTTCCTGGCTAAAATAGCCCCTTCTATATTTTTTCCCCCAATTTTTATTTTATATTGGTTTGCATACAAAATTTGTATACAACATGTCTCACACTTTCCTTCATTCACATTGTGTTTCATTATGGTACAACACTATGCCATCTTGACAAATACTTCAAATATACTTTTGGAAATGAGAAAATTTTAATCTCATCTGGTCATCCCCATACTTCAGCTCCAAGACATAAATCTCCATTTCCTGGGGAAAATGGAAATCAGGTATATTGATTTCCAGTAAGAAGTCAACATGGCCCTATGACTCTTGTTTCAGTCAAGAACACTGAATATCATCTATGCTTCAAGCATTTACTCACCAAAGAATAAGTTTGATAACCAACCATACAATTTGATAACTGATCAAGACGAGGGACAGGGCATGATGTCTTAGTCCTCACAAGTTTAAAAAGTTTATTTTTAACAAATAAGACAGAAGGTATCATACTTTAGATCATGATGCCTTACCTCCTAATAAATGTCCTATAAATATAATGTCTATATAAAAACATTCACAAAACTACTATATTGTTAATCATTACCCAAGATCACTATTTAAGGATGCCACCCATAAAAATCTTAAAATTTGGAGTTTGGAATTCTCTATTTTATGAAAATGAAAACTATATAATTCATTGTTGTTGTTAAGTGTGCCGTTAACTTGCTTGCAACTCATAGCAACCCTATGTACAACAGCTCTGAACCCTGCTCTATCCTGTGAAAACCTAAAAGTCTCCAGCACACCCACCCCCATTAACCCATTCACCGAGTCAATTCATCTTTTTCAGGCTCTTCCTCTCTTGCACCGTTTCTCCACCCTCCCAAGCATGATGTCTCTCTCTAAGGATTGGTCTCTCCTTGCAATGTGCCCAAAGTATGTCAGACAGAGCTTCAGAATCCTTGCTTCCAAGGAGCAGCCTGATTTCACCATCTCCATATGAACCTGTTTGTACTCCTAGCAGTCCATTCAATATTCTTCTCAAACATCACAGCTCAAAGGCATCAATTGTGAAGACCATGGCGTGGATCAGGTGCACTTTAGTCGCCAGACTTACATCAATGCTCTTCAGTACTCTGGAGAGGTGCCTGACAGCAGACGTTCCCAGTGCAATTCGTCTTTTGATTTCCTGGCTGCTGGTACAAAGAGTGTTGTTTGTGGAGACAAACAAGCTGAAGCTGTTAACAATCTCTATCTTTTCACATATGCCTTTAACTTCTGGACTGCTAAGAAGCCAAGTGATACAGTTAAATGTAATATTAAATGCCCGTTACCATTTTATTACCTTTTCAACCTGTATGCCGAACAGATTATCTGGGAGGCTGGGCTTTATGAGGAGAAGTGTGGTGTCAGGATTGGTGGAAGATCTATCAACAATCCACGTTATATAGATGATACAACCCTGCTTGTGCTTGCTGAAACTGAGGAGGATCTGAAGCACTTGTTGCAGAGGATCAAGGACTCCAGCCTTCAATATGGATTGAGGTCCAACATCAAGAAGACAAAGATTCTCACCAATGGACCAATTAGTAGCATCAGAATGGATGGTGAGGAGATTGAGACTGTTCACCGCTTTAGTTTGCTTGGCTCCACAGTCAACACTCTTAGAACCAGTAGCCAGGAAATTAAAAGACATATTGTGATGGGAAAGTCTCCAAAGTACTGAAGAGCAATGGTGCCTCTCTGGAGACTAAGGTGCGTCTGATACTGGCTATGGTCTTTGCAATCACTTGTTATGTGTCAGAGAGTTGGACAATGACTAGGGAGGATAGAAGGAGAATTGATGCCTTTGAGCTGTGGTGCTGGAGAAGAGTATTGAATGCACCACGGACTGCCAAGAAAACAAACTGATTCATCTTGGAGAGGGTTAAACCAGGCTACTCCTTGGAGGCAAGGATTCTGGGGCTTCGTTTGATATACGTTGGACATGTTGTAAGGAGGAACTGGTCCTTGGAGAGGGACATCATGCTTGATAGGGTGGAGGGACAGCACAGGAGAGGAAGGCCCTCTATGAGGTGGATTGATTCAGTGACGGGTAATCGGGACAGGAGTGTCAGAGGCAGTGTGATTGGCATAGGATAGATCAGAGTTTAGGGCTGTCTCTATGAGTCGCAAGCGACTCGAAGGCACATAACAACAACCATTGTTATGTCAAAATCTTGGCACAACAACTGAAGCCCTTTGCTCTGCTAAATATTCTTCTTACCTAACTGCTCCAAATTGTGATTTGAGTAAAAGTTAACAAAACGTTTGTCGTCTTGTTTTTAGCTATCAATCATTCGTTCTCATTTTATTTCCTAACTTTAAAATATCCAATGTCTTACTGTTCATTCATTGCATACTATCCTTCCATTCATCCAGAATAATAGTATTTATTATCTATTAATTAATTTTCAGTGGGACTCTGGTGATAAGGAATTGCGCTGCCAACTCAAAGATACATCACTTACTGTACAGGAGAACGATGGGTAATTTACTTCTACGTGATTTACTCTCTCTGAAAACTCGCTGGAGGGTCAGCTATGGGTTGACTGTGACTCACAACAGCACATAACAACAATTAATTTTGTACTATTCTCCCTTCCTTCCTTTCCATGGTAACCATACTAGAATGATTCTATGTGTAAACGTTTCTTTAGTTGTTTTGGGTGTGTTTTTTTAAAAAATAGTTGTTTTATACAGTATGTGTCCTTTTGTGGCTTCCCCTCCCCCCTTTTACTCTTTTTTTTTTTTAACTTTTGGTCTTGTTTACTTTTTAAATTAGTATTATCATCATCAACAACCTGCGTTATGCAGATGACACAACTCTGCTTGCTGAAACTGAGGAGGACCTGAAGCGCTTGCTACAGAAGATCAAGGACTACAGCCTCCTATGTGGACTGAAGCTCAACATCAAGAAAACAAAGATTCTCACCACTGGGCCAATTGGAAGCATCAGTATGGATGGTGAAGAGATTGAGATAGTTAACAGT
>NW_006399833.1:3973719-3974844 GCF_000299155.1 Elephantulus edwardii | reverse complement strand
AAGGAAGGACTGGTCCTTGGAGAGGGACATCATGTTTGGCAGAGTGGAGGGGCCGCGAAGGAGAGGAAGACCTTTGATGAAATGGATCGATTCTGTGACTAGAGAGGTGGGAATAAGTGTGTTTGAGATGGCTAGGTTGGCACAGGATAGAAAAGCGTATAGAGCTCTTGTACTTGGGTCGCTATGAGTCGCAAGCGACTCAATGGCACATAACAACAATTATCATCATATATATCATATTTCATGCATGTACTTTGTGTTCTATACAGTCTTTCATTTGCATTATATTTCATTCATTTCTATTGTGGATTTGTATTCCTTGACCTTACAATTATCCTGCCAACAACTTTCACTGATGCTCATTTAAACCTAGCCCCAGATGGCTGGGGAGGAGTTGACCAGAATCCAACTAGATGAAAAGGTGATCGAGGGTAGAAAGCTGCATCCTGGACTAAATGTTGCTTGATGATTCAGATGCTCAAAGTTTCCAAGATGAACAGAGGATCTTTCAGCAAATATATGTGTCCTTTTGTGATCGACTAATTTTACCAAACATAATGTCCTCTAGATTTATCCATGTTATGTAATATTTCACAAATTTTTCTTTTTTTAATTTTATTATTTTTGTGTGCGTGTACCGTCAAATCAGATCTGACTGGTACAGGAGGAGATGGTCCCTCCTTAACCGGCAGAGCATATTTCACATATTTCTCAATGGTGATTATAGCATGTTTTCTCTATCCATTCGTCCATTGATGGGCACTCAAGCTATTGTGCATAACAGAACACATGAAGGTGCATCTATTTATTTGTGCTATAGCTATTATTTCTTTAGGATATGTATATATTGTAGTGGAGTATGTGGATCAAATAACATTTTCATTTTTAACTTACTAAGGAAATGCCAAACGGCTTTCATAGATGTTGCACCATTTTACATTCACACCAGTAGTGCATGAAGAGTTCCAATCTCTCCACACACTCACCGCTGTTTGTTCACTGATTTACAGAACTTTCCTATTGTTATTAGAGTGAGGTAATAGCTCTGTATTGTTTTTAGTATAGGTGATTCTTTTTTTTTAAATTTAGGTTGTTTGTTTTTCATTTCAATGAACATCTACAGAG
>NW_006399833.1:3970330-3973595 GCF_000299155.1 Elephantulus edwardii | reverse complement strand
TAAAATGGTGCAACCACTATGGAAGGCTGTATGGCACTTTCTCAAAAATTTGCAAATAGAAATACCATTTGACCTAGCATCTCCACTACTGGGAATATACCCCAAAGAAACCAGAACTGCCACCCAAGCAGATATATGTACACCTATGTTTATCATGGCTTTGTTCACAATAGCAAGGAGTTGGAAACAACCTAAGTGCCCATCAACAAACGAATGGATAGAAAAGCTGTGGTATATGCACACAATGGAATACTACGCTGCATTGAAAAACAAGGAACTAATGAAATATTATACAAAATGAGTGACTCTGGAGGACATTATGCTGAGTGAAATATCTCAGTCACAAAAGGACCAATATTGCATAGGGCCACTGTTGTAAAATGGGACTGACACTGGAGTTGGGGGGGGGGCTGAGAAAGATAGGATAATGTATAGTGCATTAAAATAGATGAGGGAGAGAACTGTTTAAAAGCGATATGTGATTAGGTATTATTGTCATGACAGGAGTCCAGAACGAAGGCTGCACTGTGGAGCGGATTTGGGGGGAAGGATTGTATAACAATGAAAGAATTTTACTTTTCAAAGAGAAGAGTGAATTGGGGGTGACGGGGGTGGGCAGGGAGAAAAGTGCAACAATGAATGAATAGAAACCCTAAGTCTCTGTAAACTTTCCTTAAAATGAACAAAAAAATTGGTTTTGTAATTAATTTTACTAATCAAGACCAAGCTTTCCCTCTTGTAGGTGTCGTAAGACATCTTAACAATTCAACTGATTGCTAACGAGCTAGAATCAAAACAGCAGATTCTCTAGTGGTTTTTCCAAAGTTATAAACAGCAAGACAGAGAAGATTGCCCATCTTTCGCTCATAGACCTGCTAGTGGATTCAAATCACCTGAGAAGTGCTGGTTTTGGGTTAGTAGCACAACTCCCTACAGAGTATGTCACCAGTTGCTCTGTTAAGTGTCACTGAATCTAGTGTGACTCACACCAACCCTATGAACAACAGATCTGAACCTTGCCCTATCCAGTGCCATCCTCACCATCTCTGCCACACTTGAGCTCACTGCTGCAGTCACTTTTTCAATCCATCTCATTGAGGATCTCCTCCTTGCTGACCCTCTGCTTTATCAAGCATGACATCCTTTTCCAAGGACTGACACTTCCCAGCAACATGTTTAAAGCTTCTTTAAAAGGCCAGGAACTACACTCAGATTATATAGCCTGATTATTAAACAAACCAAGTAATGTAAAAAAAAAAAACAAAAACAAAAACAAAAAAACAAAAAAAAAACCCTTAATGTTATTTGAGTGGTTGTCTCTAAAAGTAACAGCCGTGCTCCAAACCTGTTTGTCCCTAAAATACAGTAAGACTTTCACAAGCGGGAACTTGTCAGAGAAAGAAAAAAAGCATTTTCCACTAAGGCAAGTCTTAGGCAGTGTACACAAAGACAGAAAAACCGAGACTTGGGAAAACATGGTTGTCCCATTAGTTTGGGAGTCACAGGTTTCAGAAACACCTAGTTCAGCAATTCAGAAGACACATTCTGCTTATTAATTTTAATGGAGGATTCTCCAAATGGCTTTGAGCTAATCATTCTCCCAGCAATTTTGGAGAGTTCTGAGGACTTGCCTATGTCTACTCGATGAGTGAGATGGCTAGCTTCTCCTTTAATTTTTCCTTAGCATGGGGCCTAAGTGGACATGGTTGACAATGAAGGCTAGGAAACCCAAAAAGGAAGTCAATGTCAATGTCAGATGGTATTCTAAGGAAAATCTCAAGAATTTAGACTACAGGGATGTTGGGATGCACGAAATACATGAGATTATGTACTAACAGGATAGAGCTGTGAGGAAACCAAAGTTTAAAAAGTCCTTCTTCCCTCCTTCAACCAATCCAGAATAAGTACATAAACCAAAAATTCTATCAATATATTGAAGAGAAAGTAGTTAAATCCAAGAACACACAAAAAGGTTCAAAAGCCAAACTCAAAAGAACAGTATTGAGTGAGTTACTTAAACTCAGAATCCTAGTTCCCTAACCTATAAAAACAGGATAAAAATATTAACTCCATAGAATAGTGTTGAGAGGATTAGATATGTAATGTCTGGATAGGATGATCCTTATTTCAGAAACACAACCACTCTGCTCAAAAAAGCACATTCTGCTAGCTCCCCACATCAAGTGATATCCACTATGATCCAGAGGATTCAAACTGCAGATTATGCCACCAGGGGCTCCTTTGGTTAGGCTCATCTAAACCATCCTGTCTGGGATGGGCTTTGCAGTTCTGCATCAGATGACCCTAAATTCTCTCTAAGTTGCCCTTATCCATGACCAAGATTTATACAGAGCAGCAGTTACCATTTCTACAAGGTTGTTGTTATGTGACATCAAGTTGTTTGCGACTCATAGTGACCTATGCTGTGCCAACCTCGCCATCTCCGACACACTCGTTCCCACTACCGCAATCACAGAATCGATCCATCTCATCGAGGTAGGAAATCCAGAAAGTGCACATGGGGGCCAGTATCACACTCAGATCCAATTTTGTCCAATGAAAATGTCAAAACAGCTAAGGAACTAAGAAACTAATGATTAAGAATCAGGAACAAGGAAACACAATCAGGGAGCAACTGTCCATTTGGAGTTTAGTTTTATTCAGTTGTTTGCAAGCTGTCCAGATGTTTTAAAATGCAATCACCTAGGAAGGGAGGTAGATTTAGTTGGCTAATTAAAAAAAAATCATACAATATCTAGGTTGTTCACTCCGTCTCCTATCCCAGTATAACAAAACATAATCAAAGTTTTTTGTTTCCTGTATACAGCCCAGTGTGTTGCATGACGCTGAGCACAGAAAGGTGGTGGTGGTTGTTGTTGTTATGTGCCATCAAGTCGCTTGCGACTCATAGCGACCCTATGTACAACAGCCCTAAAACTCTGCTCCGTCCTGTGCCAATCACACTGTCTCTGACACTCCCATCCCGATTATCCCAGTCACTGAATCAATTCACCTCATAGAGGGCCTTCCCCTCATGCGCCATCCCTCCACCCTCCCAAGCATGATGTCCTTCTCCAAAGACCGGTCCCTCCTTACAAATGTCCAAAGTATGTTAGACAGAGCCTCAGAATCCTTGCCTCCAAGAAGCCACGCAGTTTAACCCTCTCTAGGATGAATCTGTTTGTTTTCCTAGCAGTCCATGGTACTCTCAATACTCTTCTCCAGCACCACAGCTCAAAGGCATCAATTCTCCTTCTATCCTCCC
>NW_006399833.1:3961309-3962075 GCF_000299155.1 Elephantulus edwardii | reverse complement strand
ACTGGGGTAATCGGGATGGGTGTGTCAGAGGCGGTGTGGTTGGCGCAGAATAGAGCAGGGTTTAGGGCTGTTGTGCATAGGGTCGCTATGAGTCGAAAACGACTCAACGGCACATAACAACAACAACAACAATTATATGGAACATTAAAGCCTGTATACTCACCTATATGCATTTCTGCAGAAATATTTTTAAAGCTCACAAGCCTATTAATAATTTAAATCCCATTAATATTAAATACTAATATTAAAACCTGTATTTGGACCATGAGGCAGTCATCAGAACAGAACAAGATAACACTGGGTGGTTCAAAATCAGGAAGGATGTACGGCAGGGACGCATCCTGTCTCCATACCATTTCCATTTATATGCAGAACTGATCAGTCAGGAGGCTGGGCTCTAGGTGGGGAAATGTGGCATCAAGATTAGAGGAAGACTCATTAACAGTCTGCATTATGCACATGACACAACTCTGCTTGCTGAAACTGAGTACGACCTGAAGCGCCTGTTGTAGAAGATCAAAGACTGCACCCTTCAATATGGATTGAAGCTCAACATCAAGAAAACAAAGATTCTCACCACTGGGTCAATTGGCAGCATTATGATAGATAATGAAATGATTGAGATTGTTAACATCTTCAGTTTGCTTGCCTCCACAATCAACACTCTTGGTGCCTGAAGCCAGGAAATTAAAAGATGATTTGTGATGGGAAAGTCTGCTGTCAGAGACATCTCCAAAGTACTGAAGAGCAATGATGTCAGTCTGGA
>NW_006399833.1:3957144-3959727 GCF_000299155.1 Elephantulus edwardii | reverse complement strand
ATTTCTCCTCATAGAGCCCAGCCTCCCGGATAATCTGTTCTGCATACAGGTTGTAAAGGTATGGAGATAGGATGCATCCCTGGCGTATGCCCTTCCCAATTTTGAACCATGCAGTGTTCCCTTGCTCGGTTCTGACAACTGCCTCCTGGTCCAAGTATAGGTTTCGCATTAGAATGATCAAGTGCTCTGGGATTCCCATTCTTCTCAGAGTCAGCCACAGTTTGCTGTGGCTGACTCTGAGAAGAATGGGATCATAACAGAAAGGTTAGCACAGGAAAAAAATAATTTACATATTTTTCCTAGAAGCATGGGGATGGGGCTCTCTTTAGGAAAAGATTAATAACCTAGAAGCACGGGGGAGTTTTCTTTTGGGAAAAGGATTTAACAGTCATTATGGTTATGTACAGTCAGAAACGACTCAGATAGCTGACCCTTCAGAGGCAGTCAATTAAGTGCACATTAGGAGACTGGCCACACAGAGCAACTGGTGGATTCTTCAGGTTGGCAGCTCAGCTTCTTGCTGCTAGGTCACTAGAGTTTCCTAATTATCTTTTAAAAATCCATTACCCTCAAACTCACAGTCCAAGTCTGAACTCAAAGTGACCCACCATCAGGTGTCCAAAGTTGTCAAATCACAAAGGGGAGAGACTGCTCATCATTTCCAGAAGAGCAACTGGTGGATTTGAACTACTAGAGACACATAGCCTTTGGGTCAGTAGCTCACTGTGCCCTCAGTCTCTAACTGAAACATATTAGAAACATAGCCTTTCTTATGACCCATGAGCTAGAGTGGTGTGGTTAAAGCTAAGAGAACAGCTTGGCTAGGCTCTTTTGATAAAGCTATTGGGTATTGCTGGGTTACAGATGGCATCCATGTTTGCACAGTCATTTGCATCACAATCAGCAGCACTATAAATGAGCCTGTAGAATGAAATAGTCCATTACTGATAGAAAAGCAGGATCTAAAAATAAATAAATAAATAAAGGGAGTTTTACTTTGGAAATGAGCTTAAAGCAAAAAAAGGCGTATGACAACAATCTGGAACAAGGGGTGCATTGCTGGGTGGGCTGGGAGGGGAGGGAAGGAAGAAAAGGTGCAATAAAAAAATATAAATTAAAAAAGCTAACTGGGGGAAGGGAGACAATTGTGTAACAATGAATGAATAAAAATCCAGCTTTTCTGTAAAAAAGAAAAAAGTAGAAGTCTTTAGGGGGAGATCATCAGGTGGAAACTTGCCCCTTTAAACAGATCACTGAATCCTTTAAGACTTGTGCAGATTTGATAAACAGGGCAACACCATGCACCTTCCAGAAACAAAAGGTTCTACTTTTAGGTAGAAGGGACGCTGAAAGAATCCAACCACTAAGTTATCTCCTAAGATGACCCCACAGTGCAGGCTGAGGGTGGAAGTAGGGGGAGGGGACAAGTTTGCTGCCAAGGCATTGAAAAAAAAATTTCAATTTGCAATGACTATGCAATCTTCTACTCCATTTTCCTTAACATTCAGGTATAAAATTGTTTCCTAAATTCAACCCCCAGCAGCTCTAACAAAACTGGAGACGTCCAAGGTAGGCGGCTTCAGAGAGAGAGAGAGAGAAAAAAGCTTCTGTAATATCTATCACTAGGTGCACTGAGAGAGGGCAAAGATCTCAACATTGAGATTCCTGAAGATTTTCTAGGTTGGTTCAAGCTGAGATGGACCCAGCGCGAGTCCATCACTTTTATCTTGTCAAGTAGATTTACATTAACCATGGTTCCATTCTGTAGTTTTTAAAGGTAAGACATTAAAGTCCTACATAACAATTTCTAGAGCCCTCGGTTTCACTAACGGGACCGACACCATTTCGAACTCTAAGATTCAAGAAGAAAGACCAGAAAGGTTAAGTAGTGGGCTCTCCAAACGCAATGCTGGTCCAAGAGCTGTGATGATTCCAACTCAGCCTGGGCGGCTCAATCGCTAAGCGACAAAGCCACGTGTCCCCAAGGCCAAGGCTAAGCGACTGATTGTGCCCTCCCCTCGCACTAGGCAATCGCTATCCTCACGTAGGGTCCTCTAATACCTGCTTGCCAACCCAGCCAGAACAGCTTCGCCTCGTGCTCCATCTTGACTCCACCCCACCGCACGGCGAGAATAAACGTGAGGTAAAATAACGGTAACATCCCGTGGGGCACGCACGCCACCAAGCTATCCCTCCCGTCGCCCCCGCCTTTCACAACTCAGCCGGCGGCCCCATCCCCACGGCGTGCGCCGCTCATGAGAGCCCCCCCCAAGACTGGGGCAGGTGAGGGCTGCAGGTGCTTTCCAAGTTCACCCTTACCAGGTCTCCTGATTGCTGAATTTCTTAGTCACCACCTTGCCAAGCTCCAGGCCCAGGCGGTCAGCGATTTTCTGAGATAAGTCCTGGTGGGAGCTGCCGCTGAAGATTTTGATATTCGGCATCCTGGCAATTCCCTTGGGCCCTCTGGGCACAGTGATCACTGCTGCTGCCGAGGCTGAAATCCGAGCCTGATTTGAGACTCAGAACTAACCGCTTCGCGTTGCTACTCCGCCATCTTACATTCCCGCCGGGCGCGCGGCTCTA
>NW_006399833.1:3946545-3950619 GCF_000299155.1 Elephantulus edwardii | reverse complement strand
AACATGGGCTTGGTGACAGGAATGAAGCTGGAGATAGAATGATTGAATTTTGTAAAATCAATGACTTATTCATTGCAAATACATTTTATAAGAGAAACAAACGCAGGTTATACACATGGACTTCACCTGATGGTATGCATAGGAATCAGATCGACTACATCTGTGGAAGGAACTGCTGGAGAAGCTCAAGTGAGGACTTGAAGCACTTGTTTCAGAAGATCAAGGAATGCAGACTTTAATATGGATTGCATCTCAGTGTCAAGAAAACGAAGATTCTTACAAAAAAAAACAAAACCCAAACAAATGAAAAAAAAAACAACACACCATGATGGGTGGTGTAGAGATTGAAATTGTAAACAACTTCATCTTACTTAGATCCACAATTAACACCCTGGGCACCAGCAGTCAGGAAAAAAGGAGACATATTGCACTGGGAAAGTCTGCAGTTAAGGACCTCGCCAAATCATTGAAGAATAATTATGTCCGTTTGAGGAGTAAGGTATGTCTGATTCAGGCCATGATCTTTCTGATCACTTGCTATGAGTCTGAGAGCTGGGCAATGAATAAGGATGACAGAAAAATAATTGATGCCTTTGAGCTGTGGTGTTGGAGATGAACATTGAACATCCCCTGGGCTGCCGAAAGAACAAACAAATATGTCTTAGGGAGGATGCACCTAGAGTGCCCCTTGGAGGCAAAGATGATGGGGCTTTGCCTCACATACTTCGAGCATGTTGCTAGGAGGGGCTATTCCTTGGAGAGAGACATGATTCTTGAAAGGGTGGAGGGTTGGTTGAAGGAGAGGAAGACCTTCACAATCAGATGGATTGACACGGTCACTGCCTCAATGGGCTCTAGTGTGTCAGAAAGTATGAAGATGGCACAGGATAGGACAGGGTTCAGATCTTTTGTTCTTAGGATGGCTATGAGTCATACTTGACTCAATGACACCTAAAACAACAACAAAACCAATGATTGTATAAAATACAAAATAAATGTACCAAACACCATGCAAACCAAAGACATTTAAAAAAAAAAAAAGACTACCATAGCGGTTCATGGAATCCTTATGAACAACAGCTCTGTCCTAGCCTCTTCATCTCTGATATATTTGAGCCTGTTGTTACAGTCATTGTGTCACTGTGTCTCATTAAAGGACTTCCTATCTTTAGCAAACCCTCCACCTTTCCAAGCATGATATGTTTTTTTTTCCAGTGGTTAGTCAGGAACTTCTCCAAATTATTGAGGAGTAATGATGTTAGTTTGAGGTCTAAGGTGCATCTGATTCAGGCCACGGTCTTTTCAGCCTCATACATGCTATGCATCTGAGAATTAGAAGATGAACAAGGATAACAGAAAAATTTATGCCTTTGAACTGTGGTGTTGGAGTAAAGTGCTGAAGATCCTATAGACTACCAAAAGAACAAGCAGATATGTCTTGGAGAAGGTGAAGCCAGAGTGCTCCTTAGAGGCAAAGATGATGAAGTTTTTGTCTCATATACTTTGGACATGTTGCTAGGAGAGGTATTTCCTTGGAGAGGGACATAATGCTGAGAAAGGTGGAGAAGAAGTGAAGAAAAGGAAGAACCTCAACCAGATGGGTTGGTATGGTTACCTCAGCAATGGGCTTGAGAGTGTCAGAGACTGTGAGGATGGCACAGGATCAGACAGTGTTCAGATTGGTTGCTCATAGGGTCACTATGAGTCATACTTGACCTAACAAAAACAATAACCTCACCTAACAACATGCTCAATGTGACATGAAGTTTCACCATCACTGCATCTAAGGAGCACCCTGGTTTCACTTTCCCTGAGACAAACTTGTTTGTTCTTTTGACAGTCCATTGATAGATATTCAGTACTCTTCTCCAACTCCACAGCTTGAAGCCGTCAATTCTCCTGTCATCCTTAATCATTGTCCAGCTCTTAGAAGCATAACAAATTATTAAAAAGACCATGCCCTGAATCAGAATTGCTGACATCATTGCTTTTCATTATTTTGGAGAGATTTCAGACAGTGGACTTGCCCAAAGCAATAAATCTCCTCATCTCCAGACTTCTGGTATCAAAGGTATTGATTGTGGATACAAGTAACATTAATTAATTGACAATTTCAACTCTTTCTCCATCTATCATGATATTGCCTGTTGGTCCAGTGGTGAAGACCTTTGTTTTCTTGATGTTAAGATGCAATCCATACAGAAGGCTCTTGATGTTCTGTAGCAAGCATTTCAAATTCTCCTCACCTTCAGTAAAAAGGCTGTGTCATCTACATAACACAAGCTGTTAATCAGTCTTCCTCCTATCATAATACTACATAGAGTGCAATTTGTTGAATGATTTTCTCAGCACAGCACACATATTGAATAGGTATGGGGAAAGAATACAGCCCTATGTACATTTTTCTTAATTTTAAAACCATGTTGGTTTTAGGTATTATGGTGATGAATCAAGTACAACTTATAATGAACAAATCTGAACCCTGTCATATCTTGTGCCATTCTCACAATTTTTAAATCAGCATTGTTGTTATTCAGTGCCATCAAGTTGAGTACAACCCATAGTGACCTATAAACAACAGATCTGAACATTATCATATCCTGTGCCTTTCTCACACTTTCTGACACGCTAGAGCCCATTGTAGTAGTTACCGTGTCAATCCGCCTGGTTGAGGGTCTTCTTCTCCTTCAGTGACCCCTGTGCCTTTCTGAGCATCATGTCCCCTTCCAAGGAATAGCCCCTCCTAGCAACATGCCCAAAGTATATGAGATGAAACTTTATCATCTTTGCCTCTAAAGAGCACTCTGGCTGTACCTTCTCCAAGACATGTTTGTTTGTTCTCTTGGCAGTCTATGGGATATTCAATACACCTCTCCAACACCAGAGCTCAAAGGCATCAATTCTTCTTCTGTCATCCTTATTCATTGTCCAGCTCTCAGATGTATAGGAAGTGATCAGAAAGATCACTTGTTTTCAATCATTAGAACCCAGTATTTGCCAACAGTGAAATAGTGTGAATTTTGTAAAATGTCTGGATGTTAAAAGTCTGATTTATTTAATCCTTTCAAAAGAAAGGAAATGTAGACTATTATGGGACTTAGGATAAAGAGTCTCTGAGGAGGCAGAAAGGAGCTTTGGTTGGGCTGCAAACAGCAAGGATGGAGGTTTAATAGATAGTCTCTTCCAGTAAAAAATTACAGCCTTTGTGTGAATGTACCATAATTTCTCAATCCATTCAATTATAATTTGACATTTGGGCTGGGCATTCACACAGTGAAATACTATGCAGCACACAGGAGCAATGATTTTGTAAATTACTACCTTACTTGGGAGGAACTGGAGAGCATTGTGCTAAGTGAACTAACTCAGTCCCATAAGGACAGATACTGCATAAGACCACTATCGTAGAATGAGTATGAAGATCCAAGGGAGGAAAACGGGGAACAGAGCAATGAAGATGGGCAGGTAGGACCGGCTTAGACATAGGGTCACATAATTTGATGGGTGTAGGAGGAATAGGTAAAGGAAAGGGGAAAGACCCGGTGTGAAAATCCCTAGCTCTAGGAGAGATGCAAATCAAAACAACTATGAGATATCATCTCACTCTAGTAAGAATAGCAAAATTAAACAATGCCACAAAGAACAAATGCTGGCGAGGTTGAGGAGAAACTGAGACCCTTATCCAATGATGGTGGGAATGTAAAATGGTGCAACTACTATGGAAGGATTGTTGTTGTTGTTGTTGTTGTTATGTGCCGTCGAGTCGTTTGCGACTCATAGCGACCCTATGCACAACAGCCCTAAACCCTGCTGTGTCCTGCGCCAACCACACTGCTTCTGACACACCCATCCCGATTACCCCAGTCACCGAATCAATCCATCTCATAGAGGGTCTTCCCCTCCTGCGCCGTCCCTCGACCCTCCCAAGCATGATGTGCCTCTCCAAGGACCCGTCCCTCCTGGAAACATGTCCAAACTATGTCAGACGAAGCCCCAGAATCCTTGCCTCCAAGGAGTAGCTTGGTTTAATCCTCTCCAAGATGAATCTGTTTGTTTTCCTGGCAGTCCATGGTA
>NW_006399833.1:3943588-3944343 GCF_000299155.1 Elephantulus edwardii | reverse complement strand
ATCCTGTCACTCACGATGTTGTACTTCAAGATGAATCTAGAAATAACTATTTTTACTATGAGGGCAACCCCATTTTCCTTGTCTTTTCATCTCCAGAAGGTAGTATGGCATTTTTTGAAAAAGTTGCAAATAGAAATACCATTTGACCCAGCAATTCCACTACTGGGAATATACCCTAAAGAAACCAGAACTGCCCCCAAGCAGATATCCGTACACTCATGTTTATTGCTGCAAGTGCCCATCAACAAACCTATGGATAGAAAAGCTGTGGTCTATCCACACAATGAAGTATTAAGCAGCACTGAAAATCAAGGAATTAATGAAATATTATATAAAATGGGTAACTATAGAGGACATTATGCTGAGTGAAATATCTGTCACAAAAGAACAAATATCGCATAATGGCACTGTGAGAAAACAGGACTGACCTCGGGCTTGGGGGGAAACTTAAGAAAATAAGGGATGCATAATGTACACAGCATTGAAACAGATGAGGGAGAGAACTGCTTAAAAGGAATATATAATTAGGTATTATTTGCATGACAAGAGTCCAGAATAAGTGCTGCATATTAAATTGACTGGGGGCAGTGGGTGGGAGAGGGGAGAATTGTATAACAATGAAAGAAATTTTTTTTTCAAAGAGAAAAGTGGACTTGGGGTTGGGGTGGGCAGGGAGGAAAACATGCAACAATGAATGGAAATCTATGTTCTCTATAAACTTTCATTAAAATATCAATTAAATAAATACCAAAAAA
>NW_006399833.1:3931956-3943263 GCF_000299155.1 Elephantulus edwardii | reverse complement strand
TCTCTCTCAGGGAGGAGTGATAGGGAACGGTAAATGACACACTGACAGAGGAGATTAATCAGAACTGGTTTTGACAAGCACTGTGGCAATGGGACAATTAAAAAAGACTTTCAAGGAATATTCAACCTGAATCCTTCTGATCATATGGAGATTTTTGAAAGTATTTCTTTGAGTTTGTTTTGTTTGTTTTATTTATTTGTTTGTGTATAAAGGATGCTCATCTAGATGATAACATAATTATGATAAAAACCAAAAGGGGGGAAATATGGGAAGTCAATACTAAATATTTGTAATAAACTGAATGCTATTTAAATTTTTTTAAAAAAACACACAAAAAAGAATTACAGCCTTGAAGAAGATGGACTGTCATCACTATGATGTACACAGTGACTGCAACAACGGACTTGAGCCCAGCATAGACTGAGTGTGCACAGGACCAGGCAGGGTTTCAGTTCTGTTGTACATGGAATCTCCATGAGTTGGAGCCCACCTGGTTACATCTAACAAGAAACAGCATAACATCAGGAGTCAAAAACAACTCTGTCACAGTGGACTTTGTTTGAAAATGTCAGGAAACCTTGTTTTTAATGCTTCTTTCTACCAACCTCAGTTGAGTCTTATCATCTGCATGTTGATAATGTGTCATTCTAAATGAAGTTTTGCTATTTTTATGATGATACTTGCTGGTTGGACCCAACTCAAAATAAGGCCAATGCTGTGGGGCTGATTCCACATCTGTCACTACAGGACAGAGTAGAATGACCCCATTTGTTCTCCAGTACTTTGGAGAGGTACCCGACAGCAGACTTCTCCATACTATACGTCTCCAGATCTCCTGACAGCTGGTACCAAGGATGTTGATTGTGGAGTAGGTAACATAATTTTAAAGAGTGTAGTCAGAAAGGAAGGGAGGTCTGTTGGCTTAGAGGCAAGAAGCTGTTCTGCAGTCCTGAAAGCATGTGGTTCAAATGCACCAGCTGCTCCATGGGAGAAGGATGGGCAGTCTCCTCCCGTTCAATTAACTGCCTCTGAAAACCTACCAGAGGGTCAATAATGCATCGGTTCCAACTCAATGGTACACAATAACAACATTCAGGAAGGAACTTTTGTAGCGTAGTCTGTAGGAAGTTGCACTACTCACCCAAAAGTGGCGTCTCTCTGGTGGTTCAAATCTACATACAGTGGTTCCATAGGAGAAAGACGGACCGTCTCCTCTCAGCTTTGGTTCAACGGCAATGATTTTGAACTTGAGTTTATAGTCAGAGAAGATCTCCCTGGGAAGGTCACATTTGAGCAAATATCTCAAGGAGGAAAGGAGATGCCATGTAGATACCTGAGGCAAGCAAGAACTCTATACTGCTGAGTTGAATATGATTCATCTATCAGGTTTCTGAGGCAGTGAATCTTTACAGGAGGAAACTGCTCATCCGTCTCCTGAGAAGCACCTAATAATGATTCCGAACCACTGATCTTTCAGTTAGCACCCCACCATTGTAACACACTATACAACTAGGGTTCCTTGGGGTAAGCATTTGTTGATGTGTGCCTTCAAATCAGAACCGACCTATAGCTGACCCTTCAGCGGGTTTTAAGAGGCCTTAAATCACATGGGAGAAGATTGCCCATCCATAACAAATGCCTTAGAGTAAGAATATGTCTAGCTTGTTTGAGGAACTGTGAGGTCAGCATGGCTGGTGCGGAGTGCGGCTTGTGGGACAGTAGGAGTGGAGAGAGACTAGGAGAAAAGGTCAATGAGTTGAGAGTGACTGGGAGGAGGGTCCAAATGGACAGGATTTTGTAGGCTGCTTTAAGGATTTAGGGTTTTATTGGGTAAAAGGTGACAGGATCTGATCCCTTTCTTAAAAGGAGCACCCTAGCTACCAAGAATAGAATGTAGGAGGCAAGAGAGGAAGCAGGGATATAGATTAGGAGTTGGTTTTCTAATAGGAGCCCTGAGACATTTATGCAAATAGTTGTAAGGCAAAGTACAATATAATAAGCTACCACAGAGAAGCCTGTATTTGAGTAAAGGCTAAACCTCTGTAACAAAGACATTCTGAAATACTGAAGTGGCTCCAATAAGATAATTCCTTTTTCTTTTGCATAACAGGCTGGTTGGTCTAGGTCAGCTCTACGCTCCATGCCACCAGCCCACATACACATGGAAAGTAAGGATCATGGTAAAAGAAAAGGTCCATGTAAATGGATCCATTTCACTTTACCTCCCATCCATTTGGGGAGAACTTAGTCCCTGGCCACTGCACTGTAAGATGTTGTTTTTCTTGTGTGCTATTGAGTCGCAAGCAACTCATAGCTGACCCTCCAGCAGGTTTTCAGAGGCAGTAAATCACATGGGAGGAAATTACTCATCTTTCTCCTGAAGAGCAGCCGGTGGATTCAAACAGCTGCCTTTGAGTTGGCAGCACAACTGCTTACCCACTAGGGTTAGAGCTCTCTGAATAGAGTGGGTCTTACATAAATATCACTAGAATCCCCTCACAAAGATATCATGATTAATTAGGAAGGTAGAAATGTTGCAAACTCTGAGAAGAATGGGAATCCCAGAACACTTGATTGTGCTAATGCATAACCTATACTTGGACCAGGAGGCAGTCATCAGAACAGAGCAAGGAAACACTGCATGGTTCAAAATAGGGAAGGTAGTGCGTCAGGGATGTGTCCTATCTCAATACCTTTTCAATCTATATGCAGAGTAGATTATCTGGGAGGCTGGGCTCTATGAGGAGAAATGTGGCATCAGGATTGAAAGAAGACTCATCAACAATCTGCGTTATGCAGACAACGCTTGCTACAGAAGGTCAGGGACTGCAGTCTTCAATATGGATTGAGGCTCAATATCAAGAAAACAAAGATTCTCACCACTGGGCCAATTGAGAGCACCATGACAGATGGTGAAGAGATTGAGATTGTTCACAGCTTCAGTTTTCTTGGCTCCACAATCAACACTCTTGGCACCAGCAACCAGGAAATTAAAATACGTATTGTGATGGGAACGTCTGCTGTCAGAGACCTCTCCAAAGTACTGAAGAGCAATGATGTCACTCTAGAGACTAAGGTGCAACTGATTCAGGCCATGGTCTTTGCAATCATGTGCTATGAGTCAGAAAGCTGGACAATGACTAGGAATGATAGAAGAAGAATTGATGCCTCTGAGCTGTGGTGCTGGAGAAGAGGACTGACTATACCATGGACTGCTAAGAGAACAAACAGGTTTGTCCTGGAGAGGGTGAAACCAGGCTGCTCCTTGGAGGCAAGGATTCTGAAGCTTTGTCTGACATACTTTGGACATGTTGCAAGGAGGGTCCAGTTCTTGGAGAGGGACATCATGGTTGGGAGGGTGGATGGACAGCGCAGGGGAGGAAGACTCTATGAGATGGATGATTCAGTGACTGGGGTAATGGGGGTATGTGTGTCAGAGATATTAAGATTGGCACAGGATAGAGTAGGGTTTAGAGCAGTTGTATACAGGGTCACTATGAGTGACAGACTACAGGACAACACATAAAATCAACAACAACAGAAGTCTTGAAAGATGAGTAGACTGTGGCAGGCAACATTTAAGAGGAAAGGAAAGCTAGCAATGCAGAAGTTAAGGTGCTCTGTCACTAACTGAAAGACTGATGGTTCAAACCTACCAGCTCCTTTTTGGGAGGAATATGAGGCAGTCTACTTCTGTAAACATTGCAGCCTTGTATACCTTATGAGGCAGTTCTTCACTGCCCTGCAAGGTTGCTATGAGTTAGAAATGGCTTGATAGCAGTGAAATTTCTCCATTTTGTGGTTTGATTGGGAGGAAGTGGGTCTTCCCAAGCAGAAAGTAATGGTGAAGAAACAGTCTTTGAGGGAAAGGAAGCAATATGATCATAATGTGCTTTAGATAAACATTATCTGTGTAGTGTCAGAACTGGGGAAGAAGTAGGAGAAAACAAAAGTGCTAGAGTAAGTTAGTAATGGCCTTCGCTGGGCCAGTAGAGCTTGAGAGGAGAGATGAAATAGACCTTGTTGGTTAACACAACCTTTTTGAGATCATGGCTGACCTTGAGAATTTTTATGAAAATTGAATATTCCCTCTAGGGAAATGTTCACAGAATCCTGGACTAATTATATTAAAACTAAATGTCCCACTGGCACAAAAGCTAATCTGACCAGCTAATTTCAAAACATAAATGTATTTAGAAAGACTGCTGTTATCTTTGGTTTTTATTTACCTTTATTAAAGTAAACAAAGTCAGGGTATGAGAGAGAGGGTTACTCGTTATGGGGAAAAAGTGAATCTTCTTGGTCAATATTTACAGTCCTGAAACTTAAGCAAAAGAGATTAGAATTAAAATAATTGGAAAAAATACTCTCTGTGTCATTTGGGATGGATATATGAACACATTAGACCATAAGAATAGGGGCAATGTGTATGGTGTTGGCATAAACATCATAAGAGGTGAGTGAAGTGTGATTGACTTTTAGGCAAACTGTAATAGATTGCCAAAGTTTTATATAATTCAAAAGAAACATATTGAGTTCCTTTTACATGTCAGGGCCTCTTGAGGTTGGGCATCCAGAGAATGAACAATATATAAGCCTTGTCCTCCGGCAGGCAAGGCATACTTTATAGAAATGAGGTTACTTAGTGGGGCAGGGCCAAAATGCATAAGGAGGATGGCAGAAGAATTGATGCCTTTGAACTGTGATGTTGGTGAAGAGTATTTGCTATACTATGGGCTGCCAAAAGAATTAACAAATTTATCTTGGAGGAAGTGAAGCCAGACTGCTCCTTAGAGGCAAGGATAGTGAGACTTCTTTTATCATATTTTGGGCGTGCTGTCAAGAGGATCCAGTTCTTGGAAAAGGATGCTGTGCTTGGAAAAGTAGAAGGTTAGCAAAGAAGACCCTCAACAAGATGGATTGACACAGTGACTGTAACAATGGGCTCGAGCATGGCAGAGATTGTGAGGATGGCACAGGATAGAGCAAGGGTTTCATTCTATTGTAGACAAGGTTGCTATAAGTCGGAGTCAAAAGCACCTAACAATAACAACAACAACAATATGGAGACAGGGAGGTATTGATGGTTCCGTAGTATAATTTTTGCCTTCCGCACTGGGCCAATTTGCAGCATCAGTATGGATGGTGAAGAGATTGAGATAACAGTTTTAGATTACTTGGTTCAACAGTCAACACTCTCGGTACCAGCAGCCAGGAAATCATGAAACAAATTGCATTGGGAAGGTCAGCTGTGAGGGACCTCTCAAGAGTACTGAAGAGCAATGATGTCAGGCCGGAGACTAAGGTGCACCACCTGATCCAGGCTATAGTCTTCGCAATTACGTGCTATGCATCGGAGAGTTAGACAGTGAATAGGGATGATAGAAAGAGAATTGATGCCTTTGAGCTGTGGTGCTGGAGAAGAGTGTTGAATATACCATGGACTGCTAGGGGAACAAACAGGTTTGTCTTGGAGAGGGTGAAGCCAGAATGTTCACTGGAGTCAAGGATTCTGAAGCTTTGTCTGACATACTTTGGGCATGTTGCAAGGAGGGACTAGTCCTTGGAGAGGGACATCATGTTTGGCAGAGTGGAGGGACGGCGCAGGAGAGGAAGATCTTCGATGAGATGGATCAATTCTGTGAGTGGAGGGGTGGGAATGAGTGTGTTTGAGACGGCGAGGTTGACACAGGATAGAACAGCATTTAGGGCTCTTGTACATAGGGTCGCTATGAGTGGCAAGCGACTCGATGGCACATAACAACAACAAACAGATGTAGACTTTGTATTTCAATATGAGTTTCCTAGCCATAGTCTGACTTTGCTGTGCAGATGGGCAAGAATGTGTGAATGAGGTGTGTTAGCCTGTCCACAAGGGAACTGGCTATCCACCAATCCACAAGGGGATTGGGTAGAATAGCCATTAAATTGAGCAACCCAGCAGCAGGAGAATGAGACCTCGCCACCACTAGTGAAGAAAACTCAGGAAATGAGCAAACAAGAGGGCCTGCAGGACCAACAGCCAAGGCAGCCACAGTAGAGATATAGACCTGACATGAGACAAGAAACCAGAGGCCTGACATGAGATGAGACCCTGGGACTGCTGTATCATTGGAACTAGAGCTAAGAACCTTTGTCCGAGTTTGTTGGACAACTGGGGTGGGGGGGCCAAAATTCGTAGGACTGAGAGCTTTATAACAATGACCTAAAGCCATGAGGCTCAAGGCTGATGTGCCTGGAAGCACATTTTGGGAGCCATCTGGATTTTATTCTGCTACTAGGATGGATTTAAAAGAGGCCGTGGGACTAAGGATATTATTGCTAATGTCAGATGGATCCTGGCTGAAAGCAGAGAGTACCAGAGGAATGTCTATCTGTGTTACATTGACTATGAAAAGGCATTTGACTGTGTAGATAACCACAAACTGTGGGTGACTCTGAGAAGAATGGGAATACCAGAACACTTGATTGTGCTTCTGCGAAACTTTTATACTTAGAACAGGAGGCAGTAGTCAGAACAGAGCAAAGAAACACTACATGGTTCAAAATTGGTAAGGGTGTGAATCCAGGATGTGTCCTGTCTCCATATCTTTTCAATCTATATGCGGAACAGATTATCAGGGAGGTTTGGCTCTATGAGAAGTGTAGCATCAGGATTGGTGGAAGATTCATCAACAATTTTTGTTATGTACACAACACAACCCTGCTTGCTGAAAGTGAGGAGAACCTGAAGTGCTTGCAGCAGAAGGTCAAGGACTTCAATATGGATTGAAGCTCAATATAAAAAAAACAACAACACTCAAGCAGATATATGCACATCCATGTTTATCATGGCTTTGTTCACAATAGCAAGGAGTTGGAAACAACCTAAGTGCCCATCAACAAACGAATGGATAGAGAAGCTGTGGTATATTCACACAATGGAAGTCTCTGTAAATTTTCATTGAAATTAATAATAAATTTAAAAAAGATAAAAAAGAAAAAATATCAAGAAGACAAAGAGTCTCACCACTGGACCAATTGGCAGCATCAGGATGTATGGTGAAGAGATTGAGATTGTTAACAGCTTTAGTTTGCTTGGCTCCACAATCAACACTCTTGGCACCAAGCAACCAGGAAATTAAAAGACATAATGCATTGGAAAAGTCTGCTGTCAGTGACCTCTCGAAAGTATTGAAGAACAACAATGTCACTCTGGAGACTAAGGTGCGCCTGATACAGGTCATGGTCTTTGCAAATCACTTGCTATCAGTCAGAAAGCTGGATAATGACTAGGGATGATAGAAGGAGAATTGATGTCTTTGAGCTGTGGTGCTGGAGAAAAGGATTGAATATACCATGGACTGATAGGAGAACAAACAGATTCATCTTGGAGAGGATGAAACCAGGCTGCTCCTCAGAGGCAAGGATTCTGAAGCTTCATCTGACTTTCTTTGGACATGTTGCAAGGAGGGACCAGTCCTTGGAGAGGGACGTCATGCTTGGGAGGGTGGAGGGAAAGCACAAGAGAGGAAGACTCTCAATGAGATGGATTGATTCAGTGAGTGAGGTAATGGGGGTAGGTGTGTTGGAGACAATGAGATTGGCACAGGATATAGTAGGTTTTCAGGTTGCTATGTCGCAGGTGACCTGATGGCACACAACAACAACAACAACAACATGATGTTGGAAATATTTCAGGGGAGCTCCCGTCCAAAATGGAACAGTAAGAACGGTCAATTGATGTACTTCTTAAAATCAGCTAGTAAAGCCCTATGGATTACAATTGCCACAGATCCACAACCAATCATGATGATGGCATGGGACAGGCAACATGCCCTTCTGTTGTGCAGGGGGGAACCATGAGATGAGCCCAACTAGATGGCAGCTAACAACAAAATGGGGCATGGGAAATGCAGTGAAAAGAAGAGACAATGGTGAGAATGGTTTTGAGGTTAGAAAACAGAGAGACCATAAGCCAGGGACAGGTGAATGAATACAAAAGACGTGTGGAAAACCCAGGCAAGACAGTCAAATAGAAGCCTATTGGTCAGTTTAATGACTAAACTTGGCTAGGGCTTGTTGTGAAGGGACTCTGCAGACATGATTAATGTTTACAATCACAATTTATTAAGATGAAAGAATTCAAACACTTCCCCACCCTCTCCCTCCATCTCACTCATTGCTGTTGAGTCAGAAACAACCCAAAACTCCAGTGGGTTTTCAGAGGCTGTAAATTGCATGGAGGGGATAACAAGTCCTTACCCACTAGGCCACCAGAGCAGAAATCCCCTCATCAATATTCCAGGCCTCAGAATTTCAAGTAAAGGAGATTATCTGAGGAAATCTAGAGGGGCCTGGATAGGTCTAAAGAGCAGAACTGAGGTTTTCCTGGGTAAGTGGGCAGAAGGGGGATTTGCTTGTGTGCTCACTCCAGGAGCTGCAGCCTACACTTCCTGATAGCTGGCCTGATGGATTTTGGACTTGCCTAGCCATCCCCACAATCATATTAAGCCAACTCTTTGCAGTACAGTCTATAAACATACATTTCTTGGTTTCTCTGATTGACTTTTGACTGATTCAAAAGGAGAGACCTTTGAATGCCAGTTTGAAAGTGCTGAGGATGAGGACTGGGGGACTGACGAGAGAATCTCTGTTCTGGTGACCTAGTAGATAGGGAGTTACGCTGCCAACCCAGAGGCAGCAGGGTCGAATGCACCAGGTGTTCCTTGGGAGAGACTGATGGACAATCTCCTGCACAATTTGCTAAGAGTTGGTTCTGAATCAACAGCAGTGAGTGAGTTAGCTGGAGAGAAGTGATGGGAAGAGCATGAGTAATTTTTTCTTAGCAAAGGCTGAGGAATGCCCTCTTCCCCATATTTCATGCTTCTCGTCCCAAAGCTCAGGAGAATTTTGTAATCTTTCCTCTTTGAAGAGGTTCATCCTCTTTGCCCCTCCCATTGTCTCGTTGGCCTATCTATCTAGTTTCCCCTCTCTCTGAGATCCCAGGCCTTCTAGGCTCTAAATCAATCCGTTGGTTCAGTCAGTCATTTCTTCAGCAAGCATGTCTTGGGCAGCGACTGTGGGCAAAGTGGAGTGTTCTGCCTTTGGATTATAGAAATAAATAAAACATGGTCCTTTAAGAAGCCCACTCGTTGCTGTCTAAGATTCTGACTCACAGTGACCCTTCATCAGGTTTCTGAGGTTGTGAATCTTTACAGGAGGAGACTGCTAATCTCCCTGGGAGAAGCTAATGGAATTGAATTGTCAACCTTCTGGTCGTCAGCCTGTTTTGAAGCTCTGTCTCACATACTTTGGGCATGTAGCCAGGAGGGACCAGTCCGTGGAGAAGGACATCGTGTTCGGAAGGGTAGCGGGACAGTGCAGGAGAGGGAGACTCAGGGTAAGTTGGATTGATACAGTGATTGGGGCAGTGGAGGTTGTTGTGTTGGAGTCAGTGAGACTCACTCAGGACAGGGTAGGCTCCAGAGCTGTTGTACATAGGGTCTCTATGCGTCACAGGCGACTCGATGGCACATAACAACAACACAACATCAGTGATCCTTTTCTTCCAGAAGTCCCCACCCAGCGTATGTTTAAGTTCATCCATGGCACAAATGGTTTGCACTTGGCTCCTAACTGACTAACTGTAACAGCGGCTATTGTTGTGTATGGCCGAGTCAGAGCCAACTCATAGCTGATCATCCAGCAGGTTCTCAGAGGCTTTTAATTGCATGATGGATCTTGCTCCTCTATCGCTCGTGGAGCACCTGGTAGATTTGAACTATGTTCCTTTGGGTTGGCAGCACATCTCCTTACCCACTAGACCACCAGAACTCCCTAATTGTAACACCAGAATGGGAGAAAATTCCACCTCAACCTCCTCCCTAACACTATAGGACTGGAGAGGACTTGCATTCCTAGCATGCTGAGTTTCCTTGTCATTTTTATGCAACTCTTCGTGCTCCTTCTAGGTATTAGACTTTCTTTCAAGATACTCTCTTTTCTGCCTATGTGCTGATTTTTTTTATTCTCGAGCCTGATTTGGTGCTCATTGTTCATATTCTTTCTGTTTCTCAACTGATTCCTAATCCAGTGGCTAAGTGATGGCCGGTAGGTGCTTCACTTTCGTAAGCATACCAGAGATCTTTCAAAGGTCATGACAGATCTCATCATATCTGCAGACACACCTTTTGATCTGCTGCAGCTCATGCTAAGTTCACCAGCTCTCAAGAATCAGCCTATCAATTGGATTCCAGCCTTCCATTCTCAAGTCTGCTCTGTCTTCAGAGAGAATGGAAGCTGACTGATACCGCATATATCTCCTGCTGTCCCTACCTAGCATGAGGAGCTCTGGAACTCCACTAACCCAAAGGCAGAGCCTGTGTGATGGTGAGAATCTTCCAGAGGCACTGAGGGGATAAAAGATGGTAGTCTCTTACTGAGCAATTTACAACCTTCTGAAAACAATTGAAAGGCAATGAGTTTGCTTTATTGAGTCCCTAGCATAGATAATCCCATGAACGACCAAGAGAACGAACAGATATATCTTGGAGAGGGTGCAGCCAAGTGCTCCTTGGAGGCAAAAATGATGAGCTTCACCTGACATACTTTGGTCATGCTGCTAGAAGGTGCTATTCCTTGGAGAAGGACATGATGCTTGCAAGGGTGGAAGGTCAGCGAAGGAGAGGAAGACTCTCAACCAGGTTGATTGACACGCTGCCTGCTGCAATGGGCTCTTGTGTGTCAGGAAGTGTGAAAATGGTGCAGGACAGAACAGGGTTCAGATCTTTTGTTCATAGGGTCTCTATGAGTAGTTCTTGACTCGATGGCACCTAACAACAAAAACAACAACAAGAAGCATAGACCCAGGGAACTCTGCTGACCAAATAGTAAGGAGTTGCGCTGCCAACCCAATGGTTTGAATCCACCAGCTGTTCCGAGGAACAAAGAGGGGCAAGCTTCCTTCGTTGTGATTTGTAGCCTCTGAAAACTTGCTGGAGTAATTCGTGAGTTGTTGAAGTCAGTTATGAGTTGGTTCAGACTCGATGAGACATAGCAACTACATAGAACTAGCCTCACTGAATAATTAGAATAAAAAGTCTGACACTGAAGAAGACACATTAAGCCAGATGCCATTCAGTTGATTTTGTTTTTTGTTTGTTTTTTTTTATCCTGATTAAATTTAATTTCAAATAAGCAACAAATCATTTTGTAGTTATGTCCAAAATATTGCATAAGATAAATATGTTGTTGTTATATGCTGTCAAGTCAACAGCAACTCATAGTGGCCCTATGTACAATAGCTCTGAACCAATTGAGAAGGTC
>NW_006399833.1:3929200-3930444 GCF_000299155.1 Elephantulus edwardii | reverse complement strand
AGTGGAGAGTTGAAGACGTTTTAACTAAAAACTCAAAAAGTGGTAATGGCTACTTTCTAACCTCCAGTAGCATCAAGCGACAAGGCTATCTCCAGTCTTAACTAGGGTCCTGTGAAACGCATAGATCTCAGTTATTCACACCATTTTAGGTGAACATCAAAACAAGGGGATGGCGTATTCTCTTAGCTACTTCCTGCTGAAAAGGGACGCTCGTGGTGACTCCATGTGTGTTAGAGTAGAACTGTGCTCTATAGGGTTTTCAATGGCAAGTTTTTGGAAGTAAATCATCTGTCTGCTTCATTGATGCTTGCTGTTGTTAGACGCCATCGAGTTCAGGACAACTCATAGTGACCCTATGAATAACATGTCTGAACCTTGTCCTATTCTGTGCCATCTTCATTATATCTGACATACTTGAGCCCATTACTGTGGTTACTGTGTCAATCCATCTTCCTTTTTTTTGTAAACCCTCTACCTTTCCCTCCATGATGTCCCTTTCCAAGGAATAGCCTTTCCTAGCACTAGCAACGTGTCCAAAGTATACGAGATGAAGCTTTGCTGTCTTTGTCTCCAAAGTGCACTGTGGCTGTACTTTTTTCAAGGCATATCTGTCTGTTCTCTTGGCCGTCCATGGGATGGTCAGTACTTTTCTCCAACACCACATCTCAAAGACATCAATTTCTCTTTTGTTATCTTTATTCATTGTCCAGCTCTCAGATGCGTAGCAAGTGAATGAAAAGACCATGACCTGAATCAGACACACCTTAGTCTTTAAACTGACTTCATTGCTCCTCATTACTTTGGAGACACCCCTAATGGTGGACTTGCATAGTGTAATATGTCCTCTGAGTTCCTGACTGCTGGTACCAAGGATCCAAGTAAGAGGAAATCATTGATAATTGAAATCTTTTCTCCATTTATCATGATGTTACTTATAGATCCAGTGGCAAAGATTTTTGTTTTATTGATGTTGAGATGCAATCTATATTGAAAGCCATAGTCTTTGATCTTCTGCAGTAAGCATTTCAAGTCCTCCTCACTTTCAGCAAGCAACGTTATGACACCTACATGACACAAGTTGTTGATGATTCTTCCTCAGATCCTGATGCCGTATTCTTCTTCATATAGTCCAGCTGATTGACTGATTTGCTCAGCATACAAATTTTATATGTATGGAGAAAGAATTCAACCCCAATATAAAACTTTCTGATTTTAAATGACATGTTGTTGTTGTTGTTGTTGTT
>NW_006399833.1:3927168-3928395 GCF_000299155.1 Elephantulus edwardii | reverse complement strand
CTGCAGTCCTTGACCCTCTGCAGTAAGTGCATGAGGTCCTCCTCAGTTTCAGCGAGCAAGGTTGTGTCATCTGCATAACGCAGACTGTTGATAGATCGTCCACCAATCCTAACGCCATGCTTCTCCTCATAGAGCCCAGCCTCTCGGATAATCTGTTCTGCATTTCTGTTTGGACAACAGCTTCTTGGTCTAGGTACAGGTTTTCTATGAGCATAATTAAACTGTTCTGGGATTCCCATTCTTCTCAACGCTACCCATAGATTGTTGTGATTTGCACAGTCAAATGCTTTTGCAGAGTCAATAAAGCACAAATAGACATTCTTCGGGTATTCTTTACTTTTAGCCAGGATTCATCTGACATCAGCAATGATATCCCTGGTGCCACAGCCTCTTCTAAATCCACCTTGAACTGCTGGTATTCGCTGTTATTCTGGTCAGATTTGGATGGTCTTCACCAATGTTTTACTAGCATGTGATATTGATGACATTGTTCAATAATTTCCACATTCTGTGGGGTGACTCTTCTTAGGAATGGGAATAAATATGGATCTCTGACAATCAGTTGGCCAAGCAGCTATCTTACAAATTTCCTGGTATATACTGTTGAGCACATCCAAAGCTGCATCTGTTAGTGCTTGCTTTGGTAGCACATAAACTAAAATTAGAAAAATACAGAGAAGACGAGCATGACCCCTGTGCAAGGATGACACACAAAGCTGCATCTGTTAATTGAAACATGTCAATTGGCATTCACTTGATTCCTAGGGACTTATGAGTGCAGCTTGAACTTCTTCCTTCATAGCCATTGGCCTCTAGTTGTATGATATTTCCCCAAAATTTTCAGTGTCAACCAATTCTTTTTGGTACAGTGATTCTGTGTATTCTTTCCATCTTCTTTTGATGCTTCATGGGTCATTCATGATTTTATCCATAACATTTCTCAGTATGCAACTCGAGGATTGAATTTGTTTTTCAGTTTCTTTCAACTTTAGAAATGTTGTGTGAGTTCTTCCCTTTTTATTTCCCTGCTCTTTGCACATCCCATCATAATATTTTGCTTTGCCATCAACAATCTGCATTATGAATATGACACAACCCTGCTTGCTGAAACGGAGGAGGTCATGAAGAGCTTGCTGCAGAAGGTCAAGGATGGCAGCAGATTAAAGCTCAAAATCAATAAAAGAAAGATTCTCACCATTGGACCAATTGGCAACATCATGATAGATG
>NW_006399833.1:3924228-3926203 GCF_000299155.1 Elephantulus edwardii | reverse complement strand
TTACTTTTTGCCAATGCCTTCAGTGCAGCTTGAGTTTATGTCTTCATTACCACAGGCTCTGGTTCATATGCTACTTCCTGAAATATTTCAGTGTCAGCCGATTCTTTTTGGTACAGTGATTTTGTGTATTACCTCCATCTTCTTTTGATGCTTCCTGGATTGGTCAAGATTATTCCCAGAGCATCTCCAAGTATTGTAACTCAAGACTTGAATTTGATTTTTAGTTCTTTCAGCTTGAGAAAGCCTGAGTGAGTTCTCCCCTTTTTCTTTTCTAATTCCAGCTATTTACATATTTCATTATAATACTTAATATAATTTATAATATTTGGTTAGTTGTTGTTGTTGTTAGGTGCTGTTGAGTCCAGCACGACTCATAGAGACCCTATGAACAAAGTCCTGTCCTGCACCATCCTCACATTTCCTGGCACACAAGAGCCCACTGTAGCCGTCATCATGTGGTTGAGGGTCTTCTTCTCCCTTGCCGACCCTCCACCCTTCCCAACATCATGCCTTTCACCAAGGAATAGCCCCTCCTAGCAACATTTCCAACGTTTGTGAGACAAAGCCTCATCATTCTTGCGTCCAAAGAGCACTCCAGCTGTACTCTCTCTAAGACATATCTATTTTTTCTCTTAGCTGTCCATGGAATGTTCAGTGCTCTTCTCCAACACCACAGCTCAAAGGCATCAATTCTTTTTCTATCACCCTTATTCATTTTCCAGTTCTTGGGTGCATACGTAGTAATCAGAAAGACTATGGCCTGAATCAGACACACCTTAGTCTTCAAACTGACATTATTTCTCAGTAACTTGGAAAGTCCCTAATTGCAGATTTTCCCAGTGCAATGTGTCTCCTTACTTCCTGACTGCTCATACCAAAGATATTAATTGTGGATCCAAGCAAGATGAAGCTGTTGACAGTTTCAATCTCCTCTCCATCCATCATAACACTGCCTAGCAGTCCAGTGGTAAGAATCTTTGTTTTCTTGACTTTGAGATGCAGTCCATACTGAAGGCTGCGTTCCTTGATCTTCTGCAACAAGTGCTTCAAGTCCTCTTCACTTTTAGAAAGCAAAGTTGTTTCATCTGCATAACACAGGTTATTGATGAGTCTTCCTCCAATTCTGATGTCACACTCCTCCTCATAGAATCCAGCTTCTTGGATAATTTGTTCAGCATACAGATTAAATAGGTATGGAGAGAGAATACAATCCTGGTGCACTCCCTTCCCAATTCCAAACCATGCACTGGCCCCCTGCTCCATTTGTACAACTGCTTCCTTGTCTGGGTATAGGTTGTGCATGAGCACAATGAAGTGCTCTGGGATTTCCATTCTTCTCACTGTCAGCCCCAACTTCTAATAAGCCACACAGTCAAAAACCTTTACATAGTCAGTAAAGCACAAATGGCCCTTCTTCTGATATTCCGTACTTTCAGCCAGGGTTCATCTAACATCAGCAATGATATCCCTGGTGCCACACTTCTTCTCAATCCTTCTGGCAGTTCCCTATCTATGTAAGGTTCTAGCCATTTTTAAATGATATTCAGCAGTATTTTGCTTGCATGTGATATCAATGATATTGTTCAATAATTTCCGCATTCAATTGAATCACCTTTCTTGGGAATGGGAACAAATATTGACCTCTTCCGATCCATTAGACAGACAGCTGTCCTCCAAACTTCCTGGCATAGACTGGTGAGTGCATCCAAGGCTACATCTGTTAATTGAAACAAGTCAATTGGTATCTCTTTAATTCTTAGGGCCTTATTTTTTGCCAGTGCCTTCAATACAGCTTCTACTTCCTCCTTCATTACCATTGGCTCCTGTTCATATGGTACTTCCTGAAATTTTTCAGTGACTCTGCGTATCCCTTCCATCTTCTTTTTATGCTTTCTGGGTCATTTAACAATAAATTCAATGATATATAATAAACCCATAGCTTCTTTCAATATTGCAACATGTTGTTGTTGTTGTT
>NW_006399833.1:3920394-3922583 GCF_000299155.1 Elephantulus edwardii | reverse complement strand
AGTACTGTAGTGGTAGAGTTCAGATCGGAAGTCAGTTGAAATGAAGAAAATAAATTTTTAAAAATCACCTAACAATTGGAACATGCAATGTACACAGCTTGAATGTTGGAAAACTGGAATTTGTTAAAAATGAAATGGAACACATGAATATCGACATACTAGGCGTTAGTGAGATGCGATGGACCAACTTTGGCCACTTTGAATCAGATAATCATGTTAATACGATGCAGGGAATGAAAAATAGAAAAAGAATTGTGTTGCATTCATAGCCAAAAAGTCAATTTCAAGTTCTATCTTGAAATACAATGTTGTGAGTGATAGGATAATATCCCAACACATACAAGGAAGACCTGCTAAAATGACTATTATTCAAACATTTTGGTTAGTAGCCAAGTACAAACACTTTAACACCCAGGGACCTGAATATATTTAGAAGTGACCATGGATTCCTTTCAAAGAGTGCAATGTAAAAGTCTTTTGAAAGAGCTAAGGACTTTGAAATGGATTGAATTGTGTGCCCCCTCCCTAAAAAAATAGGTGTTAAAAATCATGTGTGCGTGTACCGTCAAATCAGATCTGACTGGTCCAGGAGGAGATTGTCCCTCCTTCTCCAGCAGAGCATCTGGTGGATTCGAACCATGCTCCTCTGGGATTGCAGTGCAGCTTCTTGCCACTAGGCCACCAGAGCTCCCCGATTTATTACTTATTAAAACCCTCTGGATGGTCAGCTATGGTTTAGTTCTCACTCGATGATACACAACAACATACTGTGGTCTACCACTTATCTGCCAGTTTGTCATGCCCTGGTGGGCTTGCTTGTTGCTGTGATACTAGAGGCAGGGTGACCCACAGTGGACAGATTTCATTGAAGCTTGCAGGCTAAAACTGACTAAGAATCAAGACTGGTCAGAAAAAAAAAGAAAGAAAAGCCAAACAGATGATCCAACTGAATGCTTTGGCCTTCAAAGGTGGATGGGCGGCCCTGACCCTTAGAGTAAGGGTGGAGCCTGTGGAGCATTCTCCAGGCACTAGCTTAAAAGCCTTCACGAGCCTTAGGGACTGGAGTCTTCCTCCACTCTGGAAGTCAGCCGGCTAATCTAGTGGGATGGCTGGCATCTCCATGGTGGCTTCTCTTGGTAGCAGTCAGGCAAGGGAAGTTTCTGGAGTCTTTTTTGTTGGGTGTTACTGTTCTTTTTGGCCTCCAAAGGTGGATGGGCGGCACTGATCTTAGAATATGGGTAAGGAAGGGTGGAGTCGAGTCTGCTTCAGGTGCTAGCTTAAAACCCTATCGGGTCCTCAAGCCTGCCATTAATTGTTTTTGGTGAAACATGCTTCTAGGTCCTGTAACCCTGGTCTGTTCACTTGCTGTGCAGAGGTAACTCGTGGTCACTGTGAAACTGAACACTGTGACACTGATGAGGCAAATGCGAGAATGGTTACCCATGGTGGACAGTGTTTGATGGAGCTCCCCGATTAAAACAAGCTTGGAAGCAGGAGTGGCATCCACTTCCATAATAGCTTGCCTCTGGAAACCCTATGAACATGGAGAAAGGACGAAAGTTATACAGGTGTCCGGGACTTTAATTCATAGGGTCACTATGAGTCACTTAGGAATTGACGGCACTTGATAACAACAACAATACTCATTAATATCCATGTAAGTAAAATATTGCTAAAGATTATTTTTAAAAGCCTGGACAGTATATTAACATTCTAGCTTAATTCAGAAGAGGCCATGACACAAAGAACATCATTGGTGGTGACAGGATAATGTTGGCTGAAAGCAGAGAATAACAAAACAGATGTTTTGTTGTTGTTGTTGTTATGTGCCATCGAGTCTCTTGCGACTCATAGCGACCCTATGTACAACAGCCCTAAACTCTGCTCTATCCTGTGCCAATCACACTGTCTCTGACAATCCCATCCCGATTATCCCAGTCACTGAATCAATCCCCCTCATAGAGGGCCTTCTCTCCTGTGCTGTCTCTCCACCCTCCCAAGCATTATGTCCCTCTCCAAGGACCAGTCCCTCCTTACAACATGTCCAAAGTGTGTTAGATGGAGCCTCAGAATCCTTGCCTCCAAGGAGCCACCCAGTTTAACCCTTTCCAGGATAAATCTGTTTGTTTGCCTAGCAGCCCATGGTACTCTCAATACTCTTCTCCAGCACCACAGCTCAAAGGCATCAA
>NW_006399833.1:3915849-3919404 GCF_000299155.1 Elephantulus edwardii | reverse complement strand
ATGGGAACAAATATCGATCTCTTCCAGTCAGTTGGCCAAGTGGTCGTTCTCCAGATTTCTTGGCACAACTTTGCCAAGTTCACAAAGGGGGAGTGTCCCTATTAATAATATCGACAACACAAAGTTAATTCACACGAGGTCAGACGTTTTCCTCATGCTTCCACACCTGTTTCTACTCAAATAAATCTGTTTCTTCCCCAAATCAATCTGACTGATTTACTGGACTCAAAACCTGATGCAATAGCTCACAGACCACACTGAACCATATTGGGAAGTCAAAAGACTATAATTAAAGTTTGTAGCAGAATACAGTCAGGAAAACGGAAATGTGCATACAGGTACCTCAACATTGAGCCTCACAGCTTTAGGCTAGTGTTACAAGCTCTCAGTCCTACCAATTATGGCTCTCCCCCACACAGCCCTCCAACAAATGGGCTAAAGGCTTTGCTTCAATGGTGTAGCAGTCCCAAGGTCTGCTCCGTCTCATGTTCCATGTTAGATGTCTGGCTCTCTACTGTGGCTGCTATGGCTGTTGTTCAAATAGGCTCTAGTCTGACTGGAGCAAGGTACATTTTCTTTTTTTCTGGTGGTGAGTTTTTTCCCCTTCTGCTGCTGGATCTGCTCAAATTAATGGTGAGACGAACCAGTCCCCTGTGAATTAGTGAGACTAGCCAATCTTCCTGAAGATTGGTGAGATTAGCCAACCCGCTTGTGGATAGGCTAACATGCCGTATTCACATATTCCCACCCATTCATATGGTAAAGTAAAATGCAATGACTAGGAAGGCCCTTTTGAACTCAGAGCTCTTCATACCACACAAACATTGAGAAGAATGGGAATTCCAGAATACTTAATTGTGCCCATGCAAAACCAAGAAGCAGTTGTTTGAACAGAACAAGGGAAGACTGCCTGGTTTAAAACAAGAAATGGTATGCATCGGGGCTGTATCCTTTCTCCATATCTTTTCAATCTGTATGCTATATAAATAATTTAAGAGATAAACTATATGAAGAAAAATATGGTGTCAGGATTGAAGGACTAATCAACAACCTGCATTATGCAGATGATACAACCTTGCAGAGGCACTTGCTGCATAAGATAAAAGATTATACTTTTGATAGACCAATTTAGTAGCGTGGCAGGATATAAGATCAATATCCAAAAATAAATAAGATTCCTTTACAGTAACAAAGAGAACTCAGAGAAGGAAATTAAGAAAGCAATACCATCTACAATAGTCAACCACAAATTGAGATACTTGGGAGTGAACCTAACTAGAGATAAAAAAGAACTATACAAAGAAAAATACAAAGCATTTCTGCAAGACACAATAAAAGACCTAAATAAATGGGAAAATGTGCGCTGTTCATGGATAGGAAGATTCAATATGGGGAAAATGAAAACCCTATCAAAAGCAATCTACATGTTTAATGCAATCCCAATCTGGATACCAAATTCATTTTTCAAGGAGATTGAAAGGGAAATTATCAAATTTATTTGGAGAGGCAAAATACCCTGAATAAGCAAAACACTTTTGAGAAACAAAAACGAGGTTGGAGACACAGCACTCCCTGACCTCAAAACCTACTACACAACAGTAGTAACCAAAACAGCATGGTACTGGTACTATGATAGGCACATAGACCAATAGAACAGAACTGAGCACTCATAAATAGACCTAGCTATCTAAGGTCAACTGATATTTGACAAAGAAATCAAAGATATCAAATGGGGAAATGATAACCTCATCAACAAATTGTGCTGGCAAAACTGGACTTCCACCTGCGGAAAGCTGAAACCGTATCCACCTCTCACACCATACACAAAAATCAACTCAAGGTAGATCAGAGACCTAGAAGTAAAGCCCCAAACCATAATGTTCATAAGAGACAAACTGGGATCAAGCTTAGAAGCTCTAGGCCAAGGTATAAAGAGATTGCCAAATACAACCAGAAATGCACAATCTAAAGAGGATAAAATTGATACATGGGACTTCTAAAGAGTAAATCTATGTGCACATCACTTTTTCCAACAGGGTGAAAACAAAACCTACTGACTGGAAACAAACATTTGGTAATACCATCTCAGACAAGACTCTTATAACAAAAGTTTACAGAATACTCCTGGGCCTCCAGAAGAAAAAGACTGATAGCCCAATTACAAAATGGGCAAAAGACATGGAAAGAATTTTCACAGAGGAAGATATTCGAAGGGCAAACAGAAACATGAAGAAATGCCCCAAATCACTGCCAATAAGAGAGATGTAAATCAAAACCACATTGAAGTGCTAAATGTTGGAGAGGATGTGGCGAGAAAGGAACTTTTGTACATTGTTGGTGGGATTGTAAAATGGTGCAACCATTCTGGAAGGCAGTTTGGCCCTTCCTCAAAAAGCTGAACACAGAAATTCTCTATGACCCAGCTATTCCACTACTTGGAATACAGCCTGAGAAAATGAGAATTGAGGCATAAACTGAGATTTGTACACCAGTGTTCATAGCAGCATTATTCACCGTTGCAAAAACATGGAAACAGCCCAAATGTCCAACCACAGATTAATAGATTGAGCAATTATTTTACATTCACACAATGGAATACTATGCAGCACGCAGGAGCAATGATTCTATAAATTTTTACCTAACTTGGGAGGGACTGGAGAGTGAACTAACTCAGTCCCAGAAAGAAAAATATTGTAGAAAACCATTATTGTAGAATGAATATAAGTATCAAAGAGGGGTGGGAGAGGCTGGAAGCAGAGGGTTGTGGATGTGCTAAAGAGTAAGGGTGTCACTTTAAAGACTAAGGTGTGCTTCATCCAAGCCATGGGTTTTTTTTTTCAATTGCTCTGTATGCATGTGATCATTTAATAATGAAGAAGGGTGACAGAAGAAACATTGATACTTTTGAAATGTGATGTTGGAGAAGAGTACTGACTATTTGATAGACTTCCAAAAGAACCAACAAGTCTGTCTTGAAGAAAATGCAACCAAGATGCTCCTCAGAGGCAAGGATGGTGAAACTCATCTCATATTTTGGGTATGTTTTCAGGAAAGGCCACTCCTTAGAAAAAAAGCCCCTCCTCGTGGGAAAAGTAGAACAACAAGATGGATTATCATAATGACTGTAACAATGGACTTGAGCATGTCGGAGATCATTGTAAATATGGCTCAGGATAGAGCGAGATTCAGATCTGTTGTTCATACGGTCACAGTGAGTTGTAGTCTCATCTCAAAAGCACCTAACAACTACTTAATGATGTTGATGGAGTAAAGTTTTCACTCATTGACAGATCTTCACTTATTTACATGCTACAACTCAAAAGAATTTTCTTGCGTCTGCGTTATGCAGACGACACAACCCTGTTTGCTGAAACTGAGAAGGACCTCATGCACTTACTGCAGAGGGTCAAGGACTGCAGCCTTCAGTATGGACTGAGGCTCAATGTAAAGAAGACAAAGATTCTCACCACTGAAACAATCGGTAGCATCAGGATGGATGGCGAAGAGATTGAGATTGTTCACAGCTTCAGTTTGCTTGGCTCCACGGTCAACACT
>NW_006399833.1:3913862-3914669 GCF_000299155.1 Elephantulus edwardii | reverse complement strand
TGGTGGATTCGAACCGTGCGCCTCTGGGATTGTAGTTGCAACTCCTTGCCACTAGGCCACCAGAGCTCCCCTACAATATGTCTTTTAATAAGAAAATAGGAAGCTGTAAAATATGAGATGTAGTAAAGGATTTTGATGTGTTGTAGGTATTAATGAGTTGAAATGGACTGGCATGGGCCATTTTGAATCACAGGCTGGCAATGACAAACAAGAATAGTGTCACTCACATTCATCATCAAATAAAATATATCAAGATCTATCCTGAAGTCAATACTGTCAGTGACAAGCTAATATTCATACACATATAAGGAAGACTCTCTAATGCAATTACTATCAACTTATCAAATACTAAATCCAAAGGTAAAAAATCGAGGATACCCCACCTTCTGCATCCTGAAGGTGATTAAACATACAATTAAGGAATGTTAATAATAACTGATGATTAGAGTGCAAAAGTTGGAGGGAGGGCAAGTGTGGTTAGTTACAAAACATGGCCTTAGTGACAGAAATGAAATTCTAAATTTTGTGATGACTGACATTATAAACATCTTTTTTAGAAAATATAAATGTTACTGTACACATAGACCTCATCTGATAGGCTACACAGTAACTAAATTGCCTCTATCTGTGGAAAGACACTGTGGAGAAGTTCAATATTATCAGTAGGAACAAGGCCAGGAGACAGATATTTAACAGACCATCAATTGCTCCTGTGGAAGTTCTATTAACAATCTGCGTTATGCAGATGACACAACCCTGCTTGCTGAAACTGAGGAGGACCTCATGCACTTACTGCAGAGGGTCAAG
>NW_006399833.1:3909301-3913227 GCF_000299155.1 Elephantulus edwardii | reverse complement strand
ACTGGGGTAATCATGATGGGTGTGTCAGAGGCAATGCGATTGGCACAGGATAGAGCAGGGTTTAGGGCTGTTGTACATAGGGTCACTATGAGTCGCAAATGACTCGACGGCACATAACAACAAGAACAACAGGTTCAACTTGAAATTGAAGAAAAAGAAAGTAAATCCATGAGAACCAAAATAATCCATCTGAATTTAGAAACCATCTCAAGAAGAAATTTGAAGCAGTGAACACTAATGACCAAAGATAATACAAGTTGTGTGATGGCATCAAACGTGTCAAACATAAAGCAAAAAGTAATTTAAAAAACATGAAAGAAGGGAGCTCTGGTGGCCTAGTGGCAAGAAGCCACACTGCAATCCCAGAGGTATGCAGTTTGAAACTACCAGATGCTCTGCTGAAGAAGGAGAGTCAATCTCCTCCTGTACCAATCAGATCCGATTTGACGGTCACATACACAAAATAATAATTAAAGAATAAATAAATAAATTTTTTAAAAAGAAAACAAAAAAGTCTTAAAAAAAACACAGGAAAGAAGTCATGATTCAAACAGATGTTTAGACTCATCTTTATTACTGCATTATTCACAAAAGCAGAGATGGAAGCAATGCAAATGCCCATCAACAAAGGAATGGATAGAAGAACTACATTACATTCACACAATGGAATATTATACAGCATTGTAAAACAATGAACTTATAAAACATTACACAACATGGAGGGACCCAAAGGACATTGTTGTTGTTGTTATGTGCTATTGATTATCCTGTGACTCATAGTGACCCTATGTACAAAAGCTATGTGCCTTGCCCTATCCTGAGCCAGAATCATTGACTCTAACATACCTACTCCCATCACCTCAGTTATTATGTCAATCAATCTCATCTGGGGTCTTCTTTTCCTGTTTTGTTCTTCCATCCTTCCAGTCATGATGTCTTTCTCCAAGAATGTGCCGAAAGTATATGAGACGGAGCTTCAAAATCTTTGCCTCCAAGGAGAAACTTGGTTTCACCCTCTGTAAGACAAAAAGACACCAATCCTTATTCTGTCATACTTAGTCATTGTGCAGCTCACTGAAACATAGTGAGTAATTGTGTAGATCATGCCTGGATCAGGCTCACCTTATCCGTAGACTAACATCATTACTTTTTAGGACATTGGTGAGGTCCCTGACAGGGCCCTGACAGCAGACTTACCCAGTGCAATTTATCTTTTGATTTTCTGACTGCTGGTGCCAAGAGTGTTGATTGGAAGCCGAGTAAGCTGAAATTGTTAACAATCTCAATCTCTTCTCCATCAATCATGGTGCTGCCAATCATTCCAGTGATGAGAATCTTTGTCTTCTTGATATGAACCTTCAATCCATTTTGAAGACTACAGTCCTTGAACTTCTGCATCAAGCGCTTTAGGTCCTCCTCAGTTTCAGCAAACAAAGTTGTGTCACCTGCATACTGCAGGTTGTTGATAAATCTTCTTCCAATCCTGATGCCACATTCCTCCTCATAAAGCCCAGCCTTCCAAATGATCTGTTCTGCATATAGGTTGAAAAAGTATGGAGACAGGATGTATCCCTGACTCACTCCCTTCCTGATTTTGAACCATGTAATGTTTCCTTGCTCTGTTCTGAGGATCGCTTCCTGGTCCAAGTATAGGTTTCATACAAGTACAATCAAGTGTTCTGGGATTCCCATTCTCCCCAAGGTTAACAACAATTTATTGTGATCCACACAGTCAAATGCCTTTGCACAGTCAACGAAACACAGATATTTCCCTGGTACTCTTTGCTTTTGATCAAGATCCATCTCTCATTGGTGATAATGCCTCTAATGCCACAGCCTCTTTTAAATCCAGCTTGCATTTCTGGTAATTCTCTGTTGAAGTGCTGTTCCAGTCGTTTTTGGATAATCTTCAGCAGGATTTTGTTTGTGTTTCATATTAATGATATTGTTGGATAATTTCCATACTCTGGTCACTTTTTGGGGGAATAAGAATAAATATGGATCTCTTCCAGTCATTTGGCCAAGTAGTTGTCCTCCAGATTTCTTGGCACAACCCAGTGAGCACATCCAGTGCAGTATCTGTTTGTTGAAATATGTCAATTGGTATTCCATCAATTTCTGGGGCTTTATTTTTTGCCAAGTTCTTCAGAGAAGCCTAAACTTCCTCCTTCATTACCAGTGCCTCCATATCATATGTTGTTTCATTAAATTCTTCTGTGCCAGCCAATTCTTTTTGGTACAGTGACTCTGTGTACTTCTTCCATCTTCTTTTAATGCATCCTGGATCATTCAACATTCAGCCCATACCCATCCTAAAATATTGTAACTTGAGGCTTGAATTTGTTCTTCAGTTCAATCAGCTTAAGAAATGCTAAGCAAGTTCAACCCTTTTGATTTTCTGACTTCAGCTCTTTGTGCATTTCATTATAATACTTTGCTTTGTCTTCCCGAGCTGCCCTTTGAAGTCTTCTGTTCAGCTCTTTCATTTCTTCCCTTTGCTTTGGCTCTTTGGCACTCTAATGCAATATTTGGAGTCTCTTCTGACATCCATCTCTGTCTTTTCTTCCTCCTCTGTCTTTGTAATGATCTTATGCATTCTTGGTGGATGATATTCTTGATATCCTCCCACAGCTCGTCTGGTCTTCTTCATTCATTAGTGTGCAAGGCCTCAAATCTGTTCCTAAGGTGGTTTTAAAATTCAGGTGGGATAGACTCAAGGTCATATTTTGGCTCCTGTGGATTTGATTTAACCTTTCTTAGCATAATTTGAACTTGCATATGAGTCGTTTGTGATCTGTTCAACAACCAACACCTAGTTTCCAGTGCTCATATCGAGCTTCTCCAATGATTCGTTCCACAGATGTAATAGATTTTATTCCTGCGTATACCATCAGGTGAAATCCATATGTATAGTTTGCATTTGTTTCTTATAAAAGGTATTTGCAATGAATAAATCATTGAATGTTCAGAATTCTATCATTCTATCTCCAGCCTCATTTCTGTCACCAAGTCCATGTTTTCTGGCTATTGAGCCTTCTTGCTGGTTCCCAACATTTTCATTCTAGTCATCCATTATTATTAATGTATCTTCATTGCTTGTTTGATTGATTTCTGACTACAAAAGTTGGTAGAAATCATCTATTTCCTCCTGTTTGGCTCTGATTATTGGTGCATATATTTTTATGTTAGTGGTATTAACAAGTCTCCCTTGTATGTGTATGGATAACCTGTCGCTCACAACATTTGTGTTTCAAGATGGATCTAGAAATGACCTTTTTTACTCTAAAAGGAACTCTATTTTTCTTCACCTTTTCATCTCTGTTGTAGTAGATGATATGATTGTCTGATTCAAAATGTCCCATGCCAATCCATTTCTCATTTTGCCAATACCTAGCATGTCAATGTTTATGTGTTTCATTTCTTTCTTAACAATGTCTAGTTTTCCTACATCCATGCTTTATTACATATTCCAATCATTAGTATCTGCTTACAACTGCTTTTCCTTATTTATGTTTCCAATTCGAGGGCTCAGCCTCCAGTGCCATATCTACTAGTTTACCCTAAGTGTATTCTATCGTACCTAGGATTTTCAAAGGCCTGTTATTTTGGAAGTGGATAGCCAATCCTCTTCCTAGGAGGACACTATGCTGAATTAAATATCTCAGTCACAAAAGGACAAATACTGCATCACACTGCTGCTATACAATAGGACAGACATTGGGAGGGTTGGGGAGAGAATGAGGAAAGTGTGGATAGATGATTAGCATTGCTTTAGATCAAATGAGGAGAACCACCTGAAAGGAATATGTGATTAAGGATTATATGTATGATAACAATCAGGAACAAGGGGTGCATTGTGGAGAGGGCTGGAGAAGAGTGGTAAGGAAAGTGCAACAATAAAAATATTAAAATAAAACATTTTCAAA
>NW_006399833.1:3899945-3902370 GCF_000299155.1 Elephantulus edwardii | reverse complement strand
TGCTGTCAAAGACCTCTCCAAAGTACTGAAGAACAATGATGTCAGTCTGGAAACTAAGGTGCACCTGTTCCAGGCCATAGTCTTTGCAATTACTTGCTATGCATCAGAAAGCTGGACAATGACTAAGGATATTAGAAGGAGAATTGATACCTTTGAGCTGTGGTGCTGGAGAAGAGTATTGAGTATACCATGGACTGGAAGAGAACAATCAAGTTCATCCCAGAGAGGGTGAAAACAGGCTGCTCCTTGGAGGCAAAGATCCTGAAGCTTTGTCTCATATACCTTGGGCACATGGCCAGGAGGGATCAATCCTTGGAGAAAGACATCCTGCTTGGGAGAGTGGAGGGACAGCACAAGAGCAAAAGACCTTTGAGATAGATTTACTCAATGACTCGGATTATGGGAGCAGGTGTGTCAGAGCCAATAAGGTTGGTACAGGATAGAGTAGGGTTCAAAGCTGTTGTACACAGAGTCGCTATAAGTCGCAAGCGACTCGATGGCACATAACCAACAACAACAATCAGTGATACATCTCACTGATTTTATAGAGCAAGAAATTGTTACACAGAGACGATCAGTGAATGAAGATCACACAGGTAGTTCTTGGAAGAGGTGCAAGTAGAATCAGTGCCGTCTGACTACTGGCATTGAGCTTTTGCTTGGCACTCTGTGACAGAGCCAAAAACTCCATGTGCTCTGAACTCCAGAAACAAGGCAAGTGAAATAAAAAGTCCCCTCCATTGTTGGACAAAGGAAGTATATCTGCTTCTACATGGCTCTTTGATTTTTACCCCCTCAGACCTTAGAGAAAATTGGTATAGAATAAAGAAGCAGGGGTGCTTTTCCTTGCTTTTTTGCTTTTTTACTAACCAATACCTCTGTTCTTGGTGACTAAGAATCCTCCCATTGCCTAATAACCTGGGGTTGATGCAGTTGTTAATTGTCTGTACAGCTGATCGTGACTCATGGTGACTGTGCAGGGTTTTCAGGACTTGCTTTCATAAAAGGTGTTTCTGGGTGAACCTCTAACCTTTTGGATAATAGTCAAGGGCTTAACCCTTTACACCACCCAGTTGCCTTCTCAAAAAAGAAGGAAAAAAACCCCGCCAACTCTCCTCTGCCTCAAAAAGAACGACCCAAACCCTTATCACCATTGAATCAGATTCAACTCCTAGCTGACCTTTCAGCAAGCTTTCAGATGCAGTGAATTGCACAGAAGGAAATTGCCCATCCTTCTCCCACAGACAAGCTGCCGGATTCCAGTTGCATACCTTTGGGTTGGTAGTGCAACTCTAAGAAGCAGGAATTGCCCTTATTTTCACAAAACTGTGAACAACTCACTGAAACGAAAATTTATCTTCAAATCTGTATGAAGTAGAACAGGGCAAATGAGGTTACGCATGGGCAGGATGAGGGATCGCAGGGTTAGGGTTTGGGAGAGGGTAAAGGGAAGAGATGTTACTTCAGTGAGCAGGGTGTTCCCTGCAGTTATAATGCCACAACTGAGAGAAGGGATTTCTCACAGTCATATTATCGAGGTCACACTTGGCATTAAAAGGCCCAATTCATTGCAACCTGCATCAAGTATGGGTAAGTCTGACTTCATAAAGAGTCCTAAGCTTACATAAATGAATTTTTTTAAATTAATCATATGGCTGAAAATGTAACACCACTTGTCTATAATATCAATTATTACTTAGGGGATTTTTTCTTATTGTTATGTGTCCTCAAGTTAACTACGACTCTTAGCGACCCTAAGCACAATAGCTCTGAAACTTTCTCTATCCAGAGCCAATCTCAGGGTCTCTGACACACCTACCCTCATTACTCCAGTTATTATGTCAATCCATCTCATTCACGGTCTTCCTCTCCTGTGTCCCTCCACTCTTCCAAGCATGATATCCTTCTCCATAAAACTGGTCCCTCCTGGCTATATGCCAAAAGTATGTGAGACAGAGTCTCAAAATCCATGCCTCCAAGGAGCAGCTTGGTTTTACCCTCTCCAAGACAGGCCTGTTAGTTCTATTGGTAGTCCATGGTATATTCAATAGTCTTCTCTAGCACCACAACTCAAAGGTATAAATTCTTCTGTCATCCTTGGTCATTTCCCAGTTCTCTGATGCATAGTAAGTAATTGCGAAGATCATGGCCCAGATCAGACATACCTAACTCTTTAGATTGACATCCTTGCTTTTCAGCACTCTGGAGAGGAGATAGTAATTTTGAAGGGAGAATGAACTGGCATAAGAGGATTATCATCATGTAGAGTATTTTATATGTGTATAAATATAAATAGAGTGTTATATAAATGTTTTTTCCTATATATTGTTGTTGTTATGTACTGTAGAGTCAGAATTTACCTATAGCTTAACCTTGACCAGGTTTATCAGAGGCAGTTAATCACATGGGAGGAAATTGCCCATAC
>NW_006399833.1:3892034-3899670 GCF_000299155.1 Elephantulus edwardii | reverse complement strand
CACTCCACTCACAGACTTGATCCATCTCATCGAGGGTCTTCCTCTCCTGTGGCGTCCCTCCACTCTCCCAAACATGATGTCCCTCTCCAAGGACCACTCCCTCCTTGCTACATGCCCAAAGTATGTCAGACAAAGCTTCAGAATCCTTGACTCCAAGGAGCAGACTGATTTCACCGTCTCCAGGACAAACCTGTTCTCCTAGCAGTCTGTAGTATATTCAACACTCTTCTCCAGCACCACACCTCAAAGGCATCAATTCTCTTTCTATCATCCATATTCACTGTCCAACTCTCCGATGCACAGCACATAATTGCAAAGACTATAGCCCAGATCAGGCGCACCTTAGTCTGTTTTTCCTTTTGTCAGTCCATAGAATATTCGGTATTCCTCTCCAACACCACAATTGAAAGGCATTAATTATCCTTCTGCCAACCTTATTCATTGTCCAAGTTATATAAATATATTTATACATATTCATAAACATGCCTGTGTTGTGTAATTATTTTGTTGTGTACCATCGAGTTTGAACTGACCTGTAGCTGACTCTCCAGTGGGTTTTCAAAAGCAGCTAATTGCAGGGGAGGAGATTTCCCATCCTCCCGCGGAGCTGAGGAAAAGAAACATTTGCTGCAGAAGGTCAAGGACTGTAGTCTTCAATTTGGATTGAAGCTTAATATCAAGAAGAAAAAAATTCTCAACACTGGGCCAATTGGCAGCACCATTATGGATGGAGAAGAAATTGAGGTTGTTAACAATTTCACCTTACTCAGCTCACAATCAATACTGCTGGCCCTAGCAGTCAGGAGATCAAAAGATGAATTGCATTGGGAAGTCTGCTGTTAGGGATCTCTTCAAAGTACAAAAGAGCAGTGATGTCAGTCTAGAGACTAAGGTGCACCTGATCCAGGCCATGGTCTTTAAAATTACTTGTTATGCATCAGGGAGCTGAACAAAGACTAAGGATGACAGAAGAATAATTGATGCCTTTGAATCGTAGTCCTGGAGAAGAATATTGAACATATCATGGACTGCCAGAACAAATGAGTCTATCATGGAGAGGGTGAAAACAAGTTTCTCCTTGAGGCAAGGATTTTGAAGCTCTGTCTTACATACTTTATGTGGCCAGGAGGGACCAGTCCTTGGAGAAGGACATCATGCTTGGAAGGGTGGAGGGAAAGTGCAGGAGAGGAAGACACTGGTGAGATGGTAACATGGTAACTAGCACAATGGGATTGGGTGTGTTGGAGTCAACGAGACTGGCTAAAGACAGAGCAAGCTTCAGAGCTGTTGTACATAGGGTCACTATGAGACACAGGTGACTAGATGGCACACAACCATAACAAAATATGTTGTTGTTGTGTGCCATGAGTTGGAATCCACCCATTGCTGAAACTCCAGCAGGTTTTTGGACGCAATAAGTCATACAGGAGGAGGTAACCCATTCTTCTCTCGAAGAGCACCTGGTAGATTTGAACTGTGTTCTTTTGGGATTACAGCACAGCTTCTAACCACAAAGCCACCAAAGCTTAAATAGACACTTATAGAACATATTTTAACATATATTTATTTATATTATTATTATTATTTTTACTGGAGAAGTCTGGTGGCATAATTGCTAGGGAATTGTACTCCTAACCCAAGGGTGGCACCTCCCTGGTTGTTTGGAATCCATGAGTGGCTCCACGAGGGAAAAAATGAGCAGTCTTCTCTCACATGTTTTACAGCCTCCTGAAAACCCACTAGAGGTTTGGCTTTGAGTGTTTCTGACTCGATGGCAATAAGTGAGTCAGTGATGTAAGTTCACTTATTATTTTTATTTAAGTGAGTGTTTACAAGTCACATTGGTTTTCATACAATCACTCTTAGACATTTTGTTTTATAACCATATTTACCCAACAGAGTGTGGAAATTATAGAACAATATAGTTTATTTCACATGCAACCAAGATTCTACTGAAGATTATCCAAAAACGACTGGAACAGCACATCAGCAGAGAACTGCCAGAAGTCCAGGCTGGGTTTAGAAGGGGTCGTGGTACTAGGGATATTGTAGCTGATGTTAGATGGATCTTGGCTGAAAGCAGGGAATACCAGAGGAATGTCTATCTGTGTTTCATTGACTATGCAAAGGTGTTTGTGTGGATCATAACAAACTGTGGCTGACTTGGAGAAGAATGGGAATCTCAAAACACTTGATCGTGCTAATGAGAAACCTATACTTGGACCAGGAGGCAGTCATCAGAAAAGAGCAAGGAAACACTGCATGGTTCAAAATTGGGAAGCGCGTATGCTAGGGATGTGTCCTGTGTCCATATCTTTTCAATCTGTATGCAGAACAGAACATCCGGAAAGCTGGGCTCTGAGGAGAAATGAAGCATCAGGATTGGTGGAAGATCTATCAACAATCTGCATTATGCAGATGACACAACCCTGCTTGCTGAAACTGAGGAGGACCTGAAGCGCTTGCTGCAGAGGGTCAAGGACTGCAGCCTCCAATATGGATTGAGGCTCAATGTCAAGAAGACAAAGATTCTCACCACTGGACCAATTGGCAGCATCAGGATGGATGGTGAGGAGACTGAGATTGTTTACAGCTTTAGTTTGCTTGGCTCTATAGTCAACACTCTTGGCACCAGTAGTCAGGAAATGAAAAGATGTATTGCCATGGGAAAGTCTGCTGTTAGGGACCTCTCCAGGGTACTGAAGAGCAATGGTGTCTCTCTGGAGACTAAGGTGAGTCTGATACAGGCTATGGTCTTTGCAATCACTTGTTGGACAATGACTAGGGAGGACAGAAGGAGAATTGATGCCTTTGAGCTGTGGTGCTGGAGAAGAGTATTGAATATACCCTGGACTGCCAAGAAAACAAACAGATTCATCCTGGAGAGGGTTAAACCGGGCTGCTGCTTGGAGGCAAGAATTCTGGGGCTTCGTCTGACATACTTTGGACATGTTGTAAGGAAGGACAGGTCCTTGGAGAGGGACATCATGCTGGGTAGAGTAGAGGGACATCATGGTTGGGGAAGACCCTCTATGAGGTGGATTGATTCAGTGACTGGGGTAATCTGAATGGGTGTGTCAGAGGTAATGCGATTAGCACAGGACAGAGCAGAGTTTAGGGCTGTTGTACATAGGGTCGCTATGAGTCGCAAGTGACTCGACAGCACATAACAACAACCATTGTTGTTGTGGTTGTGTACCATAGAGTCAAACTGACCCATAGCTGACCCTCCAATTGGTTTTCAGAGGCAGTTAATCACACCGGAGGAGGTTGCCCCTACTTCTCCCACAGAACAGCTGGTGGCTTCGAACTGTGTGCCTTTGGTATTGCAGTGTTTCTTGCCACTAGGCCACCAGAACTCTACTTACCATTAATTAGTATAATTAATGAATGAAAATATCTATGTATCACTTTATTGTGTATTGTCTTTCTCCTCATCTAATTTACCTATTTATTTTTAATCTCCTCTCCCTCCCTGACCACCCTTTTTAACACTCCAAGATGGATTCTGTGTGTAAACTTTGCCTTAGCTTTTTATAATTGTAGTTTCATACTGTAGTTGTCATTTTGTGACTAACTTACATCACTCAGCCAAATTTGTTCTAGATTCATGCATGTTTTACAGTACCACACACACTCTTGATCTTTTTTTAAGTGATACATAATAAATACTCCACTGTGTGAAGGTGTCGCCTTGGAGAACAAGATGAGGAGCCCCTGATTTATGCTACATACTGCCTCCTTGGAGAAACTGATACCCAGAGAGCAAGAGAGAGCGTCTGGAGGGGATGGCCAGAGTGAGAGTCAGGGGGCTGGGTAGCTGACAGCGAAGGAGAGAAATTAATTGGGAGTGCGATAACAAGCCCCCAGAAATGTGAAACTCTGAAGCCTTGCTTCAGTCCTGAAATTGATCCCAGGAACAAGTGCTCTGCGACTGTGCCAGGAACCACATCCTGGGCTTCCAGAGCCAGAGGGTGTCTGGTACCCTGGAGAGTATTGAGAAACTCATGAGGCCCCAGTGTCCTGCCAAGATAGGATTGGACAGGGAATGAAAGGGGTGGGACCCAAAGCCAACTTTGCCTTCAAGGTAATTCTGCTATGATCCTGGGACAGGACCTTCATCACGCCTCTGCTTATCTTTGAAAAAGTCTTTCTCCCACTACCTTTGGCTTACTGCTGTGCTATGTATGGCTACGTGCCGTCAAGTCAGCTCTGACTCATAGCGACCATGCAAGACAGAATGAAACGCTGCTTGCCCTCTGCTGACAGAGTTGGGATGTAAGGGAATTAAACACTGGCCTGAGCAAATGGCACAACTGGGTAGCTGGCTAAGACTCTAAGAGTTTAAAATCCTTACTTGTTACTTGAACCTGAACAGAAAGGAAACATGAGAAGTGGAAGCAAGAGAAATTGACTCAACAAAGGTTAGGGAAAGTCTTGAGTGTGCCTATCTTTCCACGTGAGAGTGGATTTTCCACTGAGGGAATGGAAGTTCCTAATTCCAAAAGAAAAGCCCAAGGGAAAGGAGGCCTTGCCTGTCCCTTTGGAGGGAAGCTGACAGAAAGCCAGGTTTTGTGTTTTGCTGTTTTAAAAAAATTGTGTTTCATTCATGTATATTATTGTTTTCTTCCTCCCTCCAGCCATCAAAATTTGTGACCATGACTCCCTCCTCCTTCATCTTCCCTGGCCCCTCCCCTTACATCTTTGGATTTCCATACATGTTTTACTAGTTACGCTTCCATTTTTACAATAATGGTTTTATGCAGTATTTTTCCTTATGAAACTGCATTAGTTCACTGAACACAATGCTCTCAAGCCTCTGCTATGTTATATAGTATTTTATGAAATCATTATTCCCGAGTGCTGCATAGTATTCCATTGTGTGAAGGTACCACCATTTCTCAATCTATTCAGTTATGGTTAGACAATTTGTCTGTTTCCCTGTTCTTGCACTGAGGAATAACGCTCCTAAAAACAACATGTTGTTGTTGTGTACTGTAGAGTCGGAACTGACCCATAGCTGACCCTCTGGCGGATTTTCAGTGGCAGTTCATCGCCCAGGAGGAGATTGCCCATCTTTTTTCAGCATCTGTGAATGGCTATGGTGAATAATGGCTGCTGTGAACATTGGTGTACATGTCTCTGTGCCTCAGTTCACATTCTCTCAGGGTATATTCTAAGCGTTGGAATAGCTGGGTCATATAAAATTACTATGTTCAGCTTTTGAGGAAGTGCCAAACTGCCTTCCAGAATTGTTGCACCATTTTACAATCCCACTAACAATGAATAAGAGTTTCTATCTCGCCACATCCTCTCCAACATATATTACTTGCTATCTTGTTCAACTTTGCCACTGCTATTGTGGTGAGAGGTTTTGATTTGCATCTCTCTTAATGTCAGTGATTTTTAGTATTTCTTCATGTGTCTGTTGGCCATCTGAATATCTTCCTCTGTGAATGGTCCTTCCATATCTTTGAATAGGGGCTAATCTTCTCTGTATTGTTCCAGTTTTAGCTGCTGAAGTGAGCACAGGACGGCAATTTTGACTGAGAACAATAGATATTTAGAAGGCGCAGGCCTCCAAACCACTATAGGGCCAGGTTTCTAGTCCCAGTCTCTTGGCGCAAGCTTAATTAGTTTCTGTGGACCAGCTGCAAACAGGGTGGTTCGTTTTGCACTTGTTAAGCATGTACAGCTAGGGCTCAGGATTTTAATAGCTGCTTTTCCAGCTCCACCTCATTAATCCTCATAGCCACAGAGGGAGGCTGAGGACTCAGTCATCTTCATTTTAGAGATGAGACCCAAAGAGGTGAAATGACTTGGACCTCATCATATGGCAAGTCAGCGGCTGGGCTGAAAATAGAATGCAGCCCTGATTTTGGAGTGAATGGGTCGACCAACTCCTTTGCCCATACAGCTTCTCTGCTTTGCTTGTTCATTGCAGATGCAGAAATCTCTAACTTGCAGGAAATCTGTTGTTGTTGTTGTTATGTGCCATCGAGTCACTTGCGACTCATAGCAACCCTATGAACAACAGCCCTAAACTCTGCTCTGTCCTGTGCCAATCAAACTGCCTCTGACACACCCATCCCGATTACTCCAGTCACTGAATCAATCCACCTCATAGAGGGCCTTCCCCTCCTGCACCTTGCCCTCCATCCTCCCAAGCATGATGTCCTTCTCCAAGGACCGGTCCCTCCTTACAACATGTCCAAAGTATGTTAGATGGAGCCTTAGAATCCTTGCCTCCAAGGAGCAGTCCGGTTTGACCCTTTCCAGGATGAATCTGTTTGTTTTGCTAGCAGTCCATGGTACCCTCAATACTCTTCTCCAGCACCACAGCTCAAAGGCATCAATTCTCCTTCTATCCTCCTTGGTCATTGTCCAACTCTCTGATGCATAAGCATGGCCTGTATCAGATGCACCTTAGTCTCCAGAGAGACACCACTGCTCTTCAGCACTTTGGAGAGGTCCCTAACAGCAGACTTTCCCATGGCAATTAATTTCCTGGCTACTGGTGCCAAGACTGTTGACTGTGGAGCCAAGCAAACTAAAGCTGTGTACAATCTCAATCTCTTCACCATCCATCCTGATACTGCCAGTGGTGAGAATCTTTGTCTTCTTGACATTGAGCCTCAATCCATATTGGAGGTTGCAGTCCTTGACCCTCTGCAGCAGGTGCTTCAGGTCCTTTTCAGTTTCAGCAAGCAGGGTTGTGTCATCTGCATAACGCAGATTGTTGATAAATCATCCAGCAATCTTGACCCCACATTTCTCCTTATAGAGCCCAGCCTCCCAGATAATCTGTTCTGCATACAGGTTGAAAAGGTATGGAGATAGGATGCATCCCTGGCGTACGCCCTTCCCAATTTTGAACCATGCAGTGTTCCCTTGCTCTGTTCTGATGACTGCCTCCTGGTCCAAGCAGGAAATCTAGCTTCCCTTAATTGACACTCAGGGCTGATTCTTCGTTGAAGTATGTAATCGGTAACACTGGGTGGTGGTGGTGGTGGTGGTGGTGGTCCTGGATGGTGCAAATGGTTAATGAGCTCAGTTGCGAATAAGAAGATTACAGGTTCAAGCCCATCTAGGGGCATCTTAGAAGAAATTCCTGGTTTATCTACTTCTACACCACCAGCCATTAAAAACCATATGGAGGTCAGTTCTAGTCAGACACGTGGAAGTTGTCATAAGTTGGAATTGACTCGACAGTAACTAGCACTAGCATCTGGTTGGGATTGGGGTTGGGGTTGGGGATGGGAGATGGGAGAGAGGAGCAATACTTCTATAAAAATAAGTTGCTTTTGTGGTTTTTGTGAAGATATACATCAGAACATGCACTGATTCAACAACTTCTACATGTACAATGCAGTAACAGTGATTATATTCTTGGAGTGGTGCAGCCATTGCCACTCTCCTTCTCTGAGTTCCTCCCCATTAACACTGTCCCCTAAGGTTCCTATCTAATTTTCCAAGTTTCCCCTGGCAACTTGATCACATATAGCTGGTTTTAAAAGAGCACAATGCTGCACACCCATGTTTATCGTGGCTTTGTTCACAATAGCAAGGAGTCAGAAGCAACCCAAGTGCCCATCAACAAACGAATGGATAGAGAAGCTGTGGTATAGTCACACAA
>NW_006399833.1:3883331-3891011 GCF_000299155.1 Elephantulus edwardii | reverse complement strand
GGAGCCAAGCAAACTAAAGCTGTGTACAATCTCAATCTCTTCACCATCCATCCTGATGCTTCCAGTTGGCCAGTGGTGAGAATCTTTGTCTTCTTGACATGGAGCCTCAATCCATATTGGAGGCTGCAGTCCTTGACCCTCTGCAGGAGGTGCTTCAGGTCCTCCTATTAAGAAATTTTAAAAAAAACAACACAAAAAAACAAATACAGGAGACAAAAAAGAGCACAATGCTCGAGGTTGACATTCTTTACTAGTTAAGCTAAACTTCTGCTTAGTTTTAAGAAGAATTCAGGGAATATTTTCTGTTAAAGGTTTAAAAAGACTTTTCAGGACAATGGTTTCATCAGTTCATTCAGCCTCCTTGACTCTAGAATGTCTCCGTTTTACAAGGACTTTAAATTTTATGCAGCAATTTCCCTCTTTTGATCAGGATTTGTCCATAGAATCATTGATTGAAGTGTTCTGTAATGGCAACTGGGCACCATTCAGTTCTTCTAGTGTCATGGCAAAGAGAGGAAAAATGCTTTGCTAAAACTCTCCTACTCCTTTTGGTGTCTCTTTCCGACTTCTTGTCACTCTAGGATTCTTATTCCTGAAGAAATATCTACACTCTCTTTCCTTTTTCTTAGGTTCACTTCTCAAACCTAGCATGTCCTTCCTTTGAGGCCCATGACATCTGTTATCTTATCTGATGGACTTGACGAAATGTTACACATTTCGTACAAAGTCTGTGGTTAGAGGAGAGTGAACCTGGCCCACACAGTAGTGGATTTAGGAGTGTAAACAGGTCAGACACAGATATTGAATACCTCTGAAATGACATGTGTTCTTTAAAAAAGCATGCAACATTTGTATTCCTCTCCATGATACTGGTATATAAGGTATTTGATATATCCCACAAGTGGCATTTCTGGCTACAATCTTGGAGAAAAATGCAAATATATCAGGAAGAAGGACTATATAACTGTGCCATTTTAACAGCTGGTCAGACCTTAGTTTGAGGAGGAAGAGGCCTGGTAACTATGGGATGTGAGAGAGTGAAGGGCCACCCAGGAACTATATGCATATTTCAATGGTAGCTCCACTGGAGAAGAATGAGCAATCTCCTTCCGTGTGATCAACTGCCTCTGAAAACTTGCTGGGGAGTCAGCTATGAGTCAGTTCCGATTCGATGGTGTGCAACAATTGGGACACAACCACTTTATACACCCATTTCCATGGGTCTGAAGAGGAGGTGGCCTTAGCGCAGTGAAGGGAAGTTGGGGATTGGTGGGCTTGCATTATCCCTTACCTCACACCCTACAGTTGTCCACCACGTGTTTGTTGCACAGCCTGCCTACACTCTGTACAGTAACAAACAGAGCATCTTCTTGAAGAGGTTGGCTGCAACCATGCTTCTGGATGTCCCCGGGGAGTTGCTTTAATGGTAGGATGAGGTGAGACCATTGGGTAGTCGTTTGAAAACATGGACTGCTTACTAGCTGCATAATCTTGAGTTTAACCCCTCCATGTTTCAGTTACCTCATCTGACAAATGGAGATGGTAATAGTTCCCCTATGAAAGGATTGCTCTGGATTAAATGATATCACACAGTGTGATATGCTTAACACAGTGCCTGATATATTGCACAGGATCATCCATAGCTGGATTCGCACATTAAAGGTCATGTTGTTGTCGTGTTGTATGTGACTCATAGATGACCCTCTGGGCTTTCAGAGGCTGTAAATCACATGGGAGGAGATTGTCCACGATGTTGCTGGTGGATTCAAACTGCCAACCTTTGGGCTGGTGGTACAACTCCTTACCACTAAGCCATCCGAGCTCAATTGAAGGGCGGAGATCACCTTTTCTGTGGTGTAGAGGGCTCCCATCATAGCACAGAAGCATCTTCTTTTAGCCCAAGGCATGCAAATAAGAATAAAAACATGAACCCCTCAAGGTTTGATATCAAGTCAAAGCCAGAACAGGGAGACAAGAAGTGAGCTCCTTCTCAGATGGTAGGGCTATAACCAGCAGCCGAAAGTGTCACTGTGAGCACTGGAACATGTCCTTGGGATGCTGGGAGTGTGGGCAGTACCCAAGGACTTTATGTGTGCGCTTGGGCATGGCTGGAGAAGAATGAAACAGGTAGTTCTGTACCTGCTAGCAGACAGGTTTTTATAATATGTCCCTCTAATGGTAGCTTCCAGCAGGTTAGGGCCCTGGAACACAGCTCCACCTGGAGCCCAAAACAATGAATGAATGGAAATCCAAAATCTCTGTAAATGTTCATTAAAATTAATAAAATAAAATAATTTTTAAAAAAGTAATTAAAAAAAACAACAAAAACCCCATTTCTCCAGGGCCCAGGATTTCACTCTCAGAGATCAGTTTTTCCCACTGCATGAAGGCCCTCTTGACTCCTGATATGGGCTTTCAGCCTTGCAGGATGGGGCAGGGCCTGCAGCGATGACTCTCATCCTACTGACTGGAGGAATTTGATCCCAAGACAACAGTTTGTGCCCCTTTCCAGTACTGGCAGCTGATCCTCCCCTGCCCTTTTGGCAGGAACCATTCTGGCTGAGGCAGGTCCTTTCAATTCATGGCTGATGAAATTGCCTATTATTCACAAAGCTTTGACAACCGCTCGGGAAAAAGAAAATGTGATTGTGCCAGCACCACTGGCATACTGGGGTGCCAACAGTGAGAACCCATTTTCCTTTAATTGGCTGCAGTCTGAAAGGCAGGCTGCATGCTCTGAGGGACTCATTGCAGGGATGCAGTGTCTGGAGAGCATCAAGGACTCTAGTTCAGGCTGTGGGAGGCAAAGATGATGTTACTGCCCCCAGTGCTATGGCAGAGAAAGACCCTGGACCCCTAGAAAAGGGAGACTATTAGGATCACTTTAAGACAGTTTCAGAAGTGTCAGAAAAGTGGTTGATGAAATTCATCTGAGACAGGGGGGATACCGGGAGATGACCTCAAGACTTTATCCTTTGACAAAAGGATACCAGACCTTCAGGGGGTTTTCAGAGGCAGTTAATCCCATGGGAAGAGATTGCCCATCCTTTTCAGGTGGGGCCACCATTGAAATATACATATAATCCCTCTAGATCAGCAGGTGGATTCAAACTGCATAGCTTTGGGTTGGCAGTGCAACACCTCCCCTCTAGGCCACCAGAACTCATCCAAACTGCCCCATCCAAATGTTTCTCTGTGCTGCCTGGGACAAATCTTTTCCAGGGGAGTGAAGATACGTCTCACAAGATCTAAGAAATATCAGGTGACAGACACCTGATTCACCAGTCATTCCTTTTTCAACAAATATTCACTGAATATCTACTGTGTCCCAGAGGGGGCAGTGGTGGTGCGGTGATGGAATTCTTACCTTTTGTGCAAGAGACCTGGGTTTGATTCCTGACCAGTGCGCCTCATGTGCAACCACTTCCTGTCAGTCCGTCAGTGGAGGTTTGCATGTTGCTAGCCTTAGTGGTTTGATGGCTTAGTGGTTAGGTAGTTGTGGTGCCAACCCAAAGGCACAGAGTTTGAATTCACCAGTTGCTCCATGGAAGAAAGATGAGTAATCTCCTCCTGTGTGATTTACGGTCTCTGAAACCCCACGAGACGGTCAGCTATGAGTCAGTTCAGACTCAATGGTATCTAACAACAATAACAACACGATGCTGAGTGGGTTTCAGACTAAGACAGACAAGGAGTAAAGGCCTGATTATATACTTCTAAAAATTAACCAGTGGAAAATCCTAGAGATCCCAATGGTCTGACTGGGCCACAGGGATCATTATGAGTGAGGGGCCAACTTGATGGCAGCCAACAGTGTGCCAACACTATGTGGATATCCAGAGTCTAGGACTGATTAACAGTGTAGTTTGACCTTAAGCAGCTACTAGGGGAATGTAAGGACAGAGTCGTCCAAGTTTCTGGTCTACCTCAAAGTCTCATTGCCCTCAAGTTGTAACCGACTCATAGCTGACTCAATGAGTTTCCAAGGCTATAAATCACAGGGGATTTGACAATGACTAAGAATGACAGATGATAAATTGATGCCTTTGAGCTGTAGTGTTGGGGAATTGCACTGAACATCCGATGGACAGTCCAAAGAACAAATAAATGTGTCTTGGAGAGGGTGCAGCCAGAGTGCTCTTTGGAGGCAAAGATGATGAGGCTTCTCCTCACAAACTGTGGGCATGTTGCTAAGAGGTGGTATTTCTTGGAGAAGGACATGATGCTAGGAAAGGTGAAGGGTCAGTGAAGGAGAAGAAGACCCTCAACCAAGTGGATTGACATAGTGACTGCTACAATGGGCTCTAATGTGTCAGAAGTGTGAGGATAGCACAGGATAGGACAGGGTACTGAGCTATTGTTCATAGGGTCGCTATGGTTCGTACTCAATTCGACGGCACCTAACAATAACAATATCCTCCTCTCCAAGTTAGTACTGTCACATAATGGAATATTATGTATTATTTAAAAACAACCATGCAAATCATGGATGACTCTAACAACAAATCACAGGGGAGGAGATTGCTCATCTTTCTCCTGTGCACTAGGTGACTCAAACCACCAGAGAGGTGCTGCCTTTGGGTTAGAAGTACAAATCTCTCCAGGGTGCGCGACCAGAGCTTCTGGACTGCCTAGGTGGGTCATTTTGAGTAGTAGCAGGTCTCACTTCACACTGGCATTAACTTCCCCTCGATACCACCTTTGGAGTGGTGGGACTGTATTCTTGGCAGGCGGCACCCAGAAGAGTTTTACCATGAGCCCTAGGGCTGTCCTCTCTGGCTCACTCCCCCGTGCAGAAGCGAAGGTCTGATTTGGCCTTGGGGAGCATGCTGGGCAGTGTAGCCTGACTGTGCGGTGTGGGGCTTTGCCAGCAGGCTTTGCTTCAAAATCCTAAGTCTCCTGCAGATACTAAAAAGAATTTGCAATCAACCTTTGAGGGAGAAGAGACTAATCAGGGCCACTGCAGATGATTATGCAGCTTGTGCACTCAGCCAAGGAGAGAAGAGGGCTGGAGAAAGCGGAAATTACCAAGCCATGCATTCACTGAGCAATCATAACCTGTTGGTGCTGTGTCCCTTTGAGTTGGAACCAACCCATAGCCCTCTGGCAGATTTTCAGAGGCTGTAAACTTCACAGGAGATTGCCCATCTTTCTCCTGTGTAGCAGCTGGTGAATTTTGACTCATGTGCCTTTGTGCTGGCAGTGCAATTCCTAATCACTAATCAAGTTTGATTCCAGCCCAGGACGACCTCAAGTGTGATTAGAATTGCTCCATCTTGGTTACCCCCCCCCCCGTTCTGACCTTTTGGAAGCAGATTACCAGGCCTTTTTCCCACCTTTAGGATGGTCTTGGCAATCACTTGTTATGCATCAGAGAGTTGGACAATGACCAGGGAGGATAGAAGGAGAATTGATGCCTTTGAGCTGTGGTGCTGGAGAAGAGTATTGAGAATACCATGGACTGCTAGGAAAACAAACGGATTTGTCCTGGAAAGGGTTAAACCGGGTGGCTCCTTGGAGGCAAGGATTCTGAGGCTTTTTCTAACATACTTTGGACATGTTGTGAGGAGAGACCGGTCCTTAGAGAGGGACATCATGCTTGGGAGGGTGGAGGGACAGCGCAGGAGAGGAAGGCCCTCTATGAGGTGGAATGATTCAGTGACTGGGATAATTGGGATGGGAGTGTCAGAGACAGTGCGATTGGCACAGGACAGAGCAGAGTTTAGGGCTGTTGTACATAGGGTCGCTATGAGTCGCAGGCAACTCGACGGCACATAACAACAACAAACAACAACAGGATGGGTTTGGCCTGTCAACCTTTTGGCTAATAGTTCAGCACTTAGCCATCTGTGCCATGCTAGAGAGTGGGCATTTTTCTAATTCATCATCTTTGGGCAAGGTAGTGGTGGGGAGGGAGAGAATTTGCTCAAAGACGCTGCATAGGCTAGGGAGGGGCTTGCATTTATTGGAAGGAAGAGAGTAGGAGAACAATTTCTCACCATGAGCTAATTCTCCACCAAGTCAGAAAGTGTGATAATCTGTCTGGGGTTGGGTTGTTTCTATTCTATCCAAGTCATCCTTCCTACTTGCCTCAATAACACACCAAACACAGTCATAAGGGCTTTGACAGTCCTACAAGGTACTCAGGTAAGGCTTTGAGGTCACCAGACATGTTTCAGTAGTAGAGACTTCATTTTCCAATCTCAGCCTGATATCCCAAACCAAAGCCACTGCCACCCAGTCAATTCTGACTGACAGTGACCTAATAGGACAAACAGAACTGCCTCGCAGTGTTTCCAGGCCTGTAATCTTTACTGAAGCCGATTGTCACTACTTGCTCCTGCAGAACAGCTGGAGGGTTCAAACTGCTGACCTTGTGGTTAGCAGATTAATACCTAACCACTGTTCCACCAGGTCTCCTCGCCAATCAGGCTTAAAACCCTGAAGCCCAGACGATCTGGTCTGTGTGCTCCTAAACCTTGTCCTGTTCAACTCTGCAGCCACAGCCATGGTGGTCGGGTGAGTCAGAGACCTTGGGGTTAAGAGAAAGGAGTAGAATGACAGGCAGACAGCTTCTTAGAGGCACGAAGGTTGAGGAGATGGGAGAAGTAGGGTTCTCACTTTCCATCATGCATCAGGGCCCAGGCGCTTCAGAGCAGAGGACTCAAGAGGCCGTCACCAAGCAACAACCCAAGGACAAAAAGACGTACCGTGAAACCTTGCTGGGATAATAAGATGAATAGATTTATTCATTCTTGTTTGAAAAACAAGACATAAAGTGGTATATATATATATAATTTATATATTTTATGTTGTATATATACTATATACAGACATTAGAAAATGTTCTCCTCTCCGTGAGGCTGAGGGAGAGGTGAAGGATGGTGGTGGGATGACGCGGGTGGGGAGCTGAGTGGCAAACGGACAGGATCAAGAAGTTGGGAGAGGAGGAAGACCACATCAGCATGCTGGCTGGCAGTGGTCATGGGGGGAAGGATTTCCCCACTGGCTGCATCTCTGGCCCATTAAACAACTTGGTCCTGTAGGATGTGAGGCAAGGAGAAGGGGGGCTAGCTTCTGTAGAAGGAGCTCCTCTCATCCTTGCCAGGAGTAGTCAGCACTCAGATGGGCTGTATTGCACTTGGGGGGGGGTAGATGGAGGGGGAGTATACCAGGGATGGGTGGAGGGTGAGGGTTAAAGCACAGTGTACGATTTTTTTAAATATAAAACTCACAGAAGAATGAGAGAGTTTACATGGCCTCTCACTGAAGGATGAGAGAGAGGCAGACGCAAGGGGATGAGTGTGTGGGGACCTTGGGGTAATGGAGAGGTGAATGATAAGCAATCTATACAGAAGAAACATTGGCTTTCTTTGTTCCCTACAGTGGGATCATTGGTAGGGACTCCGTGTCTTCACTCCCAGCAACGTGGAGGGGTGGTGGGTGGGCAGCGGTGGCAGCAGTAGATGTGTGTCAAGGAGGATGCGAAACAGTGTGAATCCACCTTCCAGATTGCTCCGGAGAGGAGGAGAGAGGTGCAGGACTGCACCGGGTAAGGCGCTCAGCTCTTTTTCTTAGAGAGACAAATCCACAGGGTCAATACATAGCCAAAAGCATATACTCAGGATTAACATATCACGCTAGCTTCCAGAAGTTTAAGATATTAGTCATCGACACCCC
>NW_006399833.1:3871479-3883231 GCF_000299155.1 Elephantulus edwardii | reverse complement strand
CACCCCCAATCCATAGCTAAGTCAAACTCCTAAGGACAGTCTGTCTGGTAGAGATGTTGAGAGTGGAGCCCCAGGCTGGCAGCAGAAACCCCAGGGCTGGGGCTGGCTGGGCTCCTGGGCCTGCAGTGGGTCTCCCCAAGGCAGACGTTTTCACCTTAACCCAAGCAACTGGGGCGATCCCAGATGCTTGCTCCCTAGTGGACTAAGCTGCCCTGCCCATCGGTGAAGGGCAGGGAACTTTGGGGATGGCTGGTGTGGAGCTACTGGACCTGGGGGCGAGGGCGTCCAATGCTGCCAGCTGTGAGGCTGGCTGTGGACAGCCCTGTGTGGCTGTTTTCTGCAGACATACCACCAGGGTAGGGCAGGTGCCTTCCGCAGTGGCTCCTGCCAGGCGAGTGCGAGCCAAGAGTGGGTGGGCACAGCTGGGTAGAGCGCCCTCTCTGCTCCGCTCCACTCGGTCCTGTGGCCTGCTGCTACTGCTCTCTCTCAGGGAGCAGATGTCAGAAGGAACACAAAGCCTGGCCGAGGGGAAGGGGCGCTGCCTGCTTCAGCCCCTGGCTCTCCTGATCCCCAAGGGAGCACACGATGTGAGCCTGACGTCACCTCTCCACCCCTGGGAAGAGAGAAATGACAGCTCTGCCAGTGGGCGTGGCAACGAGAGGCCTCTGCCCTCACAGTGACACCCAGAGGGCAGGGAAGGGGGTCAGAACCCCCAGGGCAGCAGCTGCCTGGAGCCCTCAGGGAGCCTCTCAACTTGAGAGAGTGTTCACTCCCTGGAGACTGAAGGGCTCAGGGACCCTGACCAGCTCGACAGACACACACACACACACCACAAGATGCAAGAACCACAAAGCTCAGAACCTGGGGCTGTGGTTGGGGGAGGGCAGGTGTGGGCAGATGCCCTACTTGATAAGGGTTTTTAAGGAGCGGGTGAATGTGCTCATAACAGTCGCCGAGGTCGGGGAGCCTGGTGGGTGCCCTGTGGCTGCCCCTATAGCTGCTGTCTCCTGCTGCTGCTGCTGCTGCTGCTGCTGCTGCTGCTGCTGCTGGTTAAGGTTCCGGGCTGTGGACTCCTCTGCAGCGCGCAGCAGAAAGGTGTAGTTCCTCACCACCTCTTCCACCTTGGCCAGCAGCTCTTGTCGCTGGGCCTCTGAGCGCACAATGAACACCAGCCTCACAAAGGTCTCAATGAGGCTGCTCAGCACCTGGAAGCTGCCCGTGATGGCTGCCAGCATGTGAGTGGGGCTCTTGTCCACGTTGGCCACACGGCGGCAGGAGGCCCGCAGCTCCTTGAACTTCAGTGCCAGTTCCAGCTTGTACTCAGAAATCTGGGAGACATAGGGCTTGGGGGCGCGGGCCTCTGCGCTGGCCACACATTGCCTCAGGACCGTCAGCAGCTCATTGGTGTCCAGGCGGGCAGCCAGGAAGCCATCAGGTAGGCCGTAGGCGTGGGCCCGCAGGGCATTGATTTTGGCTAGGCTTCCCTCAAAGGTAGACACCCGCAGATCGATCTCCTGGGTGCGGGCTGCCTCAGGGCTGCTGCTGCTGCAGGTGGCTGCATCCAGCACCTGCAGGGTCCTGCTTACCACGGGCACCACCTGTTCATCCAGTTTCATGCCAGGCAGAATCTTCATAGGGATGGAATAGGAGAGCTCGTCCTTGCCATCACTCGCGTCATCAGCCATGTCACACTTGCGGTAGTAGAAACAGTAGCGGATGGAGCAGCACTTGCTGCTCTCACTGTCCTCATCCAGCTCGGCAGGTCTGCGGTACACCTCTTCCGGCAGGGAAAACACAGCCATCTGCCTGGGGCCTTTGGTCTCAGGGGCAACCTGGACGTAGGAGGGGTCTCCCAGAGTTGGTGATTCCAGAGACTTGCTCTTGGGACCCAAGGCTAGGGGAAGGCCTGCCTCTACCTCCTTGGCCTCTCTGGGCAGCATGCCCAGGGGCGGGTGAGGGTAGACATCTGAGGTCAAGGAGGCCCTGTCACCCTGTTCCAACTCACTAATACTGTAGCGGCGCATCAACTTCCTATAGTTGGGAGCTCCCAGACACTCGCCCCCAGAGGCACACGTGGTCAGGCAGGAAATGCCACTCTCAGGGTCTGATCGACAGTCTCGGGATTCCAGACTGGTGGAGCGGATGCGTCGGATGTTGCTGGGGCTGCTGAGGCTCAAGCCCAGGCCGGCTTCTGGCTGCCTCTGGGTAGGGGGGACTTTGTCCCTTTCCCTGCCCTGCAGGCTGGGCACCGGGGTCTGGGCGGCCTGAGGCCGGCCCCCTCGGCAGATGCGCTTGCAATCACAGCTGCGCCTCTGCTCACGAGACATGCCGGGGCCCTGCTGCACGGGACTGCTGCGAAGTTGGCAGCTGCAGCGGCCAGGTGCTGGAGGTTGCAGGTACTCGGGGCCCGGCAGCTCCCCCTGGCTTGGAGGCTTGAGAAGTTCCTCCAGGAACTCCAGCTCGTACTGCTTCACCTTCTGCAACTGGGCCTGCCGCTCATCTGTCTCCTTTTTCTGGCGGGTTGGGAAGGTGGCAGAAAATAAATTGCGTAACCGGAAAGGGCCTCGGGATGACTTGGGCTTTGCAGGGCCTTCAGAAGCCGAGTGGGAGCCATCCAAGGTCGTTTCAAGCTTCCGAGAGGGCATGGTGCTCACCTGTCGGCTGTCAACTTGAGGCCTCAGTGGGCTCTGGCCTTGGGATTGGTTGCTGGGGCTTGGGCCGCGTGGCTGGCAGCTGGGACTGAGACTGCGTGGCTGGCAGCTGGGGCTGAGACTACGTGGCTGGCAGCTGGGGCTGAGACTACGTGGCTGGCAGCTGGGACTGGGGCCACGTGGTTGACAGCTGGGGCTGAGACTGCGTGGCTGGCAGCTGGGGCTGAGACTGCGTGGCTGGCAGCTGGGACTGTGGCCCCGTGGCTGGCTGCTGGGGCTCTGCAGTGCCATGGCATAGCCAGCCCGGGGCACCAGGCTGGTCTCCTCAAGCTTGCTGCTTTTATGTGTGGTCTCCACTTGCCCCTTATCCCCTTGGCTCGAGACTGGGGCCTGCTTGTGCAGGGCTGGCTTAGTGCCTTCGGGCCCGCCCTGGCCTGGCCCCTCCCCGGCAGCTTGCTTGCCCCCTGACTCTCGACTCGCTCGAGAAAGGTAGCTCTTAGGAGGAACATTTTGATCTGGCAGCCTGTCCTCCTGTGGAGAGAGGTGCAGGCTCTCAGCTCTGCTGCCTGTGCGTGCTCTGGGGCTGGACGAGGTGCTCAGTGGCTGAGAATTCCGAGAGCTCTCTAGACCCCCAGGACTCATTTTAAACTTAAGATTCTTATTGCTCATTACACTGACCTCTGGCCTTCCCATGCTGGCATCCAGCCTCCTCTCTCCCCTGCTAGGAGGGTTTCCCAAAGTTCCCCCAGGGGTGGCTAGACTCTTACTGTGAACCACCTGTTGCAGGGCAGCAGAGATGATGGCTGGGGTCACACTTCCCTTGGGGTCCAGGATAAGCTTGGGGCTTAGCCTGACTTCCTTGGGCAAGTTCTCCCTAAGCTCAGAGACCTGCTCTTCACTGAGGGATGGGGTGGCCGCCCTCAGTGACATCTCGAGGCCTGCTCTGGTATGGCTAGGCCCTTTGTCCTCAGGAACTGGGGACAGTAGGCTCAGATTCTTCTGCTCACTAAGCTGAGGGGACAGTGCTGGGTGCACTGTCAGGGCATACGTTCGCTCGCCCTGGGGCTGGGCCTCTGATGGAGGCAGCTTCCTCCGAGCACCAGGGGGTCCGGGACTCTGGCCTGTGACAGCTGGCTGGAATGCTGAGTTGGGATCTGGTCGCCCAAGAGAATAAGGGGCTGTGAGGACAGCCTGGGCTGCACAGCTCTGGATCCGGAAGGGCAGGTCCTTGCGGGCAAGGAGGCTGTCCTTGTTGAGATGCTGAGCCAGGAAGTAGGTGGTGTTCTGGTGCTGCTTCATGGCCGACATCATCTCCGACATGTCTGTGAGCTCCGAAGAGTTGGTCTCATGGCCCGAGTCCAGGGATGATTCAGGGGTGATTGTGGCCAGCACAATCAGACCTGGAGGAACAGGGATAGGACATGTTACACTGACTGAGCTCTAGTTCCTTTCAAAGAATAGCAAGAGGTAGAGAGCTTACAGAGTTCAAGGCCAGCCAGCAACTTTCAAGCTGAGGAAAACCACTAAGGCCCAGGAGGGACTGCAGGGCTGAGGGTGGAAGGGCAGAGGGAGGGGCAAGCTGTGAGACAGGTTGTGAAGGACTGGAAGTCGCATAAGAAACAAAATATGCAAAGGGACAATCTGGGCAGTCTGATAGCCAATTACCATGCATATCACACGCAGAAACAACATGCTAATCAACACTATTTTTAGATTCGACAGCTAGGAAAGTTTTTGGTTAGCTGCCCTCAAGAGGGTTGGCAAAGAGAGGCCCCTCTTTATCCCTCCTCATCTGGCCAGGCTTGCCTACCATCCTTGCAGCTGAGGCCATTTAGCTAAGCTTGTCCTCTCTCTGGTGGCCACATGGGCCTCAAGCCTGGGAGCAAAGAGAAATGTCAGACTTAGGGCCAAACATGTTATTAGGGTGCCCGATGCCAAGGATGATACCGATGTGCATGGAGTGACTGGACCCTCACACACAGAAAAGACAGGAATTGGATTGCTCCCTGGGAACCCAGTCTCTGTACCTCTTTCTTTCTGCTACCTCATATGCTTTTTCATAGCCCTTATTCCACTATATTTCTTGTCTGTTGCCATGCCATTGATTTTTCCTTCCTTTGTTTCAAGGTATATAGGTATGGAGGCATCTATGTGTGTGACTTTCAGTGGATCAAGGATATGTGTGTTGGTCCACAATGGGCATAAGTGTATATACCGAAGGATGGCATTTATGTTGCATGGTTCTCCTACCAACTCATCATTAGCAATGATAGCTACATCTTTCCTTCCTATGTGCCAAGCAACGCTTTGAGGCCTTCCTATGTGCCAAGCAGTGCTTTACATGAATGATCTCATTTAATCGTCATAACAACCAACCCTATGTGGTAGGACTATCATCAACAACTCCTTTGAAGATGTCAAAACTGTGGCGCAGTGAGGGTAAGGTCACATTGCAAGTGAGTCAGGAGGCCAGGGCTTGGATGTGTCTGACTCAGAGCCCATGCTCTTAGGCAGGATCAAGATCTCAGCCCTGAGCAGTGATGACTCTTTGACTTCCCTGCTCCCAGGTTGCTAGGTGGTGAGTTGGTTGTTTGGGCTTTCTTCCAATTATATGCATGTTGGATGATCTTTGCCCATCTTCTATATCTCTCACAATTTTTCTCTGATCCTCCATCCTGGCCTGGCTCCGGAGCTGTCATGGCCTCAGTCCCTGAGGTCCATCTGTAAGGCATTTCCAACGAGGCAGAATGGCGAGAGCTAGAGCTCTAGCTCGTGCTAAGCAGTCACTCATTGCTGCTCCCCTGGCCCTACCTGAACTACCTCTGGCCCATTCACTGCCCTGCCATCCAAGGGTGACTTTGATGTCTGTTTGGGAAGAAGCAATGCCACCAGCTGGCCCTGCCTGGCCAGGAGAAGGGAGGGGAGGCAAGAGGGAGGAGGAATGGGCCATTACCTGCAGTCTGTGGGGGTGGGGGATGTGGTCCATCCTCTGAAGCAGCCAGGGCTTCCAGAGCCTGTAGAGTGGACACCAAGGCATCATCTAGCTCCTGGGCGTGATCTCGGACTGTCCGGGTCTGCACACTGTCAATTAGTGTCACTGGAATCTCATCATACAGGAGCCCACGCAGGTGGCGTCCCTGTTCCTGGCTCTGGACGGCCCGGCGCTTGGGGTCATCCTCATCAGAACTGTTGTCTCGGAACCCGGGGGGTGGGGCAGCAATGGCAGGCAACAGAGAAGTGCTCTCATCTTCTTCCTCCTCTTCCTCCTCACTTCCAGGGGGTGGGAGGGACATCAAGTCTACCATATTGTCACGAGAGGAGCCAGGTTTCCCGCCCTTGCGAGGGCCCAGCTGCTCCTGAAGTTTGGCTTTGCAAGAGTCACAGTAGAAATTCAGGGCTTCGGCCCCAAGGGAATTGTCCAAGGTGTAGGAGCGGGCCCTGCTGGCACAAGGCTCGTGGTCTAGGCTGGCTGCATCAAAGTCATCGGGGACCACATCATAGCCTTGGCCAGAGGTTTTGGATGTGGGATCAGACTTTGTCCGGGGTCTGGTCTCCTCAAAGAAGATTAGGTTCTCATTGACATCTGTCCGGCTTTCCTGCTCCTTCCTTTGTTCCCGCATATGGAGGTAGCAGAAGCTGACAAGCTCAGAGTCGGCAGGCGGGGGCGTGCAGTGGCTCGACTTCCTGGGGCTGGTGCCCACGCTGCCCACATAACTACTCTCCTTTTTCCCCAGGTGGCCCCCAGTGACAGGGCGGTGGGCGCTGTGCATGTAATCTAAACCCAGAAAGAGAATGAAGACATAAGCCCTGGTGCTGGGGACTGTTGTTGAGCTCCCTTGGCATCTCTGGCCCATGTCTCCATAGCATGACTGGGTGACAGGTACCAAGAACAAGCATTATCTGACTGCTGGTGATTAGGGGAAGAGGGGGTTGATGGGTCATGTCAGTATTGACCCTGGAAGTAGAGTGAGTAGAAACTAGTGGACTTTGCTGCTGGTAGCGCTATCACTTCTGAACTGGGAAAAGGGATGGAGTGAGGGGGTAAACAACTTAGAATCTGCATTCAATTAGACTCCTGCATGGGTATATCTGGACCGAGAGTCAGTTGTCTATATTGAAAAAGGCAAGATTTGTTTTCTGTCTCCTTTGGAACCCTCCCTGCCCTTGCCCTTATCTTTTTCAGTCTATCCAACCTCGTCTGGTGCTCTTGCATTATCTTGAATCTCTTCTACAAGAAGGAAATCCATCTGACGGGTACTACTAATGCTTTAGTGGAAAAGCATAAGACAAGTTATGTATGGTGTCTAAGAGTCTGTATTTCAAAGAGGACTGTAGACTGAGAAACTAAAAAAAAAAAACAAACCCAAAAAAACCTTTATTACCAGAATTATGGAATCCCAAATGGGTTGGTAATTACAGTCCACTCAGAGGCATCTTAGAAGAAGGTTTTAGTGAATGATTTCCAAAAGATAAACCCACTGAAAACCCCATGAGTTAGAATCAAATCAGTGACAATTGTTCATTTCTTTCTTTTTTTTTTTAAGTAGAATTTCAGGCACCTGAATGTATAAGTATATGGGAGATAACGCGAACATTTGTATATGGATGGGGAGAGTGGACCTTATAATTCCGCAAATAATATTAGTGAAGTAATTGTGCTTTTCTATATCTATGTAGGGTCAACTATGTTTGCTACATATGCCACAAATGCACAAAAAATGGTAAAATTCTCTGAGAATTCTTTATGTCATTGTTGTTGCTAAGTGCCATCATATCGACTATGACTTATGAATAATAGATCTCAATTTTTCCCTATCCTGTCCCACCTTCATGACCTCTGTTCTGTTCAAGTCCTTTGTGGCAGTCATCTTCCTCTCTTTTGCTGACCCTCAACCTTTTCCAGCATAATGTCTCTCGCCAAGGATTGGTTCTTCTTGAGAATATGCCCAAAGTAAGTGAGACTAAATTTTTGCTCTATCTTTTAATGACTTCTCTCTCACACTCTGTTTTTGGCTCCTCTCCCTATATTATCTCTGAGAATATACTTAGACAATATCAACTCATTTTAACTGCTATTTGCAGGTAGGCAGATGACAAGCAGAGCTAAAATCATTACAACTGATTCTCCATAATTCTCATAGCAACCCAATGAAGTAGGTACTATCATTATCCCATTTTACAGGAGAAAAAACTGATCTAAATAGCTATGTGACTTAGCCACGGTCTAAGCAAAATCATAACTCACATTTTTAAATGATCACCTTATAGTTTACATGGTGATCACAATGCTTGAAAACAAATGTTTTCAAGTTCCAGTTCAGCAAGGTCACACTGTCAGATATACTTTCCACCAGAGCTCAGAGGCATCATAAAAGTACAGTACTGAAACCTACCGATCAACTCAACTCAATGCAACTCATTGCCACTGAGTTGGATTCAACTCATAGCTGAACCTCCAGTGGGTTTCCAGAGGCTGTAAATGACACAGGAGTAGATTGCCCATCTTTCTCCCTCAGGGCAGCTGGTGGATTCTAACCATCTACTTTTGGGTTCGGCAGCACAATTCTTTACTCACTAGGCCAGAAGTACTCTATTTGAACCTACCAATAGAGCCCTGAAATACTTGAAGCAAAAAGAGACAGGACTGAAGGAACAAATAATTCAACAACATACTTGGCAGACTTCAATACCTTACATTCAATAATGATTAGAATAATTAGGAAGATAATCAAGAAGGAAATAGACATTTGAAGAACACTCTAAGGCAACTAGATCTAGGAGAAATTTAAAGATACTCCACCAGATAGCAGCAGAATATACATTCCTCTCAAGTACACATGGAACTTTTTCTAGGATGGACCATAAGTTAAGTTATAAAACAAATACCTGTTATTAATTTCAATGAAAATTTACAGAGACTTTGAATTTGCATTAATTCATTGTTTCATTTTTCTCCTCCCCCCCAGTACACTACCTTCTTGGAAAAGTAAAAGAAAAATTCTTTTAAGTTTTACAGTCCCTTCCCGCAGGACCACTCCACTATGCAGCCTTCGCTCTGGACTCCTGTCATGACAAAAATACCTAATCACATATCCCTTTTAAACAGTTTTCTCCCTCATCTGTTTCAATGCAGTATACATTATTTATCCCCTCTATTTCACTCTCCCCTCAATCCCGATGTCAGTCCTGTTTTACAACAGTGGCACCATGCAGTATTTGTCCTATTGTGACTGAGATACTTCACTCAGCATAATGTCCTTCAGGGTCACCCATTTTGAATAATATTGCATGAGTTCCTTGTTTTTCAATGCAGCGTAGTATTCCATTGTGTGAATATACCACAGCTTCTCTATCCATTTGTTTGTTGATGGGCACTTAGGTTGTTTCCAACTCCTTGCTATTGTGAACAAAGCTGCGATAAACATGGGTGTGCATATATGTGCTTGGGCGGCAGTTATGGTCTCTTTGGGATATATTCCCAGTAGTGGAATTGCTGGGTCAAATGGTATCTCTATTTGCAACTTCTTGAGAAAGCCTCATACCACCTTCCACAGTGGTTGCACCATTTTACACTCGGAAATCCAAAATCCCTGTAAGTGTTTATTTAAATTAATAATAAAAAAAATTTTTAAAAGGATGATGGATCATATCCTGAATACAAAATAACAGCTATTCTACTATTTTGCTCCTATCACTTTGGCTTTGCTTTTCCCCTCTATGACTTCCTTTGGCAGAATAATATATTAAATTATATATGGAATTATCTTTGAAACAAAAACAACCCCCCCAAATATCTAATTTAAGAGGAATGAAACCATACAAGCTATCTTTCCTGACCACAATGGAAGGCAAATGGCAACCAAAAGAAGACAGTTTGAACATTTTAAAAAGATGTGAGACTGAAACAATATGTTATTAAAGAAGTCACACCAAGAGCTTAGAAACTACTTAAAGATAATGAAAATACAAATGCAATGGACTGAATTTTGTCTCTTCCAAAATACATGCCAGGCTGCTCCTTAGAGACAAGGATTTTGAATCTCTGACATACTTTGGGCGTGTGGCAAGGAGGGACCAGTCCTTGGAGAGAGATATCATATTAAGAAGGGTGGAAGGACAATGCAAGAAAGGAAGACTCTGGATGAGATGGACTGATAACAGTAATTGAAGCAATAGGGGTAGATGTGTCAGAGTCAGGCAGACAGACAGGCTCAGAACAAGGCAGGCTTCAGAGCTCTTGCACATATGGTCACTATGAGTTGCAACAACAATGATACAATATAGAAGTTATACAATGATTGTCCATGATCTGTTATACCAAATAGTTTTAAAAGCAGTAAGGGTAGCATGCAACCCCTTTAATTGCAACACAGTCCTAATTGAATATAAGGGGAGTTTCTTTGGGATGTGGCCTGTAACACTTTATAACTCACAAGAGATAAAAAGGGAGAAAAGCAAGCATAAAGAGGACCTCTGTAATCACCAGGAGCAACAATTTTGGAAAATACTATATATTTTTAGAACATGGGAGAGGCTAGAGAGCATTATGCTGAGTGAACTAACTCAGGTTCATAAGAACAAATACTGTATGTGATCATTATTGTAAAAAAAGAAGGATAACCATTAAGATGTGTATGGATATCCAAAGAGGGAAGAGGAGAAGGCAGAGAAGCTGAGAGTGGGAAGTGGGGCAAATTATGGCGTCACAGAGTTTGGTGAATGGAAGGAGCAGGGTGAAAAAATCCCACCCCAAAACAATGTATGTGAATGAAACACAATGTAAACAAATTATTGCATGCAAATCAATAAAAAATTTAAACAAAAAAAAAAAGAATCAGCAGGACTGGAGTGTACCTTTGGACCCAGGTCCCTGTGCTGGGAAACTCCTGGACGTGAGGAAAGGCCAAGGTATATGAAGTTCTTCAAGGAAGGGTGGGACTACAGATGCTGAAGGAAACAAGGACTTTCCCTCAGAATTGACACAGAGAGAAAGCCTTCCCCTAGAGCTGGTGCCCTGATTTTGACTCCTAGCGTCCTAAACTAGGGAGTTCTGGTGGCCAAGTGATAAGAAGTTCTGCTATCAGTCTTAATACACTTGGTTTGAATCTGCCTGTTGCTCCGCAGGAGAAATATGAGAAATCACCTCCCATTCCATTTACAGCCTCTGAAAACCTGTTGGAGGGTTAGCTATGAGTCAGTTCTCTTATCATTGTGTACTTGACGGTACACAATGATAAGCCTCCTTAACTATAATAGAATAAATGTCTATTCAAGCCATCCACTTGTGTTATTTCTGTTATAGCAACGTTAGAAAGGTAAGACAGCAACATACTAAAACTTAATGGAAACAGTAAAAACAATGCTTAGAGGGGAATTCATAATTGTAAATACCTACTTTAAAAAAAGGAAGACGGCATATCAAGAACTTAAATTTATACCTGAAGAACTAGCAAAAGAAGAGGCAACTGTGTATTGGGGTCACAACAATTAGAAACCTATAAAAGAAGGAAATGTAGGAAATCCGCAAATATGTAGAAATTAAACAGCACATTCTTAAATAATGGATGGATCAAAGAAGAAATGACAAGCGAAATTAGAAAAGACTTTGGGAATTAATGAAAACACACACAGTGGGACTAGCAAAAGTAGTGCCTAGAGGGAAATTTGTACAAACTTAGCTGTACAAACCTAGAAGAGTCTCAAATTAATAATCTAACTTTGAGAATCCAGGAAAAGCTAAATCCAAAACAAACAGAAGGAAGCAATCAAGTACGTTATTTCAAAATTAAGTATATTGTTTCAAAATGCACTGTCATTGAATCAATTCTGACTCACAGAAACCCTACAGGATGAAGTAAAAGCATCCCACAGGGTTTCCAAGGCTGTAATTATCCACAGGAGCAGACTACCTCATCTTTCCCTCACAAAGTGCCTGGTGGAATTAAATCACCAACATTTTGGTTAGCAAAATCAAGCACTGTTGTTGTGTATCACTGAGTCAGAACCAAATAAAAGTTGACCCTCCAGCAGGTTTTCACAGGCAGTTTAACTGTATGGGAAGAGACTGCCCATCTTTTTCTGGTGGACTTGAACCATGTGCC
>NW_006399833.1:3793947-3871014 GCF_000299155.1 Elephantulus edwardii | reverse complement strand
CATAGCACACAATTGCGAAGACTATGGCCCGGATAAGGCACACTTTAGTCTCCAGCTTGACGTCGTTGCTCTTTAGTACTCTGGAGAAGTTCCTGACGGCTGACTTTCCCAATGCAATTCATCTCTTGAATTCCTGGCTGCTGGTATCAAGAGTGTTGATTGTGGAACTAAGCAAACTAGAACTGTTAACAATCTCAATCTCTTCACCATCCACACTGATGCTGCAAATTGGCCCAGTGGTGAGAATCTTTGTTTTCTTGATGTTGAACTTCAGTCCATATTGAAGGCTGCAGCCCTTGTCCTTCTGCATCAAACACTTCAGGTCCTCCTCAGTTTCAGCAAGCAAAGTTGTGTCATCTGCATAACGCAGGTTGTTGATGAATCTTCCTTCAATTCCTTCTTTTACAGCCCAGTGTCCCAGATGATCTGTTTTTCATACAGATTTGGAGACAGAATTCATTCCTGGAGGACACCCTTTCCGATTTTGAACCATGAAGTGTCTCCTTGCTCTGTTCTGATGACTGCCTCTTTGTTCAAATATAGGTATTGTCCATGAAGAATACAAAAGATCATTACAAAGGAAGAAGAGGAAGAAAAGACCAAGATGGATGTCAGATGAGACTCCGAATATTGTATTTGCGTGCTGAGAAGCCAAAGCTAAAGGAAGAAATCAGGAAATTAAAGAGCTTAACAGAAAATTTCAAAGGGCTGCTTGGGATAATAAAGCAAGGTATTATAATGAAATGTGCAAAGAGCTGGAATCGGAACATCAAAAAGACTGAACTGGCTTAGCATTTCTTAAGCTGAGGGAATTGAAAAACAAATTCAAGCCACTCATGGCAATACTTAAGGATGCTTTGGGCAGAATGTTAAATGATCTAAGAAGCATTAAAAAGAAGAAGGGAGTATACAGAGACATGGTACCAGAAGGAATTGGCTGACACAGAAGATTTCATGAAAAAGACGTATAAGCAAGAGCCTGTGGTGATGAAGGAGGAACTTCAAGCTTCTCTGAAAGAACTGGCATAAACTAAGCTTCCAGGAGTTGACGGCATACAAATTGACATTTCGACAAACAGATGCTGCCCTGGATGTGCTCACTAGGTTGTGCCAAGCAATCTGGAGGACAGCCAGCTGGCCAACTGACTGGAAAAGATTGGCATTTGTTCCTATCCCAAAGAAAGGTGACCTGACAGAGTGTGGAAATTATTAAAAAGATCATTAATATCAAATGCAAGCAAAATTCTGCTGAAAATTATCCAAAAACAACTGGAGCAACACGTAAACAGAGAACTGCCAGATGTGCAGGTTGGGTTTAGGAGAGGCCGTGGTACTAGGGATATTATAGCTAATGTTAGATGGATCTTGGCAGAAAGCAGGGCGTACAGAGGGAACGTCTACCTGTGTTTCATAGACTATGCAAAGGCTTTGAGTGTGTGGATCACAACAAACTGTGGTTAACTCTGAGAAGAATGGGAATCCAAAATATTTGATTGTGCTTATGCAAAACCTATACTTGAACTACAGTATAAAGGGTAGAAAAAAAGTTATTTTCACTGACGAAAATCAATGAGACTACAAGTTGGTTCTTTGAAAGTATCAGCAAAACTGTTAAGTCTTGAGCTAGATGGACCAAGAGATAAACATTCAAATTATTAAAATTAAGAATTAAATACTGCATAATGCCACTGTTATAAAACAGGACTGACATGGGTGTTGGGGGAAAACTAAGAAAAGAGGAGATAAATAATGTACAGGGCATTGAAATAGATGAGGGAGAGAATCATATAAAAGGAATATATGATTAGGTACTATTGGCATGACAAGAGTCCAGAATAAGAGCTGTATAGTAAAGTGGACTGGGGTGGGGGGCGGGGGAACTATATAACAGTGAAAGAACTTTTTTCCAAAGAAAAAAGTAAACTGGGGGGAGGGGGACAGGGAGGAAAATGTGCAACAATGAATGAATGGTAATCCAAGTTCTTTATAAACTTATAATAAAATATCAATTAAAAAAAGGAAAGTATAAAAAAAAATCAGGAGGGAGCTCTGGTGGCCTAGTGGCAAGAAGCTGTGCTGTAATCCCGAAGGCATGCAGTTTGAATCCACCAGATGCAGAAGGAGGGCAATCTCCTCCTGTGCCAGTCAGATCTGATTTGATGGTACACAACAAGAAAAAAACAAAACAACAACAACAAAAAAGAATTAAATCAGGGACATCTCATTGAAAAAAAAATAATGGAAACTGTTACAGGGAAATATTAGAAATAAGGTCATGCCAAAGAATTAGAAAACTTAGATGAAATGAATTAATTTCTAGAAATATACAATCTACCAAAACTGACTGAGATAGAAATAGAAAATGTGTATAAGTCTGCATCTGGTAAATGAATCAAATTAGTAATTAAAAATCTTCCCACCAAAAAGGCTGATTACAGATGGCTTTGCTGGTGAATTCTATTAAACATTCAAAAGATAATTTATATCAATCCTTTACAAACTCTTCCAAATAATAGACAATATGGGAATACTTCTCTACTAATTCTATGAGGCCTGATTAACCCTGAAATCAGACAAAGGCATCATAAGAAAACTTAGACCAATATCCCTTAGGAATACAGACCAAAATTCCTCAACAAAATACTACCAAATTCAAACTAGCACCATATAATTATATACTATGGCTTATCCCAAGAATGTTAGGTTGTTTGGCATCCTCAAATCAATTACTGTAATATATCATGTTAATAGAATATACGAACAAAGCTCATATCATATCTCAAGAGATATATAAGAAGTGTCTGACAATATAAAATAAGGCAACAAAGGAGGAAGAGAAGGAAACATCTTCAACCTGGTAAAGTGCATGTACAAAAGCCCCACTGCTAACATTATTCTTGATGAAAAAGTAAAAGCTTTCCCCCTAAGAGATCAGGGATGACTGCTCTTGCCACTCTTACTCAATATTGGACTGGATGTCTTAGGCACCTGCCAGATGAAAAGAGCTCCCATCACTCAAGGTAGGGTGATATACAACCTACCAGTTGGTGCTGGGACCTCCAGACCAGAGGAGAAACATGAGACTGTCCAGAGGAAAATATGTTACCAGGAGAAGCCAAAATCTCCTTCAGGCAGAAGGTTAGAAATGCCATTAAAGCCAGGTGCAGTTGACTGATGACTGGGGCAGAGTACTTCCTAGATTGCAAATCTGCTGTAAATTGTTCATCAGCTTCCCCCAAGGGGGAACACTCTGGTCTATTCTTCAGTACTCAGCCACTTGGAAGACTTTTAAAAAATGCTCATAAGGAACTGGATGAAGTCCAACTGAAGTTACAGTAAAAAACCATGTATGTTATTGGTAGGTGCCATCGACTCAGCTCTGACTCATAGCAACCCTATGCTCAACAGAATCAAACCTTGCCCGATACTGTACCATCACTGTCGCACACAGTCACTGTGTCAACAACCTATCTCATTGAGGGCTATATATTTGCTGTTATGTCCTGTCAAGTCAGACCCAACTCATAGTTGACCCTCCAGTGGGTGTTCAGAGGTTGTAAATCGCATGGGAAGAGACTGCCCATTTTTCTCCCACAGAGAAGCTGGTAGATTCAAACCATGTGCCTTCGAGTTGACAGCACAGCTTCTTACTAGTAGGTCACCAGATACATACATACGTGTGTGTGTGTGTGTGTGTGTGTGTGTGTGTGTGTGTTTTGTTATGTGCTGTCAAGTCACAACCAACTCATAGCTGATGCTGACTCTCCAGTGGATTTTCAGAAGCTGTAAATCTCAAGGGAGGAGACTGCTCATCTGTCTTTCGAGGAGCAGCTGGGGGATTCAAACCATATGCCTTGGGGTTGGCAGTGTAACTCCTTACTACCAGGTTACCAGAGCTCCCTTACAACATGACATCAACTCAACTAGCACTCTGTAACTTGGCCTTGTTGTATTCTACAGAACAATGAGCATTAATAGTCCTAGAGGCCTTGCAAGAATCTCGGGTTCTTTCTGAACCCTCAACAAGAGTGTTTTACATTCAGTCTAGCTTAAGTATTCTGTGCGTGTCTCACTGAGTTTTAACTACATTAAAATTAGTAGGCCTTGGATGGCTTGTATGGTAGCCATTAACTTGAATATTCAATGCACCAATCATATTGCTTTATAATCATGGGGAAAAGGAATGCAGCGTGAGTTACTTCAACTGAGAAAGTAGGACTTCAAAGTCTTCTTTTCCTAGATTCCTTTGGATATAGGGAGCTCAGGATGGGGAGGTGAAGGGGAGAGCAATGAAGAGAGAGAGAAAGAAGCTGCCTCTAGATTTTCTACCACCTCAGTACAGACAGAAAATATGTATGTTCTGAGCCTTTCTCTAATGCATGCCTTCAAGTCTAGGTGTGAGTGCTATTCTATTGTTTGTATTAAAACTTCCCTATGTAAACAGTAAACAGACTAACCATAATAAATCAGCATTATCCCTGTAACCATCTATCTCTGCTTCTGCATTACACTGTAAGGACCATGCCTGGTAGTCATGACTATATCCTCAGTGAATGAGATACAATGAAAACTTGAGAAGCAGTTGTTGAATCAATAAATGATATATAGTTTATTTGTGAACAATGATGGCACGAGGCGTCTCAGTCTCCAAGTAGTAAAAACAGCTGCATAAAACTTATGGCTAACTCTTGAACAACTCAGGTTTGAACTACATGGGCTCAAATGTGGAGTGTATTCACTTACAATGCTGTGACGCTAATTATCTTCATATAAACAGTTCCAAAAACTGTTCATGCAGAGATGGCTGGCAGCATTGGAGTTTACTACCAAGAGCAACAGGAAAAAGGAATTCATGTGTAAGTGGGTCTGTGTAGTTCAGACACATGCTGTTCAAGGGTCAATTCTACTTTCTTTGGTGAACTTGCTGATAAAAGCCGAGAGGTAATCTCTTCCCTTTCTCTTTCATTGCTGTTGAGTGCGAAGTGTCTCAGAGCTGACCCTCCAGTGGGTTTTTAGAGGCTGTAAATAGCACAGGAGGAGGTTACTGATCTTACTCCCACAGAACAGCTGGTGGATTTGAACCATGTGCCTCTGGGTTGGCAGCACAACACCTTGCACACTAGGTTATCAAAGTTCCCTACCCAGGTGGTAGTCAAAAAAGTTAAGAAACTGTGTTCAGATATCTAATCAAGTTCCTAGGGAGGTGATGTCAAGTTCCATTTCTTTCCTTCTGAGCCAAAAGAGACAGGGGAAGGGAATAACAAGGACTTTCTCCTGCCCTTCTATTCCCCAAGCTGACTGTTTACACACCAATGAGGAGAAACACTACAGACAGCAGAGTGATCCATTTGGCTCCTGCATGGACACAGAGGCCATGTGTTAAAGGCAACCTATTCCCCTATCAATCTGCACGCCTGAGGGGCCTTTCAGGAATCAGGACGAGGTTGCTAAAGATATGCCTAGCATTGAGAGAAACCTCATTTCTAGTTTGCAACACCCCTAAGAGAATCCCGTGAAATAGCCTTCCTTTGGAAAAGTAGCTAGAAACCAAAATGAAAAGTAGTTGAAGAGGCTGAGTTTCAAACCTGTGACTCTCACTTGGTGCCACTATTGCCCTGTTAGGGTAATATCCAGAAGACTGTATTGACAAGTGCCATCTCTGTGATGGGAAGATACTCATTGTTAGGCATGGTGGGAGAGCAGAGTCATCTTGGTATGTTTTGACAGTGGATCCCCTAAATAACACTTATTTCTACATTTGGTTCTTGGTTAGGTTCTAGGCTCTTCCTTCTGCTTCCCTCTTTCCCTTTCTCCCTCTCTATCCTACTCATTAGGGAGCTCTGGTGGCCTAGTGAGTAAGGAGTTCTGCTGCCAAACCAAAGGCACAAGGTTTGACTCCACCAGCTGCTAAGAAAGGAAAGATGGGCCATCTCTTCCCATGTGATTTATAGCCTCTGAAGATCTGTGGAGGGTCAGCTGTCAGGCAGTTCTAACTTAATGGCACATATCAACACCATCCTGCTCATTAAGAATATAACTTTTGTGTATGTGATAAAAGAGAGGCAAACCACTCATAGGAGACACTGACATTGTTAATGTTGGCTATGTGTTTGACCATTGTTAGGTTCCACAGCATGGCTGACTACTTAAGAGCTATTTGCCAGGGTACCTGGAGCATCTCAATTCTTCCTCTTCCTATTCCAAGATAGTCCCTTTGCTTCTTGAGGCATGGCTTCCTTCATATGCCTTGGAGCTGTTTAGCTATTTTTGAACACAGATGTATTGCCTTTTAATTCCGGTAGGTCATATCATGCAAAGCAAACATGGGTTTGCCATTGAGGTGCTGGTAATGAAGAGACCTTGAGGTGAGAGGAAGTGGTGGTACAACAGCTCTCAATTGTTGGGTCATTCACTGTTGTTGTGTATTACCGAGTTGGAACTAACCCATAGCTGACCCTCCAGTGGGTTTTTAGAGGCAGTTAATCGCATGGGAGAAGACTGCCCATCCTTCTTCCATGGAGTAGCTGGTGGCCTCGAACTGCATGCCTTCAGGAATGCAGCACAGCTTCTTGCCACTAGGCCACCAGAGCTCCCTGGGTCAACCATTGGGAGCAGTGTTTCTGCTTCCAAGCACCTCAACCTAGATGAACTATGACCATGCTGAATACCAAGACGTTCACGATGAGAGAAGACATAGTTAAGTAGCAAGGGAAAGTGGACTGAATGGCAACTATGGGTGGTCAGGCTCAGCTTCACCATCACATCTGGGTGCTGGGGTGCAGGGCCGCTCTTACTGCATATACTCAAGTACTGTTTGAGTACTTGTTCCTTTCCCTTCCATTTCAGTAGTGGGCAGCAACTCCTGGACTGGGCTAATTTTCCCCAAGCCCCCTGTGGTGCCATCCCCAGGGAAGTTCTGAGGGGTGGATGGAAAGTTGCCTGAAAGGGAAGTCTTCTGTGTAGGGGCTGCAAAGAATTTGTCCTTTGTGATGGTTCCCTTTTATCTCCACGATTTCTTTTGGCTCTGCCCTGGCTCTGTGTCTTTCCTGCCCTAGCCTGCCATGATTATGTCAGGCAGCACTATAAGCAAATATCCCTAGGATGAGCAAAACAAAGGTTTCAGCTTTATTTTCAACTCTACTCAACCAAGGAAGTACACCCATGAATCTTTTGCCTCAGACCCAGTGCAATTATTTAATGACTCTATCACTTCTTTTATTTATTGTACATTCATTCATGGTCTCAATCATAATGTGCTGTCAGAGGCATCCTTTGTGGAACAGGCATATCTGAAGGCCAGCAATCTTTTCCACTTAGGCCAGATAGTCCACAATGGTACAGTACTGACTCCTGGTAAACCACATATTATTGGAATGGGGTACGAGCACTACAGCAGTGGAACCCCTCCCTCTATCTCTCCAGGGTCCAAAGGGCCTCTGGCACACTGAAAAGTGAGGCTGAGCCCTACCTGCCTTGATCATTGGAGGTGGAAGTGGTTGGCTAGCAGGCCTGGAGAAGACCATCTTCCTGGAATCCAGCAGGAGGCGGCAGTACCCTGCGATCAGGCAGGCAAAGTTGGTGGCTTCTGGCCACTCCATCAACAGCACCAGAGGCTGGAGAAAGAGATGGGAAGAAACATAAGGACACAGTAGGGAAGGAAGCGGTGCATTTCCAGGAGGGCAGTAGTGATTAAAAGGTGAGTTTCATAGTCATGAAAACATACCTCCTGAACCCAAAGTTAAAGCACATGGCCCAACAAATAATTTCTGATCTGTGAATTTTTTTACAGTAAACTCTTACCCAGAGATCTCTTGTGGCTTAGTGGCAATAACCTGCACTGCAATCACAAAATCTCAGGGTTTGAACTAAGCAGCAAGGGAGCAGGATGGGCAATCTCCTCTGTGTGATTTATTGCCTCTGAAAACCCACTGGGGGTGGGGGGAGGTGGTCAGTTACGATTCAGTTCTGACTTGATCGCACACAATAACAACAACAAATTCTTACTCAGGTATGAAAAGGGAGTCAACCTTTAATTACGCATTTAATGAACCACTTGTGTGGAAAAGAACTAAAATGATGTACCTTGTTACTGCTCTGGGTCATATTTGTGTTTTGTAGGGCTTAACAGATGTGCAGGATAATTGAGAGACTTGAGGTGAAGCTGGGAGGCCAGGCGAGGCTAAGGAACAACCCAGACATTCTTTTTCACAAAATTTTAAATTTTGTTGTGGTTGAGAACACACACAGGAAAACATATAAATACACACCAACCCAACCATTTCTACATGTACATGTCAGTACCCCTGAAGGCATCCCTTGAGCTGTGTAACCATTCTCATTCTCTTTTTCTGAGTTGTTCTTGTCTGTTAACATAGCATAGTGTGAAGTAATGAGACTTAACGTAATATAACGTAATGCAATGTAACATAAGTAAAAATGAACGACCGGACCGTAATGCAGCATAATGCAGCATAACACAGCATAACACAACATAACGCAACATAACGTAACGTGGAGCTCTTAGCGACCTAGTAAGCAGGCTGTTGCACTGCCAAACTAAAGGCATACAGTTTGAATCCACCAAAGGCTCTGTGGAAGAAACATGAACATTTTCCTTTCACGGGATTCACAGTCTCTGAAAACCCACTAAAGAAAGGGTCAGCTATGAGTCAGTTCTGCCTTGATGGTGTAATATAACAACATAACATCCTAAACATAAACTCACTGCCTTTTAAAGATCCTGTCTAATCTTTTAAGGTAACTATTGTTACTTTCATCCTGTATAGGTTTTGTTTTTTTTAAAGAAGAGAATGGTCAAGGCAGACATACCAAACAAGTTAAGCTAAACCTACTGATTGGTTTTAAAATTTTCAGGGACACAGGATTTAAGGTATAAAGATTTTTATCAGGGCAATAGACTTTTCTTGGATGTTTGTTTAAAGAAATGGATTAGAATTTATTAAATATCTGATTTGCAAATTGGGGTAACATTTCAACTCGAGAGTAAAAAAATATTTCCCAGAGGCAAGAACTTCTGGTTATATAAGGATAATTTATTCTGAATCACTGCTTCTAGTGTGAACCTAGAGTTTCAGCTTCTTTTCATTTATAACTTATATTTTGTTGTTGTTTCTGAGAAGATAAACAGCAGAACATATACCCATTTAACAATTCTACTTGTGCAATTCTGGAACCTTCTTGACTGTTACATTTCTTGAGTGCAAAGAACTGTCTCTTGTTCATCTGTCTATTCCTCCTACAAAATCCAGAACACTCTCCGGACATAGGAGACAAAAGGTCTAGAGCTATATACATATTTTCATGCTCTATCCTTTCTTCTAGTTACCAAAATGTTCTGGAAATGCTTATTGATGCTCATTATTTGTTTTAAAAGTTTCTTGATCAAATAAGTTTGTTGAAAAGCTATTTTTATTTCATTAACTATCAGAATTTTAAATGTAGCAATGTATACTGTGAAACTGCAAGAAGAGCCTTTTGTCTCTTTTCCAAATTTTTTTGACAAAATAAACTATCTATTTTCATGGGTAGTTGTGGGGGAGGGGGGTTGAAACTACTTTGAGTAATATGAGAACTCTATTGATGTCTATTTCTGACCCTAGGCTTAATCCTCTTGTTGTTGTTGTATACTGTTGAGTCAGAACCAACTCATAACTGACCCTCCAGCAGGTTTTTCAGAGACAGTAAATCTCATGGCAAGCGGTTGCTCATTTTTCTCCTAGTGTATTCGAACCATATGCCTTTAAGTTGGAAGCTCAGCTCCTCACCTCTAGGCCACCTTTTTAGGATTAACCTTAAGGTTACCTTATTTCTCCTAAGTGATGCACCCAAGTAAATAAGATGATCATGAATATAATGCTGTAAACGTAAACTCAATGCTCTTCAAACAATAACTCCTAGTGTTCACCTCTATCAACATTTCCAGACTACTTCCCTTTTGAATTATCTTCCTATCTCAGAACTCAGATATAGTACTTATGTCTATATCACACAATTTTGTGTTGGATGGACTACAAACTTGACTTACTGAATAGTTATTATGCATCCAATTAGACTGTATACCACAGTAAAGGATTTGGATTCTGCCCTATAGGTAAAAAGCTAGTGATGCTCCTATAGAAGGGATCTATACAATGATCAATAGGAAGTGAACACTCATGCTTTTCTCTCCTATAAGAAAGGGGGCAGGGATTAGATACCACTTTGGCATCACTATTAAACGTGATGCTTGTATTTCTAGCTAATGGACACTTCTTAGTTATAACAACAATGCTCAACCTTGTTTGTATACAGCAAAATGAAGATACAAGATGGATGGAGTAGAGAGTAGGAGAGCCCTTTCTGCCTTGTCCAATATTACCGTGTCAGAAGAATACACAGGGGTTTGGATGTAGAAAGCTGCTACCACTATTATGATGAAGATTCAAGATTTGCTAGGCATCTCTCAGAAGTATTTACAGATATCAAGTCTATTCCTACTACTGTTGCTTTATCACAGGCCCTCATCATCTCCTTTCAAGACTAAAAATTCTCAAGGTATGTGTGATTGGGTTACAATTATTCTAAGAGATTGCGACTCTCAATCCCTTGGTCCTACTGACTCTGACCACCAGATGTCTCATCTGTTTATTCCAGTGTGCCATAAAAATTGTGTTTCCAGCTCATGACATGGAAGAGGTTGGGACCTACTAGCCTAAGGAACTAGCCTCCATATTGGATTCCCTGCCTCCAGCCTCTATTCACTTCACCTCCATGTTACTGTCTGAGAGGCCTTTCTAAAACAACAGTATTAATGTTAATTAACAGCCATGTTAATGTTAATTAATGCCCCTTAACATCTTTTTTTAAATTTAATTTTTTTTACTAGACTTGCTACTAACATCTTTAATAGCTCATCATGCACAGGATAAAACACAATGAAAGTCCCTGGGTGGCATGAATGGTGTATACTTTGCTGACAACCCAAAGCTTTAGAACCTACCTAGTGGCATTACAAAAATGATAACCAAGATGTAACTAGTTAGCCTTCTGTTTTGACAATAATGGTCTCATGCAGTATTTGTCCTTTTTATTTAGTTCACTTATTTAGTTCACTCAGCATAATACTCTCCAGTCTCTCCCAAATTATGTAGTATTTTTTTTAAAGATTGGGTAGTGATAGGCAAGGTTCAATGGTGATTAATTTTATAAAACATAATGCATGGAAATGATTGTATAAAACACAATATGAATGAAGAATAGTGTGAAGCACAATGTATATGAACTTTGTGAGCAAATCAATATAAAAGAAAAAAATAATAAAAGGAAAAATTATTACCAAGAAAACTATGGAGCAGTTCTACTCTGTAACACATTGGGTGTTCTAGGTCATAAATGAGCAACAATAAAAACAAACTCAACAGCCAAGTATCTTCCAATAGCATACAAAGGAGCTGAGCCCAGCCTACATCACCAATTCAATTTTTCCCTAACTCTAACAGTGCCTTCCTCCCATCATTGTTCCTCCCTCCCATCATTGTTCCTCATTTTGTGTTCCTTTGATAAGCTGCCTTTGACCCATGCTGTGGTCTGCTTAACCATCAGAGGATACAGAGGAACAGTCCTTGATGTACTGTGTTGAACCAGCTGGGAGTATGCTTGATCCTCTCTATGTACAGGGTTTTATCTTCATAATGTTTTATTACCAACCATTCACTTCCAGCAGTGACACACAGTTCACAGATTACTACTAGCTACATCACCGCACACCTTTATACCTTAACCTAGGCTGATCCCTCTGGTTAATATGTTCTTGCTTCCAAATTTTGTCTACCCAGAAAGCTGCTGAAAATTGCCTAGAGGACTCATGGACAGAATGATTGACTAAGAGATGCACTCATTTATTCTGGAAGAAAGCCAACACAATTCCTGCTCTCGTGGAGCTTACACTCTTCCTGAGAGAAAGTGTAAAACCAAATGATCACACTTATGAATAGGCTTACCAGCCATAATGAGTGAGCACGATGAAGGAGAAACACAGAGAGCAATCTGAACATAGAATGTCCTGGAGCAGTAGGTGTGTGAAAGAAAGTGAACATGTGCCTGTGTGGCTAATTTGCATTCAGCAGTTTGAGAGAGCATCTTGGAAGAAATGGCACTGGCTGACAAATAAAATGATGGATCATTTGACTAGAGGACTGACTGACTGACTGAATGGCAGACTGATGGACTGACTGGCCAAAGGCAAGTCTGGCTGATGGACAGACTGGCTGATGATCTGACTGCACAACAGGCAGAATGTCTAACAGCCTAACATTCTGATCAGTTAGTTAGTTACCTGGATGGCTGGTTGACTGGCTAATGGACAGAACTACTGAATTGGTGGTGGAGTGACTAATTGGCTGAATGACTTAACTGTTGGCTTCACTTAGGCTTCCGCTCTTACTTTCTTACCCTGTACTATAGCCCCACATTGGTAATGAAACAGTAAGAAGGCAAAACCCTGTACACAGAGAGGGCCAAGCAGATCCCCAGCTGGTTCAGCAAGTACATTAGGGGCTGTTCCTCTGTATCCCCTGACTGCCAAGCAGACCACAGCATGAGCCAAAGGCAGCTTGTCAAAGGAACACAGATGTGCTTATTGCCAGCAGGAGTGAAAATCAAATCCAAGGCAGGCAAGCAAAGAGGATGGATTGCTTTTCTCAGAAACCTTCAAAAACAACATTTATTTTAAATAGAATTTTAATGATCATGACGTCTAATTTAATGCCTGTCCCTACAGAAAGCACTAGAGCAATAAAGCTCAAACACAAGAATAGCAGACACATTGGTCCATAAGAGATCCCTTGGGACATTTCATGATGGTTTCTTCCCCAACCCCCCTTATGTGCTTCTGTGGTAATGGGGTATGGTAATGGTGCAGTGATGTCTCAGTCCCAAAATGCTGTCTTGGAGAAAGATATTTGAACACTGCCTCATGTTCGCTTCACTAAGATCAAATAAGCTGAGTGAAAACTGTAACTAAATATGCCCAAGCCATTTTCAAATGGAAAATGAGAAAAGAAGAATGGAGTTTGATGCATGTGCCAGCTGTAAGAAGGTACAGTGGGGATTAATTTGACATGCTCCAGCCCCATTTCCTTCCCAGGGTACTCTGAGCTCTAAGACTTCAAGGACTTGGAGATGCCAATGAGAGAGAGGACTGGCCCCTGGGTAGCCTCAGCTCACTCTAGCATCCCTCCCCAAACAGGAAAATTGTGGGAAACTAAAGGCCTAAAAGGGGAAAGGGGAAAGTCTAGGAGACCGATACATTTGAGTTCTTATGTCTGCATCACTGGAAAAGTCTAATTGGGCACAGGTAACCAATTTGGAAGGATCTCTAGTGGCCATACTGTTATGTGTTGCACTGTTAACCAAAAGGTCAGTGGTTTTGGATCCACCAGTTTGCTCCACGGGAGAAAGATAGAAAGTCTCCTGTAAAGGCTTACCACCTCGGGAACCTAATGGAGGGTAGCTATGAGTTGGAATTAAGTCAATGGCAGTGGGTTGATTTTGGAACCAATTTGGAGGCAAGGGATAATATTACTTTGGAGACAGTGGTTCTCAGGCTAGGTGTACATTAGAATAATCAAAAGAAGCTTCTCAAAAACGATTCACCCTTGAGAATACCACTAGAGATTCTGATTTAAATTACCCAGGACTTGTTGCGTACCATAGAGTTGGAACCAACCCACAGCTGACCCTCTGGTGGGTTTTCAGAGGCAGTTAATCGTCTGGGAGGAGATTGCTCTTCCTTGTCCTGTGGAGTAGCTGCAATCCTGAAGGCACGTAGTTTGAGACCACCAGCTACTCTGCAGGAGAAGGCTGGGCAATCTCTTCCCATGTGATTAACTGTCTCTGAAAACCTGCCAGAGGGTCAGATATGAGTTGGTTCTGATTCAATGGTACACAACAACAACAACAACAACAACAACAACAACAAGTAGTAAGATAGTCTATTGTTATGTGTCGTCGAGTCGCTTGCGACTCATAGCGACCCTATGTACAACAGTCCTAAACTCTGCTCTGTCCTGTGTCAATCTCACTGCCTCTGATACACTAATCCCCATTACCCCAGTCACTGAATTAATCCACTTCCTAGAGGGCCTTCCCCTCCTGCGCCTGCCCTCCACTCTCCCAAGCATGATGTCCTTCTCCAAGGACCAGTCTCTCCTTACAACATGACCACAGTATGTCAGACAAAGCCTCAGAATCCTTGCCTCCAAGGAGTAACCTGGTTTAAACCTCTCCAGGATGCTAAAGAACAAATAAATCAGTCTTGGAAGAAGTACAGTCAGAGTGTTCCCTAGAGGCAAAGTTGGTGAGACTTTATCTTAGATACTGTGAGCATGTTATCCGAAGCAACCAGTCTCTAGAGAAGGACATCATGGTTGGAAAAGTTACAAGTCAGCAAAGGAGGGAAAGGCTAATGAGATGAATTGACACAGTGACTGCAACAATCAACTTAAGCACAGCAGGAATGGTGTAGGATGAGCCAGGGATTTGTTCTGTCGTGATAGGGTTGCTATGCAACTCAATGACACTTACTAACAACTACAGAACTAGAACATCCTCTGACACTACATCCAATTATTTCTAAATGTCTACATATGATTCTAACTAGAGCTTTAAGTGAATAATCTTACTCTCACCAGGCTCTTCCACAATAGTCTCAGAGCAGAGCGGCATATAGGAGGACATGGACCAAATTTGGTTTTTAACTTCTGTGTTCCCTGGAGGGAATTACAGACAGCATTTCTTCTGGATACCTGTGTAGTGGTGTACAGATGAATGTTTAGTAACAAGTTCTTTGGAGTTTGGATTTGTGTCATCGTTGTGTGTCATTGAGTCAGTCAGAACTGCCTCATGGCTGATCTTCCAGCAGGTTTTTAGAGGCAGCAGATAGCATGAGAGGAGATTGCCCATCTTTCCCCCAAAGAGCAGCTGGTGGATTTTCAGTACTTGCCTTTGGGTTGGCAGTGTAACTCCTTACAACTAGGCCACCAGAGTTCTCTCTTGATTTATAACATTGGCCAATTTACCTGGTGTAAATACTCTCACTATGGACACTTTCAAATTATTAACACTGTAATTTTTAAATAAATATATTTAGGTATCATAATTACTAACCTTTGAAAATAGTCAGCAAAGATGTGCCAAATGGGTTCTTTTGAGCCTTTTTCAGCTGGCTTTAGAATGCTATCAACCAATGCACTTGGGTTACAAAGTAGGCAATGAGAGTTTTGGTATAATAAGGTGGGTATGTGATGTTTGTGCAAGAGAGGTGGGTTACGGGATAAGGCTGTTACTCTCAATGATGCTGCATGTTTCACATTCATGCTTTCCTTTGCATTCCTACTGGTAACCCTCCAGCTCAGGCCCTAATCATTTTCCTCTTGCACTGGGACCGTGATCTCCTCCTCACCTCCCTTCATGCTAGCCTGGCTTCTGTCCATCTTTCATACTGATCAAAGTCATCACTCTTCTACTCAAGTACCTACAGTGGCCTCCCATTCTTCTCTCGTGTTGAATCTAAATTCTTCTAATTGGTCTTTGGGGCTTCCTAACCAACTTGCTCTGTCCACCTCTAATTTCTCCAATCTCATTTCTCATTGTTCTCCTTTAAAGTCAAACAACTCTGCTTATTGGCCAGCATATATGGCTTGTTTAGTCCTGTGTTTGCTCTCTGTCTTTGAACACTTCCTATTTTTCTCTGCTAATCCAGGTCTATCTCTTCAAGATCCAGTTTTATAACACCTTCATACAAGAAGCCAATTTTGTTTAACACTTTCCTGTCCCTTGGTTCAATGTTCCCTTCTACTTATCCAATGGGTGGGGCTGATTGATGAATGCCCCCTCCCCTCCCTACCACTCAGTGATTTAGATCCACCCACACAGAGGCTATCCCTCCCAATCTGAGCCCCCATGAATCTCTGAAGCTCCTCATCCTCCCAGTAGCCACTACAAGACCTTACTCTACCTAATGACAAGTGCTATGGCCCACCCATTTGCTCTCTGGCTAGAAGGTGATTAGAAGTGGTGCTGTTGGTGAAGAGTTACTACACTGGGGAACATGTGACTCCAATTCTAGTGATACCACTGCCATGGTGGCCCCTCCCCCTGCAGTAGTGGTCTGCCCATTGCTACAGATTCAGAGGTCTTTTTGGTGTCATTCCCTATGACAGTGTTGGGAGCGTGCCATCACCTGATGGATGATATTACTTTAATAATCTACACAATTTACCTCATATTAATTTTTATTAATTGATGTTTTAATTTTGGAAAAAAACCTGACTAAAACAACCAGGTTTCATTCATTAAATACTTTAGTATGGGCCAGGCATTTTATGTACCTTTTCTCATTTAATATTCACACTTAAAAAACCCCCCAAAAACCCCTAAACTAACTTGTGGTAAATACATATGTAACAAAGCATGTGCCTTCAACAATCTTTATGTATATAATTCAATGGTATTACTTATGTTCTACAACCTTTTGAGAAAAGTGTTCACTTTACAGAGAGTAAGACAAGGTCACACAGGAAGCGATCGCTCACTCACTGTTGCCAAGTTGAAATCAACCCATAGCTGACCCTCTATTGAGTTTCTGAGGCTGTGAATTGCACTGGAGGAGATTGTTCATCTTTTCCCTTCAAAGGTGCTGGTGGATGAGAGCCATCAGAGAAGCACAGCCTTTGTGGTACCAGCACAGCACCCAATGGACTATATCACAAGATCTCTACCAGGAAGTGATGAAGCTAGGTTTTAAATCTAGTATATCTGAAATGGCTTGCCTCCGGAAACCCTATGAACAATGCTCAGGCCTTTTGTCATAGGGTCGCTATGAGTCTCAAGTGGCTCTGCGGCACCAAACAACAATAACAATGACGACAGAGAGCGAGCTATGTTGGCCCAGTGGACAGGAAGTTATGCTACCAAGCCCAAGGTGGGTGATTTTAATCTGTGGCCCTCAGGCCAGGGTCAAATTGTCTTCCTGTGAAACATTCTTCTAAGTGATATAGCACAGGTCTGTGCATTGCTGTACAGAGGTAACTCGTGGTTGCTGTGATGCTGACCACTGTGCCACTGATGTGTCAAACGTGGTAATGGTCACCCATGGCGGACAGTGTTTGTTGGAGCTTCCCGACTAAAACAAGCCTGGAAGCAGGAGCTGCATCCACTTCCGAAATGGCTTGCCTCTGGAAACCCTATGAACAATGCTCAGGCCTTTCGTTCATAGGGTCGCTATGAGTCGTCTATGACTTGATGGCACCTAACAACAACAACAAATCTGATTTGGGACCTCTAGTGGCTTAGTGATAAGGAGCTGTGCTATCAACCCAAAGGTTCAAATCCACCAGTTGCTCTGCAGGAGAAAGATGGGCAACATCCTCCCGAGTGATTACTATCTCTGAATATCTGCTGGAGAGTAACATATGAGTCAGTTCCAACTCAGTGCTACATAACAAGAATATATCTGATTCCAGAGTTCTAAGGAGCTCTGGTGGCACAATGGTCAAGTACTCACTTGCCAACTGAAAGGCGGCAATTTGAACCCACCAGCCACTCTGAAGGAGAAAAATACCTGATGATCTTCTCCCATAAATATGAAAAAACAAAACAAAACAAAATTCACTGAACTTGAGTTGGTTCCCACTCATGGCAACCATCCACTGTGTTTCAAAGACTGTAAATCATAATGAGAGGAAACTGTCTAGCTTTCTCCATGGAGCTGCTGGTGGATATGAACTGTTGAAGATGCACAGCCTTTGGGTCCATAACACAACTCGCTATGGACTATGCCACCAGAGCTCCTTTCCCACAACAATTACAACCACAGAAACCCCATGGGGCAGCTCTACTAAGCTGGACAATGAATAAAGATGAGAAAAGACTTGATTACTTTGAGTTAGAGAAGAGTACTGAATATACCACGGACTGCAAAGAGAACAAATAGGTCTATCCTGAAGAGGGCAAGACAGCTGTTCCTTGGAGAAAAAGATGACAAAGTTTTGTCTCATATTTGGGCACGTTGTCAGGAGGGACCAGTTCTTGGAGAAGGACATGATGCTTGGAAAGGTGGAGAGTCAATGCAAGAGAGGACGACCTTCAACGAGATGGACTGACAAAGTGATGGTAGCAATGAGGGTCAATTTTATCAGAGACAGTGAGGTAGGCTTGAGGACAGAGCAAAGTTTAGAGTTGTTCATATGATTGCTATTAGTTGTAAATGACTCAACGACATGTAACAACACCAAACATAGACTCTCTGTGGTCAGAATGGACTCGATGGTATATTGTAGCAACATGTGGGCTCTAAGATTGTATTTCTAAGGCAGGCATAGCCTTTGTAAGTTTAGTCTCCCTATAAGAATGTAGCCTCTCTGGGAAAGCATGCAAATCCACATCTATTGATTCAAATGCTCCTAGAAATGAGTAGTGTGCCTCTCACTTAGTCAGTTCCAACTGACCTCTATCCTGCCTGTTTCCTCCCAAAGCTCAGATTCCACAGATCTCAATTTCCAGGTTCCCAAACCTGGGTCTGTGAGGAAGGCACCCAGGGAACCTCAAATAAATCTTATTGCCCAGGCTGCATTGCAACCAAATAAATTTCAGTCTTTGGAAGCATGACCTAGGCATCTGTACTTTTTTAAAGTTCTCAAGGAAATTCTACTGTGCAACCAATGTCAAGAATAATTTATGAAACATAAAAGTCTCATTTCACGGTTTTAAACACTGTTTATTCCCCAGGAGGCCACTCTTCCCCAACATTCCTGCTCTTTCTTCCCCTTTCAATACCTGTCCATTTGACTTTTTAACTCAACACTCTCTGAGGAGGACAGCAATCACTGGTTTAGCAATTAGACCCAAGTCAATTAAACATTACCTTCAAGCATGCTCCTAAGCCAGTGGAAATCCTGTGACTCACACAGGTGGAAAAATTAACATATTAAAGCTTTCTAGGTTTCACAAAGGAAGCTCTGATGGTTTGGTGGTAAAGAGATGCCCTCCAAACACAGACGCATTGAATCCACCATCTGCTCCATAGAAGAAAGATGGGCAGTCTCCTCCTGTATGATTTGCTGTCTCTGAAGACCTGCTAGAGGGTCAGTTATGACTTAAGTTCTGACTGAACAGCACATAACAACAAGTTTCACAGATATGAAAAGAAATTATTTAGTCTTTCAGGAACAGCAAACACTCTACCTTCTAATCCACTAATAGCATCCTACTCACCTTCCTGGGGAAATCCTTTCAAGCATAAAAAGTTGTACCCCTTTTAACAGTTTCTGCCAACTGACAAGCAGGTAGGCTCACACCTACACTAGTCAGCTGGCGCTCAAACTGGAGAGCCATGGAAGGTGTGTCTGACCATGGCTATCACATTTTCCACAGGCAATAGCTGTCTGCCAATCTAAAGGAGCTGATATATGGGGAAGTTTTCTAGGGTTTTAGAAGAGTCTGATTCCAGGAGGTGAAATGGGGAACAGGTTATATCTATTTCCTCTCTCTCTGCATCTCATCTGTTCTGCCCACATACTCAGACAATCTGGTCCTTCATGATGTAAAATATCTTGGTTATTTCAAACAAACAAACAATCTCAAACCCATTGCCATCGAGTCCAACTCATAGTTTCCTGAAAGCTGTAAATCACATGGAAAGAGACTGCTTATCTTTCTCCCTCAGAACTGCTGGTGGATTAAAATGGCTAGAGTGGTGCCACCTTTGAGTTAGCAGCACAACTCCTTACATATTATGCCAACATCTAGCCGTGCTTTAACAGATATACTACAGACCAATAGTTCCCATGAACATAGATGTAAAAAGCCTCAATAAAATCTTGGCCAATAGCATCCAACAGTACATAAAAAAAAATTAGTCACAATGACCAAGTAGGTATGCAAGGATGATTCAATGTAAGAAATATAATTAATGCAATTCATCACATTATAAAGCAAAGACCAAGAACCACATGATCCTATCAACTAATGCAGAAATTTCCTGATTAAAACACTAAAAAAAATAGTAATAGAGGGAATTTTCCTCAACATAGTGAAAATTATATATGTAAAACCAAGGGTGAACATTATTCTCAATGGAGAGAGGTTAAAGACATTCCCCTTGAGAACAGGAACTAGGTAAGGATGCCCATTATCACCTCTCTTATTCAATATTATATTGGAAGTCTTAGTGATAGCAATAAGACAAAAGAAGGAAATAAGATATATACCAATTGGCAAGGAGAAGGTAGGTAATTTATCTCTATATGCAGATGATCTTTTAGAAAACCCTAAAGACTCAGTGAGAAAAATAGTGGATGTAGTTGACCAATTCAGCAAAGCAGCAGGATACAAAATCAACATGCACAAATCACATGGATTTCTCAACAGTGACAAAGAGAATCTAGAAATGGAGCTAAGAAAAACAATACCTATCAAAATAGCTAATCACAAGATTACATACTTGGGAGCAAATCTATCTAGAAACACAAAAGACTTATACAAAGAAAATGATAAAAACAGAGCAGGGTAACACTGCATGGTTCAAAATTGGGAAGGGTGTATGCCAGGGATGCATCCTGTCCCCATACCTTTTCAACCTGTATGCAGAGCAGATTATCCGGGAGGCTGGGCTCTATGAGGAGAATTGTGGCATCAGGATTGGTGGAAGATCTATTAACAATCTGCGTTATGCAGATGATACAACCCTGCTTGCTGAAACTGAGGAAGACCTCATGCACTTGCTGCAGAGGGTCAAGGACTGCAGCCTTCAGTATGGACTGAGGCTCAATGTCAAGAAGACAAAGATTCTCACCACTGGACCAATTGGTAGCATCAGGATGGATGGTGAAGAGATTGAGATTGTTCACAGCTTCAGTTTGCTCGGCTCCACAGTCAACACTCTTGGCACTAGCAGCCAGGAAATAAAAAAACATATTGCAATGGGAAAGTCTGCTGTTAGGGACCTCTCTAAAGTACTCAAGAGCAACGGTGTCTCTCTGGAGACTAAGGTCCGCCTGACACAGGCCATGGCTTTTGCAATCACTTGTTATGCATCAATTACTTTGAGTTAGAGAAGAGTACTGAATGTACCATGGACTGCCAGGAAAACAGATTCATCTTGGAGAGGATTAAACCAAGCTACTCCTTGGAGGCAAGGATTCTGGGGCTTCGTCTGACATACTTTGGACATGTTGCCAGGAGGTACGGGTCCTGGGAGAGGGACATCATTCTTGGGAGGGTGGAGGGACAGCGCAGGAGGGGAAGACCCTCTATGAGATGGATTGATTCAGTGACTGGAGTAATTGGGATGGGTGTGTCAGAGGCAGTGCGATTGGCACAGGATAGAGCAGGGTTTAGGGCCGTTGTACGTAGGGTCGCTATGAGTTGCAAATAACTCGACGGCACATAACAACAACAACAACAACAACAACTACAAGAAACTGAGAGAGCCCTGGAGAAATGGAAGAATATATCATGCTTATGGATATAAAGACTCAATATTGTAAAAAAGACAGTTCTATCAAAAGTAATATATAAGGTCAATACAATCCCAATACAAATACCAATTCTATTCTTGAATGAGATGGGAAGGGCAATTTCTAATATTATGTGGAATAGAAAGAGACTGTGAGTAAGTGAAATACTACTGAAAAATAGAAAGAAGGTAGGAGGAATACCCTGTTACACAGTTGTGGTGGTCAAGACAGCATAGTATTGGTACAGTGACAGACACATAGATCAATAAAATATAATTGAGAATCCAGAAATCAGATCATCTACCAATGGTTAGCTGATTTTTGACACGGAGATGAAATTAGTTAAATGGGGAAACAACAGCCTTTTTAACAAATGGTGTTGGCAAATTTGGAAAACCTTCTGTGGAAAACACAAGCAATATGCATTCATGTTTATTGCTGTTTTGCTCACAATAGCAAAGAGTTGGAAACAAATGAGTGGGTAGAGAAGCTGGGATATATTCACACAATGGAATATTATGCAGTTCTGAAAACCAAGAACTCATGAAATATTATACAAAATGGGTGACCATGGAGGACATTATGCTGAGTGAAATATCTCACTCACAAAAGGATAAATACTGCATAATGCCACTGTTATAAAACAGGACTGACATGAGGGTTGGGAAAAAACTACGAAAAGAGGGGATTAATACTGTACATGCCATTGAAACAGTAGAGGGAGAGAACAGTATAAAAGGAATATATGATTAGGTACTATTGGCATGACAAGAGTTCAGAACAAGACCTGCATAGTAAAATGGACTTGGGGGGGAGGTGTCTGTATAACAATGAAATAACATTTTTTCCAAAGAAAAAAAGCAAACGAGGGGTAGGGAGGAAAATGTGCTACAATGAATGAATGGAAATCCAAGTTCTCTATAAACTTTAATTAAAATCTCAATTAAAAAAACAAAACACAAGCAAGACTCACACTTCACTCCATACACAAAAACCAACTCAAGGTAGATCAGAGCAAAGCTCAGAAGAACTCTAGAAGCCCTATTCCAGAGCATGAATAGTTTTGTTTTCTTTTTTAAAAAATTAATTTTAAGGAAGGTTTACAGAGACGTAGGGTTTCCAGTCATTCATAGTTGCACTTTTCTCCCTGCTCCCTCTCCCCCCTGTCCAATTCACTCTTCTCCTTGATGAAGAAAAGGAAAACTCATTGCTGTTCAATCCCTCCCACCAAGTCCACTGCATTGTAAAGCCTTCTTTCTGGACTTCTGTCATGACAATAATACATAATCATATATCCCTTTTAAACAGTTCTCTCCCTCATCTGTTTCAATGCAGTATACATCATTCCTCCCCTTCTTCTCTGTCTTCCCTCAACCCCAGTGTCAGTCCTGTTTTACAATAGTGGCCCTATGCAATATTTGTCCTTTTGTGACTGAGATATTTCACTCAGCATAATGTCCTCTTAGGGTCATTCACTTAGCATAGTATTTCATGAGTTTCTTTTTTTCAGTGCTGCATAGTATTCTACTGTGTGAATATACCAGAGCTTCTCTATCCATTCATTTGTTGATGGGATGAATAGTTTTCTAAGCATAACGGAAATACTTACAGCCAGGAGAGAACAAAATAGATGAATGGGATCTGCTAAAAATTAAATCCCTATGTACATCAAGAAACTTCTCCTACAGGTTAAGAAGGAAACCCACAGACTGGGGAAAAATATATGGCAGTGACATATCTGATAAGGAATTAATACCTAAAATTTAAAGAAGACTCCAATGGTTCAACAAGAAAAAGGTAAGAAATCCAGTTGCAAAATGGACACAGGACATATTCATAGACATTGTGGAGAAATTGGCACCCATGTTCACTGCTGGTAGGAGTATAAAATGGTGCAGCCACTATGGAAGATGGTCTGGAACTTTCTGAAATAGTCGGAAATAGAAATACCATTTGACCCAGTAATTCTACTACTGGGAATATTCCATAAAGTAACAAGAGCTTCCACCCAAACAGATGTATGCACACCCATGTTTATTGCTGCATTATTCACAATAGCAAAGAGATGGAAGCAACCCAAGTGCCCATCAACAAATGAGTGGACAGAAAAACCATGGTAAATCCATATGATGCAGCACTGAAAAATAATGAACTTGTAAAATATTACACATTAGTGACCCTGGAGGATATTATGCTGAGTAAAATATCTCAATTTTTACAAAAGGATAAACGTGGCATATAACCAGTGTTATAAAGCAGGACTGACATGGGGGGTTGGGGAGAAACTAGGAAAAGAGTGGCTAGATAATGAGTACTCTATTGGAACAGATGAGAAAAAGAACTGTTTAAAAGAAATATATAATTAGGCATTATATGTATGACAACAGTCCAGAATAAAAGGTCCATTGCAAAGTGGACTGGGGAGGGGAAGGGAGGAAATTGTGTAACAATGAATGGATGAAAATCTAACTTTTCTGTAAAATTACTATAAAAAAAATAGGCAAATGGCATGGAAAGACTTTTCACAGAGGAAGACATTTAAGTGGCCAACAGACAAATGAAGAAATGCTCAGAATCATTGAAAATAAGAGAGATGCAAATAAAAACCTCAAAAAGTGGCAGTAGCAGTGGCAAAGTTTAGCAGGACAGCAAGCAATAAATGTTGGAGAGGATGTGGAGAGGTGGGAACTCTCATACACTGTTGGTGGGATTGTAAAATGGTACAACCACTCTGGAAGCTAGATTGATGTTTCCTCAAAAAGATGAACATAGAAACTCCATATGATCCAGCTATTCCACTACAAGGAGTACACCCCAAAGAACTTAGAACTGAGATACAAATGAAGATCTGTACACCAATATTTATAGCAGTATCATTCACCATTGCAAGAACATGGAAACAGCCCAAATGTCCAACCACAACTGAACGGATTGAGAAATTGTGGTACCGTTCATACAATGGAATACTATGCAGCACTCAGGAGCAATATTTTTGAAAAATACACCATAACTTCGCAGAGACTGGAGAGCATTATGCTGAGTGAATAAACTCAGTCTCATAAGGACAAATACTGCATAAGACTATTATCATAAAAATATAAGGATAACTAGTAAAACATGTATGGAGACTCAACAGGGGAAGGAGTGGAAGCAGAGGGGTGAGGATGGGCGGGGTTGAAACCACAGGGCTGCACAATTTGGTGGGTAGAGGAAAGGGGTAAAGGAAATGGGAAATATCTGGCCAGGGCCTGAAAAGATAGGGTAATGATGGACAAAGTCTAATGGTAATTAATTTTATAAAATATAATGCATATGAACTTTATAAGCAAACCAATATAAAATAAAAATATTTTTAAAAGTAAAGAACAGAGGTTCATTTTCTCACAGTGTAGGAGGTGGTGGTAGTTTTTAGGTGCCACTGAGTCAAGCATCACTCACAGCAACACTATCAACAATGGATCTGATCCCTGTCCTATACTTTGCCATTCTCATCTCTGGTAAACTTGAGTCCATCCTTACAGCCACTAAGTTACAATCTACCTCCATGAGGGTCTACCTCTCTTTAACTAACCTTCCACCTTTCCAAACATGATGCCCTTAGCAGCCTGGTTGCACTTTTTCCAAAATATACCTGTTTGTTCTATTGGCCATCCCTAGGATAGTCAATATTTTTCTTTAACATAACATCATAACTCAAAAACACCAAAACATCAAAAACTCTTCTTCTGCCGTCAGTAATCACTGTACAACCTTCAGGTGCATAGCATGTAATTAAAAAGACCATGACTTGAATCACTTTAGGAAGACAGAAGTCCAAATTTGGGGATGCTCCTTAGAGAGGAATGTTTGCTTTATTGAAAAGATGTAGAGAAAGGCCCTCATCTCTTCAGCTTCTGCTTCCTGGATCCTTGGAGATCTCCATATTGTATAGCACTGATATTTCCACATCTCAGCTCTGTTTGCTTGTCTAATCTTTTTTATATCTCAAGAGATTGACTCAAGATACCCTGTCCACTAATTTTCCCTCTTTAACATAACAAAGAGCTCTCATTCCCAAATGGAATTATAAACATAGGTATAGGATTGTTATGATTACAATACATATTTTTGAGAGACGCAATTCAATCCTTAACATTCCACCCAATGGATTTCCAAAATTCATGTCCTTGCCACATAGATGTAAAATATATATACCCCATTGCATCATCCCAAAGGTCTTCTAAATTCACATCTCTTGAATCATCTAAATAAAATACAGGTCAGTCTTCAAGTGCTTTCCATCTGATGGCAAAATTCCTCTTCATTTGTAAAACTGAAATCTAGGTTACAAGCTATTTTTTTTTTTTAGCAAAAGAAAGGAAAATCTTTAATGAAATAGACTGGTCACAACAGACTGGGGTATGGCACAGTACAGGACAAGGACTCAATTTTTTTATCATATGTTCTTACAAGTTGTAATTGACTCAATGGTACCCAATAACATTTCCTATTACTTAGTTCTATTATCTCCTGAGGAAAATAGGCTTCAAGGTTTTCACAGGCAACCTCAGAAAAAGCCATTCCCATATTCTATCAACAGAGCAAAAACACCTTCTACCCTTTGCTCTATGAAGGAAATTCAGGACTTGATATAACATAAATATTTCTATAACATTAGAACTCTCATTATAAATTTCATTTCTACTTTTGAAGAATATTCTGTATCAAATAGAATTTTTTCAGAGCACATAATTATTTTTTATTCAATTTTTAAAAAATTTCACCGATATTAATCTTTAAAATATTCTATGGAAAACATCAGAATGCATTAACAATAGAACTCACTCCCACAGAAATTTTCAATCCTGGATATAAAAGACTGATAAAATGGAATCATATCTTGAACATTTTATATTCTATACATTTGCCCACATTAATTATTTTAAAATATATCTTTTCTAAAATACTATGGTGGAACAGGCATCATATGAAAAAGTGTTGTTACTGTGTGCTATAGAGTTGGAACTTACCCATAGCCGACCCTCCAGCGGGTTTTCAGAGGCAGTTAATTACATAGGAGGAGATTGCCCAACCTTCTCCCACTGAGCAGCTGGTGGCCTCGAACCGCAGGCCTTCAGGACTGCAGCGCGATCTAGTTTACCAGAGCTCCTTTATCCATAGGAGAAGGTGTTATGTGTTGTGGAGTTGCTTGTGGCTCATAATGACCCTATGTACAACAGCTCTGAACCCTGCTCTATCTTAAGCAAGTTTCATTGTCTCTGACACACATACCCCCATTATCCCTGTCACTGAATCCATTAATCTCATCCAGGGGTTCCTCTCTTGTGCTGTCCCTCCATCCTCCCAAGCATGATTTCCCTCTCCAAGGACTGGTCCCTCCTGATAACATGTGCCCAAAGTATGTCAGACAGAGTTTCAGAATCCTTGCTTCCAAGGAGCAGCCTGGTTTCACCCTCTCCAGGTCGGACCTGTTTGTTCTCCTGGCAGTCCATGGTATACACAAGACTCTTCTCCAGCACCACAACTCAAAGGCATCGATTCTTTTTCTACCATCCTTCGTCACTGCCCAGCTTTCTGATGCAAAGCAAGTGATTATGAAGACATAAATAGGAGAAACTGGAGGAAAAGCAGAGACAAAGGACACCAAGCAAGTCCCAAATCCACCACAAAGTTACACTACAAGGCTTGAAAATAATCCTCTCGGAGACAAACTCTCTTGGTAACAGCCCTTCAGGCTGTGGGTGTTAGCCATATCCTCTGGATTCTTGGTGGAGGTACAGAGGCCCTAGGCTTCAAACTCTGCTTTCCAAAGACTACCAGGATACTAATTTTGCTTCTTCAGCTATTTGGCCCTATTCTTCTGCCTCCTGGGCCTGGTGGTGTCATCTCTTCACACTTTAATGGAAACTCCACACTCTGGAACTGAGTTAGCAAAAATCCAAGTATTTGCAATGTAGCAAGTGGTGGCCTAACCCTTTGGGATCCAGATCATAGTTCTAACCTTTGAAACCTTGATCCCTGTGCTCCTTCCAACTGATCTACAGAAGCTGCTCCAATAATGGTCCCCTTCTTCTCTTGAATGACAACAGATGTAGCTCCTCTCGCCTGTTTCCTGCCTATAAAAATTCCAAGAGGCAGACAGCATTTGCTCCTTTTGTTCTTTCTTTTTCTCCGTCAGTGTAAGTGGATGGGTTTTCTAAAGTGGTAGTTGATTAGATCAATCACAGGTTTAGTCTCTTGTAACAAAACAATGTCTACCCATGTCCTTGGTGAACATTCTAGGACATGTGTCTTTAGTTTGTGCAATAGATTTTTTCAGAACTTTAAGTTCTGTTCTAATTTTGCACAGTGAATTTTTTATGTCCACCTCTCACATGTTCACTTTATTTTTTAAATTCTTCTTTATTCATTCTTTGCACATATTCTTCCCTAACTCTCCCTCGCCCTGCCTCCAGTCCACTTTGCAATGCAACTCTTGTTCCAGACTGTTGTCATACTACATGCCTTCTCTAAAACATTGCTTAGAAATCTCCTCAGCCAGATATCCAAACTCATTGCTTAAAAGTTCTAGTTTCCACCAAATATTTGAACATATTCTAGATAAGTTCTTTGTCACTGCATAAAAAGCACTGCCCTTTTTCTATCTCCCAATCACATGTTCATCCTTTCTTTTAAAATCTCACCAGTACCATATTCATCATGCACATTTCTAGCAACATTCTGTTGCTGTAGCCATATGTATTCTCTACGATGACAGAGACTTTCTTTAGCTTTTCTCACTTTTTCCTGAGCACTCACTAGGAACTGTCCTTGACACCATAATTTTTCCAACAACCCCTTCAAGGCAATGCAGGCTCTTAACTATTGATGCTAGGTGTTGTTGAGTAAACTACAACTCATAGTGGCCCTATGAACAACAGATGGAAACCCTGCCCTATCTTGCACCATTTTCACAATCTATGCTATCCTCAAATCCATTGCTGCAGTCACTGTGTCAATCCATCTCATTGAGGGTCTTCCTCTCTTTTCCAAGGAGACTAATGTGTGCCTGATCCAGGCCAAAGTCTTCACAATCACTTGCTATGCATCAGAAAGCTGGACAATGACTAAAGATGGTAGAAAAAGAATCGATGCCTTGAGTTGTGGTGCTGGAGAAGAATCTTGTGTATATCATGGACTGCCAGGAGAACAAACAGATCCGACCTGGAGAGGGTGAAACAGGTTGCTCCTTGGAGGCATACTTTGGGCATGTTACAAGGAGGAACCTGTCCTTGGAAAAAGACATGATGCTTCAAAGGGTAAAAGGACAGAGAAAGAGAGGAAAACCATAAGACGGATTGATTCAGTGACTGGGGTAATGAGGGTAGGTTTGCCAGAGGCAGTAAAGTTGGCTTAGGATAGAGCAGGTTTCAGGGCTATTGTACATAGGGTCACTAGGAGTCACAGGCAACTCGACAGCACATAACAACATCATCATCATCAACAACAACTGTCCTTCTCCAGGGATTCTCTTGATAACATGCTCAGAGTTTATGAAATGAAGTCTCACTCTCCATGACCTTAAGAAGCACACTGACTGCTCTTCCTCCAAGACAGATCCGTTTGTTCTTTTGACAGCCCATGGTATTCAATACTCTGTCACCATCACCATTCAAAGACATTGATTATTCTTTGGTCTTCCTTATCAATTGTCTAACTTTAAACATGTCTATGAAGTAACTGAAAATAACCATGACTTTGGGCAGGCACACTGTAGTCTTTTGTAGGTCCCTGACAGCAAATTTCCCTAATGCAATAAGTTTTTGATTTCTTGACTGCTGCTATTAGGCATCTCAAAATGCTTTCAGCTTCTACAAAGTACCCAAATCCAGGACCACTTCGACATTTATGTATTTATTAGAACAGCACCCTCATTTCTCAATAGTAATTTTTGTTGTTGTTATTTAGTGCTGCCAAATAACAGAAGTGCTGCAGAAATACTACAAATTGATGGCTTTATAAAAGAGTTTATCACAGTTTAGGAGACTAGAGGTCCAAATTCAGGTTGCTGACTGTGGGGGAAGGCTATCTTTTCCAGGTGGCTCTGGAAGAAGGTCCTTGTTTTTTTGAGTTTCTGTTCCTGGTTTATCTTCATGTGGCTTGTCATCTCTCTTCTCTCAACTCTGCTCTGCTTGCTTGTCTCAATCTCTTTTATATCTTGAAAGAGATTACTCAAGATACATCCTACACTGATCCTGTTTCATTAACTTTATAGAAAACTCACTCCCAAATAGAATTATAACCACAGGAATAGAGTTAATGATTTACAACATGATTCTTTTTGGGAGGATATAGTTTAGTTCATAACATAAAGTATATGTGGGCTATGGCAGGGCAACCCATCCTGGGGTGAATAAAAATGTGTATAGGTTCATTTGCCTCATATTTCATGTATATGTAATTTTTTATATGTACTATGATATGAAGCATTGAGGACTCTCTTTCATAGGGTCGCTATGAGTCGCCTGCAACTCCACGGCTCTTAACAACAATATTATCAACACAAAGAGAGAGATCAGCTGGCCCAGTGGATAGAAAATTATGCTACCAAGCCAAAGGTGGTGACTTTTAATCTGTGGCCCTCGGGCCTGCCTTTCATTGTTTCTGTTCAGACATTCCTCTAGGTTGTATAGCCCTGGTATACAAGTTGCCGTACCGCGGTCACTTTTAGTTGCTGTGAGGCTGAACACTGTGACACTGATGTGTCAAAATGCGTTAATGGCTGGTTAACCAATGCGGACAGAGAGTGGGGTGGAGCTCCCCAATAAAAACAAACTTGGAAGGAGGAGTGGCATCCACTTCCATAATAACTTGCCTCCGGAAACCCTATGAACCTGGAGAGAGGATGAAAGGCACCCAAGTGTCGAAGACTCTCCTTCATAAGGTCACTATAAGTCGCCTGCAACTCGACGGCACTTAACAACAATAACAACTATGATATGAGAGGGATCTCTGCTCAGCTAGTGGGTACAGATTTGCGCTGCCAACCCAAAGGCACATGGTTTGAATCCTCCAGCTGTTCCATGAGAGAAAGGTGGAAAATCTCCTCCTATGTGATTTACAACTCCTGAAAATCTGCTGGAGGATTAGTTATAAGTCGATTCTGACTTAAGGTACATAACAACAACAACAACAACAAACAACAAAATGACATGAGAAAGATTGGGAAGCTTACCAGAGGGATTTCTAGTGGCCTAGTGGCAAGAAGCTGAGCTGCAATCCCGAAGGCACTAGGTTTGAATCCACCAGCTGATTTTTGGCAGAATGATGGGCCATCTCCCATGTGAAGGCCTCTAAAGACCCATCGGAGAGTCAGCTATGATAGGTTCTGACTTGATGGTACACAACAACTGAGGAAGCAATGAGTTCTCCAATTCTCCTGCAATGGAACTCTACCTAATGCCTCTCTTAGGCTGATTGGGCTGTCCCAAGAATCTCCTTTAACACTAACTGGATTTATATGTGATCAGAATACCAAGTTCCAGAAAGTTGAGAAGGGCAAGAAAGATTAGCACACAGGACTCCAACTTCCCAGCCACTTCAGAATTGCTAAACATCATCTACTAGGTTCAAACTCTCATTCTAACTCAATCAAAGTCCTCAGTTGATGTCTTCCTCTGTCTCCAAGACCTGGCCCTGCCACGTAGACAGAAGTAACCCCTCAAAGCAGAGCTTACCTTGGCATCCATGATGCTGGTCTCCACCCGGGCCACGCTCTGGTTCTCCCGGAACAGCTGGATCTTGCTGATCTTGCTGAACTCGGACAGCACAGTGGTGAGGTTGGTTTTGAGGTCAATAACATGGCTGATGCCGTGACGGGGTCCCACCAGGAGAGTAGTAGCTGACTGCTTCTCATCCTGGTACCCAAGCAAGGCAGGAAGCATTAACAGAAAGAAGGGCAGATGAGATAGGGTGAGGAAGGAGACAGAAGGAAATAGAAGACATGAAATGGACCAGTTTTATTGGAAGGTCTGGAAATATCTGGGGCTGAGTGCCAGGGTGGGTGGTCAGCCTTAAGGGAATAATGATCTGGGTCCCCCCCGCCCAGTTCCCAGGCTAAGGTCACCAGGCTAAATGGACACTTTAGCTTCAGTAGCAGACTGATTTAAGTGGACTATAGCAAAACTGTGATGTTAATGAGGTTTTAAAATCTCCTTTGACCATTCTCTCCACACCAAGCCCCAAAGACTTGCTCCGGTTGTTGTTTCAATCAATTCAAAGGCCCAGTGCTCTGCCTGCCCAGAGAGCATTCTGTGCTTGGTCTTTACTTTGCCCCCACCAACAGCCCCTAACACACTTCTCAGCTCGTGTCTGATTTCCTTAAGACCTCATCAAAAGCTAAACCTGACAAATTCTTTTAAAGGGTTAAGAGCTGATTGGGAGATTAATGGATTTCTTCTTCTCTAAAAAGATATTTGCCTTCTAACAGACATTAAGGTAACCCTGGTGGTGTAGTCTATAGACAGTTGCACTGCTAATCCAAACTTAGTACCTTTCTGCTGGTTTAAATCCACCAATGGCTCTGCAGGAGAAAGATGGGCAAATTCCTCCTGGGTGATTTAGTCTCCAAAAATGTGCTGGAGGGGCAGCTACGAGTCAGTTCCAACTTGATGATAATGAGTTAAAAAAAACATTATGGCAGTCTTAACCCAGTTCTTGTTGTTGTTGTTATGTGCTATCAAGTCAACTGTGACTCATAGAGACCGTATGTACATTAACTCTGAACCCTGCCCTATCCCCAGCCAATCTCACTGTCTCTGACAGACTTATGCCCATTTCTACAGTCACTGAGTCAATCCATCTCATCTTGGGCCCATCTTTCTCCTGCACTGTCCCTCCACCCTTTCAAGCATGATGTCTTTCTCCAAGGACTGGTCCCCCCTGGCCACATGCCCAAAGTATATGAGACGGAGCTTTGAAATCCTTGCCTCCAAGGAGCAGCCTGGTTTCACTCTCTCCAGGACAGACCTAAGCCCAGAGGAGCAGCCAATAATTACTTCAATATTGGCAGGTGAGTGGAAGAGATGGGGTTGCTTTGGGCAATGCTGTAGGAGGGGACAGTTCTTGTAAAAAGACATTATGCTTGGATAGGTGGTCATCAAAAGAGAGGAAGACCTTCTCAAAAGAGAGGAAGACCTTCAATAAGACAGACTGACTATGTGTTTAAGCATGATAAAGATTGTGATGATGGAGCAAGATCAGACAAAGGTTTAGATCTGTTGTCCACAGGGTCGAGAAGAGTCATAATTGACTTGCCAGCACCTAGTAACAACACCTAGTATGAGTGGGAGCTGACTTAATAGCAACAGGTTAAGGAGTCCTGGTGGTATAGCATGTAAAGTGTTGGGCTGCTAGCTAACAGGCCAGAAGTTTGACACCACCAGTGGCCCTGGGGGAGAAAGATGGACAGTCTCCTTCTCTAAAGATTAATAGCCTTGAAAACCCAAAGGAAAGTCACTCTGAGTCATACTCAATTCAACAGCCGTGGGCTTGGTTTTGTTCTGTTTTTTGTTTTCTTTGTTTGTTTGCTTGTTTTTGAATGGGGTTTACTATATGTGTGGGAATCACCTTGATAGCAAAAGGTTTTGGATTTGTATTAGATGGAAGAAGTGTGTTTTCTGTGTCGTTCAAATCCCAGTATGTAAATGGCAACAACTATGCCTGCTAACTTGTAGCTCTGTTGGCTTGGTGGGTAAGAAGTGGGGTTGCTGACCCAACGGCACGCGGTTCAAATCCACTAGCTGCTCCTTGGGGGGAAGAAAGGGGAGCAATCTCCTTCTGTGCAATTTATAGCCCCTGAAAGCCCACTGGAGGGTCAGCTATCAGTTGCCTCTGACTTGACAGCACATAATAACAACAACATGCCTGCTGAACCCTCAAATGGTACTGACAGCTTCTTTGGAACCATCGAGCTTGAACCCTCTGTCAACCCATTCCCTGGCATTAGCATCAACCTGTGGAACCACTTCCATCTTCTAGAAACACTTTGATAAGTAGCTTCCCACCAGTGTGACCCACAAGCATGACAGTGTGCTCCCAAGAGCATGAGAAGTATTTGGATATAGTCAGCAAAATTATTTTCTTTCTTCTCACAAGAAAATATGCCCGGGGCACTGTCCTCAGCGTTTTAGGGTGAGCAGCTATGATTTTCCACAGAGGGCTGGAATTACAGTGACGGCACTGAGCAGGTAGGGGGATATATGAGAATTCAGGAGCCTGGGGTGAGGAAGTTCAAGAGTAAAGACTAAAAAAACTCAAACTCATAGCTGTCCAATTGGAATAAACTCACTGCTGACCTTCTGATGGGTTTTCAGGAGATGGTAAGTCTCATGGGAGGAGACTGCTCATCTTTCTTCAGAGGAACAGCTGGTCAATTTGAATCACTGAACGGGCACTGCTTTTGGGATCACAGCACAACAACTCTATCAATTGCACCACCAGAGCTTCCAGCAAGAGTAGGAATTAGAGCAACAAAATAGAGTTAAGAGTGGGCAAACTATGGCCATTGGTTCAAATCCAGCCTAACGTTTGTTTATGCACTGCTTGCATTCTTCTACATTTTTAAAGGGCTGGGGGGCAAATAAAAAGAATCCTATTTTACAACAAATGAAATTCACCAAATTTCAGTGTCCATAGTTATTGGCAGACATCCATGCTCATCTGTTCATGTCTTGTCTACGGCTGCCTTTGACTAGTGGTAAGGAGTTGCACTGACAACCCAAAGGTATGCAGTTCAAATTTACCAGATGTTCCATGGGAGAAAACTGGGCAATCTCCTCCCGTGTGATTAAATGCCTCTGTAAACTTGTTGGAGGGTCAGCTATGGGTCGGTTCTGACTCGACAGTACACAATAACAATAACGACTGCTTCAGGGAGAGCTGGTTGCCTAGTGGTAAGGAGCTGTGCTGCCAACTCAAGACAGGCAGTTCGAATCCACCAGATAATTCTATGGGAGAAAGATGGGAAGTCTCCTCCTGTGCAATTTATAACCTCTGAAACCTCCCTGGACAGTCAGTCCCTCTAGACTAGGAGTTGTGTCTGACTTGATGGCACATAACAATATGGTTGCTTTTGTAGATGAGCCCTGGTAGTGCAGTGAGTTAAGCATTTGACCACTAATAAAAAGGTTGGCAGTGTGAACCCAACACCTGCTTTATGGAAGAAAGATGAGCCAGCTGGCTCCTGTAAGATTTACAGTCTTGGAAACCCTGTGAGAGAGCTCTACTCTAACCTATAAGATCCTTTTTAAAAAAATAAAAACCCCAAACCAAAAAAACCCAAGTTCTAGACTTTATTGATGTCATCAGCTTTCCTATTAATGGCCTGTTTCAGGATCCAGAACAGGGCACCACATTTAGTTATCATGTCTCTTCAATCTCCTCTGGTCTGAAATAGTGTCTCAGTCTTATTCTTTTTTCATTACTGGATGGTCTTGAGGACCTGTAAGATGTCCTTCAATTTGGGTTTGTATGATGTTTTCCTCAAGCCTGTGGTTGTATGAGCCAAACAGGAAATAATTATGTTTCTAGAAATTGTGGCTTGAGATGTTTATGATTCCATAATTCTACCACTCATGTCTGGTATACTCCTGGGGTGCCTGATGGCTCCTGTAGCTCCCCTTCCTGGTGTTGGCGGAGACTGAGGCTAGAGAGGAGGCCTCAGTCCAAGGTTCAGCCAGGTCAAAATAGAAATAATGGACACTGGCAGGTTTCCCATCTTACCCTTGTGTCCACAGCCTGGAAGTAGTTTTGCACCGACCCCTGCTCCCCTGCACTTTCATCTATTGTTGCCATTAATTACCTCCCTAGCTACCATTTCTCTTAAGCCTCAGTGGCTCAGCCCCAACCCCATGTCTGGGCTGTTTTTGCAGTCTCTATACCTTTATCCTCCACATGCATATTAATGGTGGTGATTTCCTATAGGATCTTTATGAGACAGAATTGAATCCAGAGTAGTAGTTTTCTTAGAGGAGGCCATTAAGGAGAAAAAAGTTTTCAGACTTCTGACATAGAGGAAAGGAGACACAAAATGGTTGTGGAAGGTTATTTGAACACACATTTCCCTTCCTACTTTATCATTTTACCAGAGGGAAGCCATAGTACCATAGGAGATTGAGGCAGGAAGAGGAGAGAAAAATAGGAAGGCCTTTATGAATATTTACTGACAGAGAATGCCACTCTAGAATCCTAGTGAAGTCTCTTCTGCAAGTCTATTCCCACATCCCCACTCCACGAATAAGTGCCAAGAAAGCATCCCTCCTCGCCCCAGTGCCCTCACTGACCAGACCCACAGTGTTGAATAAAACGCCCGTGAAGGTCGGAAGTTCATTCAGGATTCGAAGATACTGGAGCTTTGCCTGTATCGCAGAGCCCTGTGGAAACAATCCACCCAGAAATATGAGGGACATGAGCAGCACAAGAAAAGGCAAGTCATGTTCTCAGGAAAAGTCTCAACATCTTAGGGCACACATGAACCAGCCAGCTACCATGTGGGACTGTGAGGAGACCCTCAACAAAATGGCAAGATGGTTCCAATTTGGAGACCTCTAACCTCTAGCATCCACCTCTCTTTCTAAATACTTCTCCTACCTCCTCACACCTCATCTCCAAAGATCTAGCTTCCTCATGGTTTCATTACAACCTCTTTTTTTCCCTATTTATTTCTGTCATTCCACCTCATCTAGACCTTTCTCCTAAGATCCCTCAGATCATTATACTGGCCATCTGCTGCTGGTTTCACTCAATACCTTTAATACTGAGCACCTCAAAGTAATCTTCTTCCAGCACTCTTGGTGTTTACTGGTTGGTGGTCCTATTATGCCCATTCTGGCCAGAAACCGGAAATTCATGCTAGGTTCTTCCCTGGACCTCTCATCATCTGTGAGCCACCAGTCATCAAATAATCTTTTCCCACCTAGCTCCCTCTTCAGCCCCCCTCTCTCCTCTCTATCCCCATAGTCATTACTTCAGTGTCACCCACCTGTGTCAGCATGACAGCCAGTTTGCCTTCAGAACTGATCCTCCCTTCCCTCAGCCTTATCCACACTGCTGGTAGAAGGAGCATACTCAAATATTTGTTTAATCACATCAGCTTCCTGCTTCAATCCTTCCACGGCCAAGGAACGAAGTACAAATTCTTCTCCATAGCACATAGGCCCACCATGCATCTCATCACCAGAGCCCTCCTGGCACTTTCTGTACTTGCTTATACTGAAATACTTGCACTTCTTATGACGTTTTTCATTTGAATGAAAGCTTACAAATCCTACTGCATCTGTGTTCAATCATTCGTAGATATTTTGTTTCATAACATTAATTAAAATTGAGAAATGTAACCAATGACAATGTCAAATCAAACCCTTAATTGTACGTTGCCTTTCTTTCCAGGCACCATATTCTCTCATCTCTCTAGGCCTTTGCACAGACCAAACTGCCTGACAACATCTTTCTCCCACTATTGTCACCTAGGTCATCTAGACAAACTCCCATGTGTCCTTCAAGACCTAGCTCTAGCATCAAATCCACCATTTCCTAGCCTTTTCTATCTCTCTCAGGTTGGGACTTGCTGTCCCTTCTCTTCTCCATCGTTCCAGAGCACCCAGATCTATTATATGGTGTTGGAACTATCTATTGTGTTTTTTCACTCATCTGTGGCTGACTTGAGGGCACAGACCATGTCTTCTTCATCTCTGTGTCTCTAGCACGAACACTAGGATGCCTCAGAAAAAAAAAAATGCTTGCTGAAGAAATGGGTGTGATCACTGATGCTCTCAGCTGGGAAGAAAACAATCTGATTAAATATTCACAGCAAGGTAGGAAAGGCTTAACTCTCTGGGGAAATTTGCATTTTAAAAGAGATGCTAGTTTGTAATCTGGAATGGGCGGAATATATGGGGGCGACTGAGTCCTGTGTCTACATCTGCATGCTGATTCTTGTGTCTCTCACCATCCTCCTGCATCTTGGGCAGGAAGCATAAATCTTACAAGTCTGAGAAGAGTCTGTAGGGCTGTGGAAAGAGAGGGAGGGCCCCCTTGGTGGGAAAAGGGTGACCTATTTTCTAAGTTAGTCCTTGTCCCACTCCTGCTAGGGTTTTCTCTCCAAGAATTCAATATCCCAGGAATCAGAAAGCTAGTAACAGACCAGTCATTTCCATTGAAAGCCTGTGCTTCCCCATGGCCCAATGCTTTCCACACAGCAGATGTGCAATCATCATTGACTGAATCAGTGTAAGGGCTTGAGAATGGTTTCCTTCTGCATCTTGACTCCTTTGTTCTCTCAGTGACTTGGCAATGGGCTGTTTCTTGGAGAGGCTTAAGCTTGCGGAAAAACCCCCTGAGGCCAAGCTGGGTCTGTACCTCAGTGAAAGAGAGTGGTGAATATCCCCAGAGAACCAGACCCTACTGGGAAATCACACAGGAGTCCCCTGTAGCTAGTAATGCCTGAACAAAGTATCAAATGGCCTACTCTGAGTACCTTGGTGCCACTAGAAGGATGTGTTTGGTGAGCCTTCAGTTGCTGAGAGAGAGATTTCCGGAGGTTCTTCTCTTTGATGCCCTGTAGAAGGGAGGGGGGAAGAAAGGGTTCTAAGCCCCACTCCTTCCTAAAGGAAGAAAAGAAAAGTAAAAAATTAGTTAGAGAGACAAAGTGGAGCCTAAGGAAAATAGTAAGAGAAGGATGGAGTAATATAGACTGGGAGAAAAAGGGGACATAATATTGATCATACTTTCTCAGTAGAAGCTGTAGCTCAAAGACATGGCTTAGGTATGAGAAATTCCAAGTCATTCTCACTCCCATTCCATACCCTATATTTTGAAAAGTATAAGCTCAACTGTTACATCTTTCCCCAACAAAGGCTATTTGCTTCCCTCCAAAAGGGTCCCAGTCCCACTCACTCCACATTCTTAAGTGAGATCTTCTGACTAGGTCGAGTAGCTGAGACAGTAATATAGATGTGAAGGGCAGCAAGTCCCAAAAGCATCTCTGGTTTGGGGTCCATTCCAAAGCGTTCTCGGATAACATCATTCCGGCTCTGCGAGAGAAAGGGGAATCCAAACCCATCAGTTAAAGAAGCTGCTCCAACTTCAACCCTCTCATCTATTCCCTTATATCCAAGAAAAAGAATTATGGTGTCAGGAAGACATTAACAGAGAAAGGAAAAGAGGAAGGTTCTGCCCTTGGAGAGTTTATGACAGAAAAGCCTTGCACCTCAGAGACACTATTTGCCTCATTCAGCAGATACTGGACAGTCTTCTCAGTGACAGATGAACACAATGGCAAGGCCCAAGTGGGCAGAAAGTTCAGATTTTTGCAAAAGTGAGACATGGGACTATTTACTTTATTCCTCTCCTATTATAAGGAGGCCTATATTCATCCTCCAAATATATAGGACTTCTCTACAAGCTCAGACGGGGGAAAAGGAAGAAAGATACTGAAGCTGAGGGCACACAATAGATTGCAAGGATTGGGTAGACATTCTGGTTTTTTTGGGTCGTAAGGACAAAAACAGGAATGAGTGAATCTATTATACATTATCCTGAAAATGTTACTCTGGATCTAATGGCCCAAGAACCTCCAAAGTTAGAGTGTCAGAATCCGTTATCAATGATTTAGCATTCACTAGAGCAGTTGTCCATTTTGTTGAGGCAGAACCAGGATGGGTTAGGGGACTAGGGAGCTGTAGTAGTATCACTACACAATAGGAAAAACTAGAAAAGGAATGTTTCATCAATGAACATCTATGTAAAAATACCCAATGAAATCTATAAAAGAATCTACTGGAACTAATAAGATTGCAGGATAGAAGATTAATATACAAAACTTCAGTATATTTCTGTATGTTATCAATGAACAATCAGAAATTTAAATTAAGATCAATATAATTTATAATAGTATAAAAAATGAAATATTTATGGATAATCTAAACATAAAAAGCTATCACTGAAAATCAAAACAGTGCTGAAAAAATTTAGATGACATAGGTAAATGTTGAAATGTACTGAGTTCATGGGGCACAAGCTTCAATATTGCTACTATAGCTGTTTTACTAACCAACGTTGTTGTTGTTATTGTTAGGCACCATCGAGTACAACTCATAGTGAATAGCCATGAATAGCTGATCTGAACCATGCCCTATTCTGTCCCATCCTCATCATGTCTGACACACATTGCTGAAGTCACCATGTCAATCCATCTCATTGGAGGTCTTCCTCTCCTTTGCTGTTCCTCCATCTTGCCAAGGATGATTTCCCTCTCCATACAGCTTCACCTAGCTACATGTCCAAAGTATGAAAGAAAAAGCTTCACCATCTTTACCTCAAAGGAACACTCTGGCTGTAATTTTTTCAGTATATATCTGTTTATTCTTTTGGTAGTCCATGAGATATTAAATACTCTTCTCCAACACCACACATCAAAGGTATCACTTTTTCTTCTGTCATCCTTATTCATTGTCCAGCTCTCTGATGTGTAGCAGGTGACTGAGATCGTGGCCAGAATCAGGTGCACCTTAGTCTTCAAACTGACAACGTTATTCTTCAACAGCGGACTTGCCCTGATTTCCTGACTGCTGGTACCAAGGGTGTTTGCCTGTTGATCCAAGCAAGATGAAATCATTGACAGCTTCAATCCTTACTCATTCAATCCTCCAATCCTTCATCTGTTATAATATTGACTAATGGTCCTGTGGTGAGGATATTTGTTTTTTTAATATTAAGACGTAATCCATACTGAAAGCTGTAGTGCTTGATCTTCTGCAGCAAGTATTTCATATTATTCTCACTTTCAGTAAGCAAAGTTTCATCATCTGCATAGCACAGGTTGTCGATGAGTCTTCTCCAATCTTGATGTCAAATTTTTCTTTATAGAATCTGGCTTTGTAAATTATTTGCTCAGCATATAGATTGAATAGGTATGGAGTAAGGATACAACCCTGGTGCACATCCTTCCTAATTTTAAACCATGCAATGTTCCCTTGCTTGGTTCAGACAACAGCTTCTTGGTCTAGATATGGAGTTCTTATTAGCACAATTTAGGGACTCAATTCAATTCTGAGATTCCCATTCTTTTCAATGTTTGCCAAAATTTGTTATGATCCACACAGTCAAGGACCTTTGCATAGTTGATAAAACACAAATAGACAATCTCCTGGAACTCTTAGCTTTCGGTCAGGATCCACCTGACATCAGCAATGATATCCCTGATGCCACAGCCTTTTCTCAACCCAGCGTAAACTTTTGGTAGTTCCCTGACAATGTGCTATTCTAGCCATTTTTGAATGATGTTCAACAATGCAGTCAATATAATTCAGTTAGGATCATAGGAGATTTTTTATTTTCTGAAGAAATAAAAAAGCTAATTTTAAAATTCACATAGAAATACAAAGGATCAAGACTACCCAAAACAACTTTAAAATAGATAAAGTTGGAGGACTAACACCACCTGACTTCAAGACTCACTTTAAAGCTACAGAAATAAGATGAGTGTAATATTAACATAAATATACCCAAGCAGACTAAAAGCATAGGATACAGACGTCAGAAACAGACTTATGCATATATAAATGAAAACCAAAATCATTGTATCTGGTCAGTTTTGACTCAAAGCTTCCCTCCATCAGGTTTCCCAGTCTCTATAGGGGGAGACTGCCCACTTGTCTCTTTTCTTTGGAATGGATGGATTTGAATAGCTGACCTTTCAAATAGCAGTATAACATATAATACATTATGTCACCAGAGCGCGCACTCTCTCTCTCTTGCTCTCTCTCTCTCTCTTTTTAAAGTATATGTTGTTCACCACAACAAGATAAAGGTAAACAACCCAATTAAAAACTGGGCACAGGATATGAACAGATACTTCACCAAAGAAGACAGTCAGATGGCTAACAAGCACATGAAGAAATGTTCAAAATCCCTAGAAAAAGTTGCAAATAGAAATGCCATTTGACCCAGCAATTCCACTACTGGGAATATACCCCAAAGAGACCATAACTGCCACCCAAGCAGATATATGCACACCCATGTTTATCGCAGCTTTGTTTACAACAGCAAGGAGCTGGAAACAACCTAAGTGCCCATCAACAAACAAATGGATGGAGAAGCTGTTGTATATTCACACAATGGAATACTACGCTGCATTGAAAAACAAGGAACTCATGCAATATTCTTAAAAATGGGTGACCCTGGAGGACATTATGCTGAGTGAAATATCTCAATCACAAAAGGACAAATACTGCATAGGCCACCGTTGTAAAATGGGACTGACATCAGGGTTGAGAAAAGGAGGGGAGGAATGATGTATACTGCATTGAAACAGATGAGGGAGAGAACTGTTTAAAAGGGATATATGAATGGGCATTCTTGTCATTACCGAAGTCCAGAGTGAAGGCTGCATAGTGGAGTGGACCTGAGGGGAGTGATTGCATAACAATGAAAGCGTTTTTCTTTATTTTCAAGGAGACGAATGAATTGGGGGTGAGAGGGGGTGGATAGGGAGAAAAGTGCAACAATGAATGATGGGAAACTCTAAGTCTCTGTAAGCTTTCACTAAAATGAATTTTTAAAAAGCATATGTTGTGGTTGTGTACCACTGAATCAGAACCTACACATAGTTGACCCTCTGGTGGGTTTTCCAAGGCAGTTCATTGCACAGGGGAGATTTCTCATCCTTCTAGAGAGATGATTTTTTACAAAGATGCAAAAGCAATTAGGTGGAAAAGGATGGCTTACAGGCTTTTCAACAAATGGTACTGGAACGAGAAGACATTTACATGCAAAAAAAAAGAGCTTCTATTCATACTTCACAACACATGTAAAATTTAATTCAAAATGGCCCACAGACCATTCACATGCCTATACAGCAATTGAAAATACTGTGGCTTGGGTCAGGCACACCCTAGTCTTTACAGTGACATTCTTACTCATTAGCACTTTAAAGAGGTCCACCTTAATTATGTAAAACATAAACTGATAAATCTTCTAGAAGTAAAATCAGGATAAAACCTAACTATTCTCTCCCCGATAGGGCATTATGTTTATCGTAAGAGTACGGAATGAGGGTTACAGAGTGGATTATATTTGGGGTTGGGGGTGGGGTTGGGGGAAGTGCAGGGGGGATTGTGTACCAACGAGGGAGTTTTTCTTTTGCTTTTCAAGGAGAGGAGCAAACGGGGGAGGGAGAGGGGGGAGGGGTTTGTGCGGGGAGAAGGGTGCAACAATGAAGGAATGGAATTCCAAAATCTCTGTAGATGTTCACTGAAATGAAAAATAAATAAATTAAGTTAATTAAAAAAATGACACTTAAAAAAATCAGGATAAAACCGTCATAGCCATGGTTTAGACAAAGATTCCTTAGTTATGACACCAAAAGCACAATCTATAAACAAACAAATTGACAAATTAGGTTTCATCAAAATTTAAACTACTGCTTTGTGAAATACACTGTTTTGAGACCGAAGAAACAAGCTCGTGTAGGAGAAAATAATTGCAACAAAGGACTTGTATCCAGAATACATAAAGAACTTTCAAACTCAATAATAAGAAAATAAACAACACAATAAAAGGGAAAAAATTGGGCAAAAGATTTTAACTGACATCCCTAAAGATTACATAAAATAGCAAATAAGCACATGAAAGATGTTTAGTATTATCAGTCCTGAGGGACATGCAAATGAAAATTACAGTGAGAGATATCAGAATGGCTAAAATAAAAATATTGATACCAACAATTAATGAGGATACAGAGAAACTAGCTAGTGGATTATAAAGTGATGCAACTACTTTGGAAAACAGTACTGGAGTTTCTTTAAAAACTTAAAGATTCATCTATCATGATCTAACCATTCCATTCCAAGGTATTTTCCAAAAAGAAAAGAAATTATATGTCCATACAAAGTCTTGTACAAGAATATTCACAGAAACTTTGTTTGCAGTAGTCAAAAATTGGAAACAACTCAAATATCCATCAATAAGTGAATGGATAAACAAATATTGGTATGTCCATAAATGGAATACTAAGCAACAGTAGAAAGGAATGAACAGATGGATTAGAGGAAAACTCATCAACAACCTGTATTATGCAGATCCTGCTTACAGAAAGTTCAGAAGACTTGAAGCACTTGCTGCCGATCAAAGACTAAAGATCAAAGATCAAAGCTTTCCATATGGATTACATTTCAGCATCTAGAAAACAAAAATCCTCACTAATAGACCAATAGGTAGCATCATGATAGGTGGAGAAAAGACTGAAGGTATGAAGGGTTTTATTTTATTTGGATCTATAATCAACATTTGGAAGGAGGAGTGGCATCCACTTCCATAATAGCTTGCCTCCGGAAACCCTATGAACCTGGAGAGAGGATGAAAAGGCACCCAAGCGTCAAGGACTCTCCTTCATAGGGTTGCTATGAGTCCCCTGAGACTCGACGACACTTAACAACAACAACAACAACAACAACAACCACAATATAATCAACATCCATGGTAGCAACAGGCAAGAAATTAAGACTGCATTGGGTAAATCTACTGTCAAGGATCTGTTTAAAGTGCAAAAGAGCAAGAATGTCACTGTAAAGAGTGTGCCTGACCCAAGCCATGGTATTTTCAATTGCATGTAAAAGTTGGACAATGAATAAAGAAGATTGAAGAAGAATTGTTGCCTTTGCACTATAGTGTTGGGCTGGGGGGGAAGTGTTGACTGTATCAGGGACTTCCAGAAGAACAAAGAAGTTTGTCTTAGAGAAAGTACAGTCAGGGTGTTCTTTAAAAGCAAGGAGAATGAGACTTGGTCTCACATTCTTTGGGCATGTTGTCTGGATGGGCCAGTCCTTGCAAAAGAACACCATGCTTGGCAAGTAGTAGGCCAGCAAAGAAAGAAGACCCTCAATGAGATGGACTGACACAGTGACTACAATCACCAGTTTAAGCACGGTGGAGACTTTGAGGATAACAGGATCGGGCAAGGTTTAGATCTGTTGTTCACCGGCTTGCTATGAGTCTGTGTTGATTTGATGGCACCAGACAAAAAGAACAACACAGGGAGATGCAACAGCATGCATGAATAGCAAAACAGTTATGTTGTGTAAAAGAAGCTAGACCAAAATAATTATATATAGTGTGTGATTTATTTCTATATATCTAAAGATCCTGGAAAATGCAAACTCATCTATAAGTGACAGAAAGTAGGTCAGTGGTTTCCTGAGGGAAACAAATTACAAAGGAATTCGAGGAAACTTTTGGGAGTGTTAGATCTGCTCAGTATGTTGATCATGGTGGATTCATGGTTACATGTTGTTGCACGATGTTGATTACAACCCATAGCGACCAACAGATGATGAACAACGGATTTGAACCGTGCCCTAAGTTGTGCCATCTTCATGATCTCACTCCTGCTCACGCCCATTATGGCAGTCACTGTTTGAAACTCTCTCGTTAAGGGTCTACACGTTTGTCAAAATGTACTAAATTATGCATGTATTTTCAATATAAGCAACTTATTTTGTGTCAATGATAACCTGAAATATAAAATCAAACCACGAAAATGAAGGAATAGAGCTGAAGTCCCACATCATAACAAAGATAAGATGGACAAGGTCTTGTCATCAGATTCTACAAAATATGAGTACCAAGACAATTCCCAGAAGGCTAAAGAAATAAATTTAGGGGGGGGGGGGAAATGAGAACTAAGGTTCAGAAATTTACAGGGCAGCCACAACTCCTGGCTTCCTAGAGTGCTGTGAAAGGAACCTGAGGATATCTGAGAAATGTTCCTAACATTGCAGATTGTCAGAGGGACAGAAAGGACAACTAAAATGTCTCATCATCTCTCCAGAGGTCAACTACAAAGGCAGATCAGTTTCCAGAGTTCCCCTCCCCCCATCAAGTGTTCTCTGTAGGTCCTACAGGGATCTAGCTACATTCAGCATATGGAAAATTAACTAATCTTTCCCCCCTAATCCATTCTACTTCTTGTATATTTTAATTTGGGTGATGATTCTGCTTCTGTCAGATTCTCATTGAGTCAAAGCCCATCTTTCTTATCTTTTAAATACTTCTGGATATGGAATTTCTGTGTTCGGCTTTTTGAGGAAACACCAAATTGTCTTTCAGAGTGGTTGTATCATTTTACAATCCCATCAACAGTGTTTGAGAGTTCCGCATCCTCTCCACATCCACCTTTATTGCTTGTTGTCCTGTTAAAGGTTGGCAATAACTTTTGAATGATCAGCCATTGAAAGCTGTGCTGAGCACACATTTCAACTCTAACACATATGGGTTCAAAGGGACTCGATGACAACTGGGTTTTATAGTTTAGGTGAGATGAAGTAGTTTCTAATCTCCCCAGATGATTCTAATATGCAGCAAGGATTAGCAATCCCTGGCCTAAATCAGTATTTCTTAAACTTTAGCAACCATCAGAATCAGTTGTAGGGTTTGTTAAAAGACAAATTGTTGGACCCTTGTCCCAGAATTTTTTTATTCAGTTGAATCACTGGGGCCTGAAAACATGACTGGGAGCTCTGGTGACCTAGTGGATAAGGAATTGCACCGCCAATCCAAAAGCACATGGTTCAAATCCACCAGGTGCTCTTCCCACACAATTTACTGCCTCTGAAAATCCACTGGAAGGTCAGCTATGAGTTGAGTTGTTCCAACTCAACAGCAATGATTTGAGTTTAAAGTTCCCAGGAGATACTACTGTAGATGCTGGTCTAGGAATCACATTTTGAGGACCACTGCCCCTGCAAAACAAAAAGCCCATCCTTATCACAACCTACCAAACCAATTCTTACATGCTTCCTGTCTTTCTAAGTTCCTTCCCTATTTCTCCTTACCTCACTTTCTGCATTCCAATCATAATAAATGACTTGCAGTTCTCCTAAGACACCAGACCCAGGCCGTTTCACACCACCATGTCTTTTTTGTAAATGCAACTCCCCATTATCTAGAATGTGCTCCCTCCACTCCATCTCTTCACACAGCAAACTTCTCATCCTTCAATGCTCAAAGCATGCATGCATGACATCTCCTGTGCATCTTTCACTGTAATCCACCCATGAAAAGTGGTAAACTGCTTCCTGGGTGCCTCGACTGCCAGTGAACTCTGCCATACTTATCACACTGCCTTGTATTCATTTGTGTGTGTATCTAAGAACTCTAGTGAGCTGGGGACGTATTTTTTATCACCAGTGTGCGCCAGTACCTGGCATAGGGCCTGGCCCAGAGCAAGTGCTCAGCAAATGTTTCTGCCTGAACGGAACTGGGAATCACCTCTTTATTGGAGCTGGGCATTGGGGGTTGAAACTCTTTGAAACTCAAATAGGCTTGTTAAACCTTGGGATCCTATGAGAATTCCAGAGCTACCAGGGTTTATCGGTCTTGAAAACTGATGTGTCTGGAAAATGAGACAGGCCTCTGAGCCCTAGTCAGCTCGGGTCACCAGGCCAATCATGTCGGTAATGGCCTATAATGGTAGCAGAAGAGGAAAAGGTTTTTAGAACTATTTTAAAAACCAACAACCCACTGCTGTTGGGTTAGTTCCAATGTATAGTGACCCTCCATTGGGTTTCTGAGGTTGTAAAGCTCTACAAAAGAAAACCGTTCATCTTTCTCCCTCAAAGGCACTGGTGGATTTGATCTGCCAACCTTTTGGTTAACAGCACTTTATGTAAGGCACTGTTGTTGTGTGCTGTCAAGTCAGAACTAACTCATAGCTTACCCTCCAGTGGGCTTTTAGAGGCTATAAATCACACAGAAGGAGACTGCCCATCTCCTCCCTGGTGGATTTGAATTGTGTGCCTTTGGGTTGGCAGAGCAACTCCTTACCACTATGCCACCAGAGCTCTCAGAAAAAAACTCACGTAGCAGCTTATTGTGATGGTAGAACAGCCTCCTGGCTTGTTTCCTCATTAGTCTGTCTAGCCTCAAGGCAAACTCTACCTGGATGTACAGATACTCAAAGGCGGCAGGATCCCGGCGCAGCAACTCCACAGGGTCTTTGGGAAAGAAGCTTATTCGGAAGAGGCATTTCATTCCTTGGTAATGTGTCCGCTGTACCACCTAAATTCCAGGGATGAGACAGGAAGGGGGAGAAAAAGATCTAGAGTCAACATTTAGGGTGACAGCTCAGTGGCTCCTTGAAGTGAGGTTTGGGGTTCAACTAGGATGCTGTTTTTCCATCCTGGCAATTCCAATTGCCTTTAGAGACGAGGAGCCAGGTCTTTTTCCTGTAGCCCTTCTGACCCCAGGTATTTTGACATCCCTTATCTAGGACATACTCTTTCTCAACAATTGTGTCTAAGCCCCCAAAACACTAGGGAAGAAGAGAGGCATCCTGAGAACTTTTCAGATGCTTTTCATGCTGTGGGACTAATGCCTTTACTTACCACAGGGGCTCAGCTTGGAACAGTGTAAATTACTGGTTACAAGCCAAATAGCAGATGCGAAATCTCATTTGGAGACATCAATGAAATAAGTTGGCACTATACTGATAATTGTTGAAGCTGAGATGGGTAATGAGAGTTTATCTCATTATATTATCTCTCTGACTTTTTAGTATGTTTTGAATATTTCATTTTAAAAGGTTGAAAATTTTCCATTTTGAACAACAGACCAATTGCATCCAGAAGGTCTTTGGAGGAAAACCTTCTCTTCCTACCTGAGAGTCTCTGGATTGCATTTGACTTAAGAATTTTCCCCCACCCCCTAAGATCTACTCATGTTTTATGTCTGATTTTGATTTGTTGTTAATTGTTGACTTGAATTCAACTTTAAGTGACCCTATGAACAACAGATCTTAAACCTGTCCTATCCTGTGCCACCCTTATACTTCCTGACACACTTGAGCCCATTGCTGCAGTCGCTGTGTCAATCCTCTTTTTTGCTGACCCTCTACCTTTCCAAACATGAGGTCCCTTTCCCAGGAATAGTCTCTCCTAGCAGCATGCCCCAAATATATGAGATGAAGCTTCACCATCCTTGACTCCAAGGAGCTTTTCCCAAAACCTATCTGTTTATTCTCTGAGCAGTCTATGGGATACTCTGTACTCTTCTCCAACACAACAACTCAAAGGCATCAATTCTGATTTGCTTTTGGTTTAGCTGCCATTTAGGCTTTTAAGTTGTATTTATTTCCATTTGTTTCTTTCCAACTCTTTGCTGCTCTACCTGAGAGCACTGGCTGGTCTTGAGCACCTCTGACTCTTCTTCATGATTGGGAAAACACTACCAAACAATTATGGACTTCTCCAGCTTTTTCCCATATGGAAAAAGCTAAGAAGCACCATGCACAGAAACCTTTTCCTATTTTACCTTGAAAGTGGATCTAGGTGACAGGTCCATTATTGGTCCATATAGGGCCATATCCTCAGCCCATACCCAATCTCCACATGTCTCAGTCTCACTAGATAGCTCTTGTGGGCAATTCCATTTCTGGATACAGCCTTCATCTGAGGAGGGGGAAGAATTTGCCTGGTAGATATTTTAGGGGCCAGAAGAAGGCTTGACACTGCTCTTCAAATTCCACATTTCAGGTGCTGTGAAGTGAACAACCACACTAAAGGTTCCCTACTAGAGATCAAGACCAGTGACCTTCACACTCATTTTGAGTAATAAAGAACAATTTTAAAAGTCCTCTGGGGGAGTGTTGTACTGACCTCACTTGAGCAAGGTGGATATGAATATCAACCAACCAATCAACTCTGCTGTCAAATCAATTGTGACTCATGGCAGCCCTTCACTGGGCTTCCTAGGCTGTAAATATGGAAAGGAACTGTCCATCTCTCTCCCGTGGAGTGGCTGGTGGATTAAAACCACTGACCTTTCAGTTAGCAGCCCAATATGTTATGCACCATGCCACCTAGACCCTTTCATCTGTTGTTATATGCCATTGAATCCTTAACAACTCCTAGCAACCCTATGAACAAAAGATCTGAACCTTGCCCTATCCTGTGCCATCCTCATCATCTCTGACATATTTGAGCCCATTGTCACAGTCACTTTGTCAATTTATCCCACTGAGGGTCTTCCTCACTTTCACTGGCCCTCCAAGCATGACCAAGAACTCTTCCTGACAACATGCCCAAAATCCTCACCTCCAAGGAGCACCCTGGCTGCACTTTATCTGAGTAGATAATTATTACCATTCCAGACAAAGGCAGCCTTGGATCTTTTCTCTCAATTAGAGGCCATATGCATGCAAAGCAATCAAGCCAGGACAAAGGAGTTGCTTACATATGCCAGGGGCTGCTTATCCTGGAGAAGTAAGAACTTGTGATTCTGTTCCGGCCCAGCATATTCAAGGACAAGAGCAAAGTGCTCAATGTATCTCAGGGACAGCCGGTCCTGTAGTGTCACCATCACATCCTGCACAAGAGAAGAGAGCCCTGAGCGGGAGACCCATCACAGCTCACAGCAAACATGGCAAGTTAGTCCTGGAAGAGAAAGCTGAGGCTGGGAATGTAGGGCAGACAGAGATACAGGGGGGCTAGAGAAGACATCTAGGTCTCTAGGGGGTCCCAGACCCTGTGCTCCAGGATGAGCAATGTGGCTCAGCAGTGCCGCTGGAGGCTTGAGTTCTGAGCAATAGTGAAGCCACATAGGGATGAGGGAAGCAGTTTGACATTTGCCTGTTCCTTCTCCCTCCCTGTGGTCCTCCTTCTTCTCCTTCAATCCATCCGCACTGCCAACTCCTACAGCCACTTCCAACTCACTGCAAGTAACCCTATAGACAAGGCAGAACTGCCCCTTAGGGTTTCCAAGGCTATAAATTCACAGGAGCAAACTGCTTCATCTTTCTCTTTCTGGAGAGTCTGGTGCCTTTGAACTGTCGAACCTCTTTGTTATCAGCCCATCGCTTAACCCACCATGTCACCAGGGCTCCATCAGCAGCACTTGCTGTGTGCCAGACCCTGGACTGGTTCTTCCCCTGCTACGTCAGAATGCTCACTCTGGGTCGCCTGTGAGCAATCTGTCTTCGGCATCGAAAAAAAAAATAAAAAATCATAAAAGCTCCATTTAATGTGATTAAAAAGTTTACTATTTCTGGATTTCTCCTCTAACTCAAACGGCATGTGTTACCAGTGAAATGTTCATTTTGGACGGTGGCTGGTTTTGATAGCTGATCAATTTAGCAACTTGAGAAATGTGTCCGTGCAGAGGAACTATGTCACATGTCTTGTGTATAGTCATAAATCTGACTACTTATAGGCTCCATCTGCTCAGCTGCCCTACTTTTAATTTTTTTTTTCATTTTAATAATGCATTTTATTTAACCCATACATCTGAACTAATTATCATCTCAACGTGTAATTGAAAAGCTGTTTTTGTTGCTAGGTGCCATCCAGTTGACTACCACTCCTAGTGACCCTATGAACAGATCTGACCCTTGCCCTCTCCGATGCCATCCTCACCCTCTCTCATTCGCTCTGGCACATGGTTACAGTCACCAGCAGTCCATCTTGTTGAGGATTTCCTCTTTTTCTCCAACCCTCCACCTTTCCCAGCAAGTTATGGTTTGTGGTTTTTGGTGTGGTTTTTTTTTTCCAAATGACTGAGCCCTCCTTACAACATGCCCAAAGTATAGGAGATGAAGTTTCACTATCCTGGCCTCTTAGGGAGCACATTGGTTGCACTTCCTCCAGACGGACTTGTTTGTTCTTGAGACAGAATTATTTCATGGATACGTGTGCAAAGGGGCTCTGGTGGCCTACTATGCAAAGAGTTGCACAGCCAACCCAAACAAAGGCAGATTTTAATCCACTAGCAACCCTGAGGGAGAAACATGGGTCATTTATTTTCATGTAATTCAGTCTGAATGAAAACCAACTGGAGGCTCAAGTGGGTTCTGATGGCAATGAATTACATTATCTGTATCTATTTGTATCAGTTTTTTTAAACACTATAAAATAATAATTAAAAAAAGGCCAATGCTGTCAGTTCTTCCTCATAGTGCTCTTATGTGGAACTGCTCTATAGTTCATTTGTGGCATTTGTTTGGGAGGGTTTTTTTCCCCTGTAATTTTTTTTTTTAAATATGGAACGCTTCACGAATTTGCATGTCATCCTTGCGCAGGAGCCATGCTAATCTTTCACCTGTAATTTTTATGAAAGCATATTGCCAACCCTTTCTTCCATGGTGTCATGGGATGGCTTCAAACAGCCAGCCTTTACATTGGTTCGTCTCATAGCAGACTCATAGCTGACCCTCCAGCTGGTTTTCTGAGGCCGTAAATCACATGGGAGGAGATTGCCCATCTTTGTCCGGCTGAGCCTACTGGTGGACTCCAATTGCTAGAGAGGTGCATGTTCTGGGCTAGAAAGCAACTCCCCATGGACTAGGCCACCAGAGCTCCCCTTAGGTTAGTAGTTGAGTAAAAACCATTTTTTTTAATTGCCTCTCTATGGATCCCCTCTCTATGTATACACTAGACCCAGGTCACCACTGTCAAGCTGATACCAGTAGTAATAGCGAGGCTCCATTGGATTTTCAAGACTGTTCTAGACATTGCTCATCAGTCTCCTATGAGCTAGTTGCTGAGTAACAGTCTAATACGTTCTATACTATCCTATAAGGGCTCCTTAAATATACATTGTTGTTATGTGTCATCGAGTCAGAACTGACCCAGAGCTGACCCTCTAGCAGGTTTTCAGAGACTGTAGATAACGTGGGAAGAAAACTCTCTCACAGAGCCATTGGTGGATTTGAACCAGGTTCCTTCTAGCTAGTAGCACAGCTCCTTACCAGAAGGCTGGCAGAGCTCTTCTAAATTCAACATGTGTTTTACACTTAACAGCATGTCTCAACTCTAGCTCACTGTCTTCCTTTTAATATTAAGGTGTCTGGTAACACATCCATGGGGGCTGCCCAAATGTCACTCTGGCGTTTCTGCCATCTATTTTCTGTGTCTTCCACATACACAGGGCTCCAATGTGTGTGTTTGTGGAGTCGGTACCGCTGAGTTCCCCAAAGCCCAAAAGAAATAGGCTTGGGAATGAGAAGGTCCCTGACAGCCACGGCTGCCAAATAAACCTCTCGGAACATTGAAAGATGTTTAGCCATCCAAATGTTAAGCTGGAAATTGGTGGGTACTTTAGAATCTCTCTTTGTATTATCCAAGTAGTCACAGAGGCGCCAGTGTTGCTGGAACTCTGGCAGCAACAGATGAGGTTTTCTTTTGAAGATCGGCTGCAATGGGACTGTGGACGGCCAAGCCAGTGATTGCCAACTGGTGTTACAAGTGTAATGGCCCCTGTGCCAGGCTGTCGATTCACCCAGGTACCTCTCTGGTACAAGTGGCTTGGCAGCTTGTCAAAGTTCCAATGAATAGCTAGTGCACCCTCCATGAAGTCAGAGTAAGGTCATGAGCAAGGGAAATACCATGGACCTGGAAGGCTAGGGCCACCTGGAAGCAATGATGATAGTGATGGCCAGGGAGGTGGGAGAATGCTTAGAAAACCCTCTGAGGGTGGGGCAGGGGAATATACCCTCGCAGCAATGTGGAGCAGTATATACAGTGGACGTGCTAACCTATGCAGAGCCACCAAGGAGGATTCTGTGACTAACAGATACACATATCTGGAGGAGGGACATTTGGATAATCCCTGTGTGGTCTAGTTCTGTTTCAATGCCCCTCCTTTCATCAGCCAAGACCTTCAATTGCCAAGAGACTATCCTATAGTACCCTAAAGAATGTTTCACTGCACTGGAACAGATAAAGGAAAGAACTGTTTAAGAAAAAGAAATGATTAGGCATTATTTGTATTAAAACAGTCCAGAATAAGAAGTACATAGCAAAGTGAACTGGGGTTGGGAGGGAGGAAATTAATGCAACAAAGAATTAATATTTTCTTTAAAAAAGTGAACTGGTGGTTAGGAAGGAAAATGTGCAACAGTGAATGAATGAATGAAAATCCAACTCTTCTGTAAACTTTTGTTAAAATCACAATTAAAAAAATAAAATTAAAAAAAGAATGTGTTTTCATCTTAGGTAGGCCCCTGGCTTGGCAACCCATCCAGGCCTAACCTTTCCAAAGAAACTCTTGGTTCAATCAATATGGTTTGGTTCAATCAATGTCCAGGCAAACTGTGTCTCCACTGGGGTACTACTGGGACCCGGTCAGGACCATTTTTCATCATTCACAGACTGTTCCACCCGATACAGGACACTTAGCATCTCTTACCCTGAGATCCCAAATATCAATAGCCCACCAAATCTCTGTAATGGTCCAAAGGCCCCTCAGACATTTCCAATAGCCCTCTGGGAATGGACAGTATATATCCTGGTTGAGAACCATGAGTACAGTCAGTTCTGAACATATGCTAACTCTTCTCAACAGAAGTCTTCCTGAATCAGGACTGGGTTGGGTTTTAATAATAATAATAATAATAATAATTATTATTATTATTATTATTGTTTTAATGGAGATAGATGTCTTTGCAACAGCATAGGCACCTAAGGATATCTGTGGGATCTGGTGGGATTTCTGGGTTGTAGGTGCCGCAGTAGTTTGGGCAGCACTGGCTGCATGAAAATATTCCTTCCAGGGCTGACATTCTCTTTCTGGAGAGAGTCCAGAAGAAGGTGGTGTGGATGTTCTTGTCCCAGAGCAAAGTGAATCCAGAGGGTTAATCATATCATCACCTCCTGAGGACTAAGAAGATCACTACAACTTTTCAGACACCTGGCTGAGCTGTTAAGAAGTACAGCTCAATAATTACTCTGCCTGTGAAAGGAATAGCCAAAGGGGCTGTTGTTGGACTTCTCAAATCTTGGTTCAGTGTTTCAGATCCAGTTGTTATTTAAAAAGCAAAGCATGGCTAAGCTAATCTCCCCAGAGAGTGCACTGGTTGATTTTCTGTGTGTAAACCATGTGGGGGTGTTACTGTATCAATATAAATTGCCTTTGCTTTAGAAATGACTTGTTTAATGATCTCCATACTCTTTGGTTCCTAGGAGGGCTGGAAGGACCCAGTAGAACAGGAGCACAAATCAGTTCCCAAATAAATGGGCATCCATGTGCTTCTGCACACTGACATACAATCCCTAGCACACAGCTGGGCATGTAAATTCCCACCCCCGAATAACATGCTTCCACCCCATCTGTGGTTTTTGGTTGTTTGGTGCATTTTTTTTCTTTTAGTGTACCGTCGAATAGGATCTGAATGGCACAGGAGAAAGGTTGCCCCTCCTTCTCCTGCGGAGCATCTGGTGGATTCAAACCATGTGCCTTTGGGATTGCACTTCCACATCCCTCTGATGACGGTGTTTTTTTGTTGTTGTTGTTTTTTTTTATTTTTCAGGTTTTTATTTAGTGCTGTGTTGAGGATCACTGAATCTACAGTTCAAGTATAGATGTTTAAACTTATTTATATGTATGTTCTGAATTGACATTAAGATGACGGTGTTTTTACAACTTCACAAGCAGCAGGAACTGAGAAGCCACCTTGCTCCAGCAGTTGAAAGCCATGTGCAGACCCAAAGGAGCATGAAGACATGAAGTTAGTCCTGTGCACGCTATCTAGGAAATCTGACCCAAGATGAGATGAGATGCTATATGTACCTTAACAGTGGTCCGGCCATCAAATGTGAACGACTTGATCTGCCCATTTTCTAAGAAAACCTTCAGGACATTGGGGATAAGGAGAAGAGCTTCTTTCTTCATCATTTTCTGGGAGAGGCCAAAGGGAGGGAGTCATTGCGAAGGGAAGCCAGAGGGCAGGGCATGGAAAGGGAGAGAGTGAGGAGGAAGAGAGAGGAGAAAGCAAAGGACACAGGGAGCCAGAGGTATGGGAAGATGAAGAGAGAGGAAAAGCAGATCAGTAATAATATTACATAGAATCTAGAAGCAAATTCCCCAAGATGACACTGATTGGTCCAAAGTTCACCCTGCATTCGACGTCACCACATACCCATATTATACCATGGTTCAAAAAAGTTCCTGTTGAGGCCAACTCCATTATTGTACATCTCCTAAAACATACTTACATGCATACTCGCCCCTTTCCATCATGCCCCTCACACATTAAGAAACTCTTTTATGCTCATGCCTCTGCTCTACTCTCCCCCCTCCCTCCCTCATGACACCTAAAGTTCCTTCCTACCTCTCCAGCATCATGTCTTGCCATTCTTGGTCTGCCCACTGTCCTTTCACACCTGCATGCTACTAAACAGGAGACAGAGCACATTGCAACTCAGCTCACTGCCGCCAAGTCAGGGTCAACTCATAGCTGATCCTCCAGCAGATTTAGGGGAGGTTGCTGGAGGCAAGATTACTCCTCTGCACCACCAGAGAGGTACCACCTTTAAGAGCGCAATTCCCTATGAGCTATGCCACCCAGAGCACCCTAGAGCATGCTGAGTTCTCAATAAATATGTGTTAACTAAAGGCTATTCCCTCAGCCTAGAAATAGCTTTTTTTCTCTCCTTGCTGAACTCTTACCCATCTTCCAAAATATGTATTACTTAAAGCCACGCCACAAATCCTCAGGTACTTGGACTTGCTCATCCCATGTGTTCCTATTATAATCGACATGCACCTCTCCAATATTTATCTTTTTTATCAAATAGTGAGCCCAGAGCACACTGACCATGTCCTATTGGTCTTTGTAGACCCAATGCGGAGCACAGTTGGTGCTCAATAAATTGCTGAATGAATGGGCAGTAGATGCTGAACCAAACGAGTTGCTCTCAAGTTGTTTTAGACTTCTCCCGACCCCACTCATACAAGATAGACCTGTCTTCTATAAGACTTTGTATCTTTTTTGGTAGCAGATCACCATGTCTTTCTTCTAGGGTATCTTTGGGTGAGTTCAAACCACCAATCATTGGGTTAGTGGTCAAGTGTTTAAGCGTGTGCAACACCCAAAGATTCCAGCATGTGTTTATTCAAATTATTAGATTCAGCAGAAGGGACTAACCATTTTCCTGGGCCAACATCATTAGTTCTTTAATTCATTGGGCATCTGCTGGGTACTAGTACTATGTTAAACCCCATGAATATATTAAAAAAAATAGAGAAACTGGTCCCAGTCTTACATTTTTGTTGTAGTGACATGGCATGTTGTTATGTGCAGTTAAGTTGGAACCAACTCATAGCTAACCCCCTACTGGGGCTTCAAAGTCTGTAAATAAATAGCACCAGAGGGAGTTCTAGTGGCCTAGTGGTAAGAAGCTGCATTGCAATCTCAAAGGCACATTGTTTGAATCTGCCAGTTGCTTTATGGGAGAAGGATGGGTAATCTCCTCCCATGCGATTTACTGTCTCTGAAAACCCACTGGAGGGTTAGCTATGAGTTGGTTCCGACTCAACGCTACACAACAACAACAAACAACACCAGAGGCTGTATTAAATAGCTCACCTTTCTCCCGCAGAGCCACTAGTGGATTCGAACTGCCTGCCTTTGGGCTGGCAGCACATCCCCTTATCCTTATCCACTGGCCTACCAGGGACCTGATATACACACATCAATTCACTAAAGAACAAATATAGGACTGAACACAATAAGCATAAGACAGAGAAAGTTTTCTAGATAAGGTGAACTGGATTTCAACTGAAGGTGATGAAGGATATGGATTATTAGAACTGTCAGAAGAGAATAGTCTAGATCAAGGGACTGGCATAGACAAAGTGTAGGAACCAGAACAAACATGTCCTCTTGGGTTAGGTTATTGGCTGGCAGTGGTGGGAGCCAGTAGTCAGGTTTGGCTGAGGTGAGGCGAAAGTGAGAAGTGACAGTATAGATAGAATGTTGGAAAAGTGTGACTCCCAGGCTCTTCCTCTGATCCCAAGAATCCTGCCAAGTCCAGAGGCCTTGGATCCCCAGGCTGATGATGCTCAGCGGTGGCAGGTTTTATTTAGCACACTGGGTTGGACTCAGATAATTACTTAATTGATTTTGCTTAAAAATAGAGTTGGCAAGGAACGCCCACAGGATTTATTTTTGCTGTGGCTGCTTAATAAAGCCTTGGAACATGAAGAGAAAGAGCTGATAGGCTAGCCGGAAGTCACCTGGGCCTGAACTCCCCCAGGGCTTGACCAATGGTGAAGCTGCTGTGGTCTACATTGATGGCAGGGAGAGGAGGGTTAAGGTTGCCTTTGCAGCATTGAGTAATTTCCTGAGCACGGCTGGAGTTGGAAGATTGACGTCTGTTTCTCTCCTGGTCAAGAGCCTCAAATCGTGCCTGGTAGCCAGTCCAGGAGAGAAAGAAATAATGCTGGGTAGGTCCTAGCAACTCTGGAACGGGGGCTTGGTTCTGCCTGTGGCCTTGCTGAGAAGTATGAAGATGGGATTTATAGTGGCAGAAGTGAGGAAAGAGGGGGAGAAAAATATAAAAACAAAAAGAAAGGGAAAAGAGGTGGGAACAGAGGGGTGAGGATGGGTAAGGGTGAAACCACAGGGTTGCACAATTTGGTGGGTGGAGGGAAGGGGTAAAGGGAATGGGAAAGATTTGGCAGGGACCTGAAAAGACAGGGTAAGTCAAATGGTGATTAATTGTATAAAACATAATGTGTGGGAATGATTGTATGAAACACAGTGGGAGTGAAGAATAGTGCGAAACACAATGTGTAAGAACTTTGTGAGCAAACCAATAGAAAATAAAGATGTAAAAAACCCAAACAAAGACAAAAAGAAAGGGGAAAGAGGGCCAGGGAGGGAGGGAGCTCTTCACTGAGTAGCTGACTTGGCCTTGGTTCATCATTCTATAATGCCGAAACGGGGCAGGGTGCATCTGCCTATACGTTGCAAATTCAAGTCGCATTTCCTCTGGCCTTTCAAGGGCTCAGAAAACAAACGTCTCCATCTCTGTAGTACCCCTGGTCTCAGGGTCTGCTTCACTCTGATCTACAGGAGCTCCATACTGGCCCCCTACCCCTTCTGCTTGGATTAGCATGACAGCTTATCCAGTGGGAGGCCCTGTATTCTCCAATGAACTTCTAGATCTCACTGGGACAGGGCTGGGGGAGGGCATGGGCTGAATTTGGGGATAAGAGTCAGTCAGGGAAATAGGGTTGGGTGACACCTGTGTCCTCTTTGCCTTCTTCTGAGTAGCTCTGCCTCAAAGAACTGCCTAAGTGCCGGGCACCCCACTGATTTCCCTGTTCAGTCTGGGCTTGCTATCTTCCCTCAGCAAGTGCAGCTGCGCCTCAGTACATGAATGACAAGGGCCTCCTGAGAGCCCAGCCAGCAACAGCCTGAAAAATCACACAAGTGCCTGTGAGCTCCAACTCCACACAGCCCCGTCCCCACCAGGATAGCACCAACTTCCGTATCTTCTTGGGGAGACTCAGGGCCCCAGCCCACCCCTGCTTAGCACACATATTATTTCCTGCTCCCCATTCTACTTTGCACATCTGGAGCAGATAACTGACCTCATGCAAAGCCCATAAACCCATGGAAAACAACCCCCTGAATGGGCAGCTATGTGACATGGGCTATTGAACACCTCCTGCTCCTTTGGAAGAACACCTCCCAGTAGTGGATTCTGTCTCGCCTCCTCCATCTGAACCCCCTCATCCTCCCAACATCACTGAGTGCTATCCAGCATCAGGGAACAGATATTTTTGCATTCTATGTGGCACTGGGAGGCCAGCAGGTGTCTACTGAAGACTTTGTGATTTAATGAGAGTCTGTATCATTTTCCCTAGGGAAGCTCCATTCGCCACCGCACAGTCTTCTCCAGTCAAGATGTGGATGTTACAGGATCACTTAAATGTGAAGAGGGCTCAATCTCGCTAGCTGCTCTTCTCATGGGTCTTCAGCAAACCACTCCTTCCTTCCTGCTTTGATTAAGCCACCAAAAGATGTTGACAGAGCTTTTCTTCTGAGTGGCAGCTACTGACGGAACTTCTCAAAGCACCATGAGAATCTTAAGTGACTCAGTACACAACTCCACCCCATAATGCCCAGGACCTCTCTGGATACCACATACGCCTCGCCCATCACCCACCTTTATGGCACTGGGGTCCTCCCTCTCCAAGGCCTTCCTAATGCTGTCCATTATGAGTAAATGCAGACAAGTAATTGCCCCTGAATGAGAACTTGACACCCAGGCCAGTTCTGGCCAAGAGCCTAGGAGAGGGAGCTGAGGCTGCACTTACTGCATCTGTTTCTCCAACAGCCACCTGCTCAGTGAATCGGACCTTCACAGGATTAGATCTCAGCTTGGCCTTCTTTGCTGCACTGATGAAGGCAGGTTTGGGTGACTGGAAAAAGAACAAGGGACTGATTATTTCTCTATCCCTAGAGGGGAAGAAAAAAACCCAACTCAACCTTTGTCACATTGGAGTTAAAATATCCCAGTACACATACACTTTGCCTTACTGATCAGTAAGTCAATAGGTAAGTATTGATCACCTACTAGGTACAAGGTAATGGGCTAAGTGATTCCTTATGTAAATTGAATCCCATTATTAATGCTGTAAGCCTAAGGGAGATTGCAAACATTCTTTAGTAATAACAAATAACAAATAACAAATAACAAATAAATATCTTTACAAATGGTTTTCTTAATATGAGAGATACTTAAATGGTGGTTTTTAATAAATCTGAATACAATCATCTCAAAGGATATACAGAAATTATCTTATTTATGTCCTGTATCTAGGAAGGAGGCTCATAGTCCAAAGCTATTTTGGATGTAGACAAGAAGAGGCTTTGTGCTTGAAAAGATTTGTCCACAGTTCCTATTTAGGAATAGAGATGTGAAGGTTTCAACAGAGGTGTCCTCACATTATAGTTCTAGGCTCTACACCAATTCATTTATCCAATTCTATATGAAATTCCCAAAGAATTGGTTACACTCCTTAGTTCTTAAAAATCCTTCCATAAATTCCACAGGAAGCAAGAATGCCAAACACTGGGAACTAAGCCTTTCCTGGATGCTTAGACCCTCCCAAGTAGCTCTAAATATTTATATAGCCAAGTGCTATGGAATAAGCCATGTCGTTCTCCCCACCTTCACTGCCCCAATATGTGTTAGAATACTAGACTAGCACCTGTGGATGTAATATAATGGAATATGTTCTAAATTCCTTCCACAAGACAATTTTATGGAATGAAACAAACAAATCAGTTGAGGCCACAGCAATGCAGGCTACATTCTAAACCTTTCAGAGTTATAACAAGTGTAGCAGAGACACAGACAAGAAAGCACAAATGGGGAAGATGGGCGCTACGTGATAATAGAGGCAGATGAATCTACAAGGCCAGAAACTACAAGGATTGGTGGCTAACTAGAAGCTGAAATAGATAAGGAAAGACATCTCCCGAGAGCCACACTCAGTGAGCTCTGGTGGCCTAGTGGCAAGAAGTTGTGCTGCAATCCCAAAGGCACGTTGTTTGAATCCACCAGCTGCTCTACTGGAGAAGGATGGGTAGTTTCTTCTTGAGGTATTAACTGCCTCTGAAAACCCACTGGAGGGTCAACTATAGGTCAGTTCTGACTCTATGGTGACCAACAACAACAACAACAAGAGCCACACTCTGAATTTGGACTTACAGCTTCCTAGCCTTTTTTTTTTTTTTTGTTCCTGAAAATCACCAATTTGTGGTTGTTTTTTTTTTATAGTAGTACTAGGTAACAAAAACATTACCCATTAGAAACTACAAGAGTCCTAGTGAGGGCAGCCACATGTCTTTGGAGCATTTATGTATTTGTTCAATAATATTACAGAAAGCCTACGATGTCAGGCAGTGTTATACCCCATGACAGCAATGAACAAGACAGACAAAACCCTAGGGAGCCCATAGAGTGTACCTTCAAGAAGGGAAAGACATATGATTAACAAATAGTAAGTAGTGTCTTAAACCGTGCAAAGAGGCTTTACACAAAAATTTCTTTTACATAACTTGGGATGCTAGAAGTCCAAATTCAGGGCACTGGCTCAAGGGGAAGGCTTTCTCTCTCTGTCCTCTGACCTTTTCTGAGAAGGTCCTACTCTCCCGCTTATTTCTCGGTTGCTTGGATATCTCCATGTGGTTTGCCATCACCTCTGTTTCTCACATTTATTTATTTAATATCTTCTATTTAAGATACACCCTACAATAATCCTGCCTCCATTGCAGAACAAAAACAGCCTATTCGTGAGTGAGATTGTAATCACAAGCATCCAAGCCCGAAGCCCACTGCCATCAAGTTCATTCTGATTTATAGTAAGCATACAGAATAAGGTACCTCTGCCCCACAGGGTTTCAAAGACTGACATCTTTACAGAAGCAGACAGCAGGTGATGAATCCCGAAACACTGACCTTTTAGTTAGCAGTCGAGAACTTAACCACTGCATCACCATGGTTCCTTAAACCACTGGCACAGGGGCTAGGATTTATAGTACATTTTGCAAGTACACAATTCAAGCTATAATATTCCACCTTTTCTGCCACTCACCCCCACCAAATTCATGTCCTTGCTGTGTAAGTGCATTACATCATCCCCAAAGTCTTAAATTAACTCCAAGTCCCAAATCTCATCTTCTGAATTTTTTAAATCAAATATGGGTGAGGCTTTAGACACATTCCATCCTGAGGCAAAATTCTTCATTTGTGAACCTGTGAAGTCTAGAATACAAGCTCTGTTTTGAATGGTGGAGCAGGCATAAGGTAGGCATTTCCATTACAAATTGGAGAAACTGGATAATTGGCACCAAGTGATTGAACATAGGGCCACTATGAGTCGCAGGCAACTTGATGGCATATAACAGCAACAACAACAACAACAACATGTCCAAATCTTAGCAGAGCCAATTTACATTAGCTCTCAAGGCTTAAAAACAATCTTCTGTTCTTGGAGAGTATCTGGGCAATGACCTTTCCCTATAAATGCTGGTGGAGATCCCTGAGTCTTGGGCTTCAGCTCTGCCTTGCAGGATCACTTGGACATCAACACTGCTCTCTCAGTTTGGGAAGGCCCTATTCTCCTAGTCCATGTGAGGGGTGACCACACTTCTTCAGCTGTGTTTTTCTGTCCCTTGGGAATGGCAGACTCATGCCCTTAAGTGCAGTTCCACATCCCAGGACCCACACTTTGAAACCTAGAAGTCAGAGAGCTAACCCTTTGAAATCTCTCATCCCACCAAGAAGGTCCTGTTTCCCATGTCCTTTCCAATCGTTCTGATGATCTTCAAGCTGCTCCAGGGATGGTCATTTTCCTTTCCTAGAGGACAACAGATGCGGCTCCTTTTGCCCATTTCCTGCCTGTAGAACTCTAAGAGGCAGACAGTGTTCTTTCCTTTCATTATTTGTCCCCTTCAGTCTAAGATGAGAGTTGTTTGCTTTTGAGTCAGAGCTAACCCATAGCTGACCCTCCAGTGGGTTTTCAGAGGCAGTCAATTGCACAAGAGGAGATTGCCCACCCTCCTCCCACAGGTCAGCCGGAGGATTCAAACCATGTTTCATTGGAATATTGCAGCACAGCTTCTTACCACTTGGCCATCAAAACTCCCTAATAGGCTTTCTGCTGTAGTAGTTGGTTAGACCTATCTATCAGTCACAGGCTTAATATCTTTAAACAGAAGATCATATACTCATGGCTTCGTAAACATTCTAGGAGATAAATCCTTAGTTTGTATAAAAGAATTTCCAATTCTGAATTCGGTTTTCATTTTGCACATTGCATTTTTAATCATCTCTTTCCTCTCGAATCTTCTAAAAGTTGTAAGGAGAAACCACATGGCCCTTTTAAGATCTTCATTAGAAATTACCTCAGCTAAATATGCCAACTTCATAATTTACAAGTTCAATTTTTCACCAAACATTTGAGCATCATTCAGACTAGTTCTCTGACACATAAAAGCTAGATTGACTTTGACCCTGTCTAATCACACATTCATTAGTTCCTTTTAAAGCTTCACCAGAAGCACATTTCCATCAGTTTTCTAGTGCCTTCTGTATTCTCTAAAATAATAGGGATTTTCTCTATGGCTTTCCTTACTTCCTTCTGAGTCTTCATCAGAATTGCCTTTGACATCCTTAATTTTACTTTGAGTCTCTTCAAGGCAATCTAGGTTTTCACTATCCCACCTTCGCACTGCTATCAAGTATATTCTTACTCATAGTGACCCACCAGCTGGTTTCCAAGGGTATGCATTTTTACAAGAGTAGGCTGCCCATCTTTCTCCCTAAGTGTAGCTGGTGAATTCAAACAACCAACCTTTTGGTTAGCAGTCCAGTACATTATGTATTATGTCACCAAAGCCCCTTGGACTTTTACTATTCTATCTCTCTAATTGCCATTGAGTCCCAACTGACTCATAGTGGATCCTTCAGTGGGTTTCTAAGACTGTAAATTGCAAGGAAGAGACTGTCCACTTTTCTTCCTCAAAGTGGATGGTAGATCTGAATTAGCAGAAAAGTGTGGCCTTCTCTACAGACACTGCCACCAGAGTTCCCTAAGACTACTCTTAGTAGTCCAGCTTCTATCTATTACTCAATTCCAGAACCATTTCTGTATTGCAGGTATTAGAATAGTACTTTGAGTTCTTGGTACCGATTTCTGTCTTCGTTATTGAGTGCTGCCATAAAAAAAATACCACGAGTATATGACTTTAACAAACATAAATTTTCTCTCTCACTGTTTCGAAGGCTGGAAGTCTGAACTCATGGCACTATATCTAAGGGAAAGCTTTTTCTCTCTTTTGGCTAGGGAAAGGATCATGTCTCCTTTCATTATCCGTAGACCTAGTATTTCTTGGCGATCACCATATGTTTTGGCATCAATCTGTCCCTGAGTCTAGTAGGTTCTCAGCACAGAGACTCAGGCTCCAAACAACATGTTCTGCTCCTGGCTATTCTTTTTTTCAAGTTTCCAGACTTTATTGACATCATTTATATGGCATAACTGAGTTCTAGAGAGAGTGTCTTAGCTCTCTAGTGCACTTATAACAGAAGGACCCCAAATGGGTGACTGTAACAAACCAGAATTTATGTCCTTCCTTAGGGTAGATGTTTGTATTCGGGAAACCAGAACTAAGGGAAAGTTTTCTCTCTCTGTTTAAGGTCTTTGTCTCTTGAGCATATGTTTACTGGTTCCTTGATGATTTCCATGAATCTTAATCTCCATCTTCTCCTATTGCTGCTTGTCCTTCTTACATGTTCAATCTCTTTAATATATCAGAACAGACTTGTTCAAGACACACTCTCCACTATTCCTGCCTCATTTATATAACAAAGACAACCCAGTCTCAAATGGACTTATAACCACAGGCATTGAGGCTAGGATTTATAATACATATTGTCTGGTTACACCATTCAATCCATAATTGGTAGCAAGAAAGGACTAGGAAGGAGAAGAATGCCAAGGAAGGGACCATACAAGAGAAGGAGCGAGTGAGAGTAGGAGCACAATTTTATACAGAGTGGTCAGGAAGACTGCTTCATGGAGGTGACATTTAATCAAATACCTGAAGGAAGTGAGGAAGAGACAACCATGAGGATATCTGCGGAAAGAGCCTTCCAAATAGAACAGTAAGATTGTGAGGTGGGAGTATACAAAAAGCAAGGAATCCCACCGTAGCTGGAGTAGAATGAGAGAGAGGGCAATGGGAGGAGATGTGATGAGAGAAGCAGCTGACGGCTGGAACATGTAAGGCCTTGAAAACCACGCTAAGAACTTTGAATTTTACTCCACTAGAGGATTTTGAGCAGACACAATCTGACTCGCATTTTAAAAAGATGCCTCTGGCTGCTGTGTGGAAAATAAGACTGTATGAAGAGGGTAAAGAAAGATGTAAGAGAGAGCAGTTAGAAGTTCATTACAATAATACAGTCAAAGGATGATGGAAGTTTAGATTATCAGATGTTAATAATAAAGATATAGATTAATCATAAGTATAATAATGGAGATAACAAAAAAATTGAGTTCTAGATAGGCTTGGGGTTTTTTATTGATTTGCTTACAATGTTCATGTACATTGTGTTTCACACTATTATTCTTCATTCACATTGTTTCATACAACCATTCTCACATGCATATGTTTTCTAAAATTAATCACCAATGGTCCTTGCCCATCATTATCCTGTATTTTCACCCAGATCTTTCTCATTTCTTCCTCCTCCCTCTAGAACCATGATGATATATTGATGGATTGAATATAGGGGGTGAGGAAAAAAAGAGGAGTCACTAAGAAGCACGCAGTAGTCATTTACTGGACTGGGATGAGGAACAAGTTGGGGCTACTTCCAAGTTCTGTGAAGGCCATGAGTCCTAATCAGGAATTTCTTGCAGTTAAAGTCATGAAGGTCACTATCAACAGGGGAGGCAATATATTAAGCTATTCCAAAACCAAATCCACTGCTCGTAAGTCAGTTGCGACACATAGCAACCCTCCATCGGGTTTCTAAGGTGGTAAATCTTTTCAGGAGGAGATTGCCCATCTTTCTCCTACAGAGCCGCTGGTGGATTTAAACTGATGACCCTTACTGTTAGCAGCACTGTACCACCAGAGCTCCTTATATTAAGCCATCTCTCATTGCTATCTAGTCAGACCTTCCTGTAAACCACAATGTGAGGAGATTGTCCCTCTTTCTTTCATGAAGCAGCTAGTGGATTTGAACCCCTCACCTTCAGGGTGGCAGCACAATTCCCTGCCACTTTGTCACCAGAGCTGCCTATATTAAGTCAATCTTCCTCTCATGTTGCTATTGATATTCATCTACCAGATTAACCACAGGAGGGCAGGAACCTAAAGTCAAGTCGCACTAGAAACAAACATTCCTCAACTTGGCTCCTAGTGCTAGCTGTGTTCTGTTTCAGGGTCAGTAATCTCATTCCTCATACAGGTCAGACTGCAAACAGGCATATGAGCTCAGCAGTTACTCAAATGGCAGGGTTTCACACTGACTGCACACTAGAGGCAGTGAAGAGTTCTGAAAACATCCTGATGCCCCAGGCCCTCCCTGGACCAATTATACCAAATTCTTCAGGGTGGGTCCTAGACTGATGTCAGGATTTAAAAAAAACAAACACACCTCTCAGTGATTTCAATGCATAGCCAAGATGGAGAACCACTAAGCTAAAGGCACCTGAGACTTTTCATCCTGAGTCTTGGGGATGTTTTGTTAGCAGCAGGGAATATAGCACAATGAAATCCAGAGCTGTAGATTGTTGCAAAATGTGATTACAGTATTGATTGCTCATGTGTGTCAATAAACGCCTTTGTGTGTTGCACAGCCTAGCACTCAAATCCTGGGAGGAGGCTGCAGGCCTGCAGCAGGAGCAAAGGGAAGAGAGAAGACAGAAAGCTCTGTAGCTATGTTCTGGTAGCTTTGCTTGATTCTATCCCCATGGTTGTCCAAATTTCCATCCAGGTTGCCACAAACACATTATAATCATTTCTAGCTGACCTCTTCCTTTCTCTGTAATCAGTTACCATGGGACATCTGCATGACATAGGGTGGGGTGGAGCATCCCTAGAGACACTGCTGGGTCATGTGGTCCACCCTTTGTTTTTGCATGTGAAACTGAAGCCCAGGAAAAGGCTTGGCTTACCCGCAGTAGCAAAATAACTTGGTAGCAGAGCTGAAATAAAAAGCCAGATTTTTCCTGAGTCTTCAATTAGTGACTGTTCCACCAAAGCAAGCTGAAGCTGGCAGTGTCTTCCCATTCTTTCATCCACTGGCTCAACCTTGGTCCTGCTTAATGGATTTAACTAAATGATGCCAAATCTGAAACGGTCTCCTTTTATGGATTCACCCACAGTGGAAATGAGAGCCTCCAAGATTAGATCCTATCTCAGGACTATCACTACAAACGATTCTGATATTTATAGGAGTAAAAGCATGGAGGAGAGGGAGTTGCCAATATTTTTAAGGATTATAATCATTTCCAGGTGTCTGTTCTAGTGCTATTTTCAGCTTGTTTGTGCCTCATTCCTCATTGACCCTTGTCCAACTGTTGGTCTCTGAGACTCCATCCTATTCTTGGTCATCAGCCTTGATGGCTGATGGTGACTCACTCATTGCCAGCTGGTCTCTGCTAGATGTCACAGAGTCATGTCTAGCCTTATGTTCAGACGGAGATGAGACTTGCCTTGCAGTGTAACACGAAGGACTCGTCAAAGGCTTGAAGGAGAAGGGAGGGTCCAGCAATTTGCATTGTTTCAAATGCCTTAACCCATTAAGCACAGATTGATTGACTACCTTAAGCTAGGACATCTGCGTTTTTCACTGACCCTGTTTTTCCTCCAAGGAGCTGGGAATCTCATTTTCCAACAGGCACCCTTTCTGGCTAAAATGAATCTTGGCTTGAAGCACAGGACTGGAATTGCTAAGTACCTCCGGGGCCATTGCAAGCCCCTTGAAGCAAATATGCAGCCAGCAGGTAGGTGAAATAAGCAATCGAAGAGAGAGCCTGCCTCTCCCTCTGGGCTGAATTCAGCAGCTGGCTATTCTTTGACCATTTTTTAATTTGCTGGCTCTATTATTACAGATTTCAGGGTTGTGATCACTCATATCTTAGCCAAAGTCAGGTGTCTGATCAACAATTTTTAGTGCTTGCTTCACTGTGATAACTATGAAAATATTTTAAGACAAAGGAGGCACAGATTCCTGAAACTTTGACATATTTGTCTTTCCTGTCTGGTTGTCTTTGACTTTGGAGTCTGCTGGTGTTGCTGTGTGCTGCTGAGTTGATCCTGACTCCAAATTACCCTCTATGAGCTAGTAGACTGTCCCTCATAAGGTGTAATCTTTACTGGAGCAGATTGCCAGGTCTTTACTCCTGTGCAACTGTCAATCTTTCCGTTAACAGTTGAATCTACTTATTAGCAGTTCCCACAGCAACCATTGTAGAAGCCTAAGACAATGGAGGGTCATGCCGGTTTCACTAAACCACTGAGATAAGAGAACCTAGGGGCTTTTCTTCCTGTATTTTAGAATTGCTTAGAGAGGAACATATCCTCTATCTGAATTCCTGGGGGCCCCCACAAGCCACACATGACTTTCTAACCTCATTCTGAATCTATCTGCACCAGGCACCTTCTATGGCAGCTGGTCGGTTCTGCCCACAGTTGGACATATTGGTCCTTGTTCCCATTACTGGGCGGGCCACATGTTGTCTTCTTTCCATATTCATCTTTTCGTCCCACCTCACCTCCTTAGCCACATTTTCCCTTTTATTCAGCTAAATGTCACCTCTTCTTGAAAGCCTACCTTAAATTCCACTTCGGTTCCAAAGCCTTCCCCAACTCCTACCTTCTCCTCTCCTGATTTCCTAGTTAAGCCTTGTTAATCCACACTGCCATTTTTCATTTCCCTAGCCAGAATGTAAGAGAAGAGATGACATTTTATAGTACTGTTTCTCCCTCTCACGCTGGGCACATGTTGTTATGGGCCATCAAGCTGATTACTGTTCATAGTGACCCTGTAAACAACAGATCTGAACCATGTCCTATCCTGCACCACCCTCATCATCTCTGACATGCTCCAGTCCATTGTTCCAGTCACTAGGTCAATCCATCTTGTTGAGGGCCTTCCTCTCTTAAGCCAACTCGCCACCCCTCCCAGCATGATGTCCAACGACCAGCCTCCTCCTAGCATGTCCAAAGTATGTGAGATGAAGTTTCTCCAACCTTACCTCTAAGGAGCACTCTGGTTTCAGAGGCATACAAAGCAACTTAATGGCTTAATAAGTATCTATTTATGCAGTATCATTTGAGTGGCTCTGATAAAAGACCTTTGTGTACTCCCCAAAATGGTCTCCATGGTAAAAAAGAAAATATCTTATGAGGGAGACAATATAATAAACCAGTAGTTCTGAATGTTGGCTGTGTATTAGAATCATTTGTGGAAGCCTTGTCAAGAGCAATGCCTGGGTCTCATTCCCAGCTTCTATTTCAATTGGCCCGGAGTAGAGCCTGAAAAAAAAAGCTTCTTAAATGATTCTTGTGTGCATCCAAGGCTAGGAACCACTGTATTAGATCACTGTATAGTCACCATTGTATTAGATCACTGTCAGTCACAAAATGTAGGAGCTGGATTGGCCTATATTTCTCAAAATCTAGTGATCACCAGAATCACCTATGGATCTTATTAAACATACAGACCCTGGACACCATTCTCACCTCATAAATTCACAATCTCCAGGAGACTGTCTTTTGGAGAAGTAGTAATCAATGTAGCCTGATGAGACTTTCGTAAGAGGCAGCAGTCCACAGGCATCCATAAGATGCCATGTGCCCACTTTGGACACAGTACTATGTTCTGTGATGTAGAAGTTATAACAGTGAACATATGTTGGAGTCCTTGAAAAGCTTTTGTTACAGCTTACAATTTAAGATGAACATGTTTGAAAGGCTGACATTCAGTTGGGATGCACTGTTATGACCCATTGTAAAATATGGAGGAATCCTTTCACATAGATTAGTAAGAAGCTACTCTAAGCTACCTGCATGCTACATGACCTTTCCCCTGAGATCTCTCTCCTCTTTACAAGCCATCAACTAAAGGGTTGGCACTGCCTACTGCTTTGAGACCATAAGACTCTGCTTTATTGCTATGATTGGTTTACATTCTGAATGGTTGGCCCTTGCTGTACAAGCTGTTAAATATTTTGACCGTCACTCCTGTATGTATATGTTTACCCACTTCTATGCTTTGGGGGTTTCAAGAGCTGAAAGCCAAGAACTAGAATCTAAGTTCCAAGAGGGCAGGATCCACATTTGCCTCATGGACTAAAATATCATTAGTCTAGAATAGTGTCTGACACATAGTAAGTATTCAAAACATGCTTGATGATGAAATGAATGAATGAATGAATGAATTTGAAATACTCATTCAGGTTAGTGAGGCAAACCTGCTCAGAAGACAACATTCTCAATCTAGATCTTAAAGGAAATCTGGTTTGGAAGAGATATGGACTAATGAGGAAAAGAGTCCACCAGGCAGTAAGACTAAAAGGATATGCAGGGAGGAGAGGAAAAGCAATCCATTCATAGAAAAGAAGCTAAGGGATGGTGTGATGTTAGAACTTTAAGAGTTGGATTTTTTTCTAGCCATTGTCTTAGCCTTTGCTGGACTCCAGCTATCTTAAGTGCAGAAATATGGTCTTGCAAATCATCAACAGCTATGGGACCAATATAAAAGAGTGTTTTCTACAGTGGGGAGAGAATGTTTGAAGGAGATATGAAGAGACTGAAGACACTGTTGGCATGGTGTAATCTGAGGAACCTTGGAGATGGAGCCACAGTTAAAGGTTTTACTTGCTGGATATTTAAAGAAAAGTGGACTTGTAACTGTTTTGAGATAAAGTTTTCTGGACAATAGAGGAAACCAGAGGCTTCTTGCATTTGTGGTGCTGAACTGAACCTAGACTTCACTAATTGAGTAATTGTGCCTTATTAATCTGGCCTGGGACTGCTGGAATAAATCTGGACTTGCATTGTGTGGTATTCTTTGCCACCCTCACCCCTAACCTAGTTCCTTAATAAAACCCATATATGTAAATAAAGTGTGTGAGTCAGTTTGCAACAAACATCAAACCCAATTATTCATAGAAATAGGTGCAGGAGTATGAGGAGTGGCATGCCTTGCCTTGTAGCTATTTGCCTTGTAGCTACTATGGATGATATTGATGGGGACAGTTTCCCTTTTTGAAGCAGGTATAAGTCAGACTCAGCCTTCTTGACATTGCATCTGCTCCTTTTTCAGATGACACCTATGAAGGCATCCAAACTGTGGGCAAAGAAATGTTGGGAGCACTTGCTGGAATATAAGAGCTGAGATGGAGATGGGATCCAGGCTCTTCATTCTGTAGCTAAGTTCAAGCACTAGAGTTTCATTTCATTTAAGCTGCTATGATCGCTGGAAACGATTATTTACTAAGTACCAACTCTGTATGAACTACCAAAAGAATAAACAAGTCTGTTTCGGAGGAAGTGCACATACTTTGGGCATGCAGTTAAGAAGGGTGCGTCCTTGGAAGATGACATCATGTTGGGAAAGGTGGAGAGTCACAGAAAGATAGAAAGACCCTCAACAAGATGGACTAAACAGTGAATATAACTATGGCCTCAAGTATATCAGAGATTCTGAGGATAGTGGATAGGACAGGGTTCAGATCTGCTACTTACAGGATTGCTGTGAGTCATAGTGGACTTGACGGCACCTAACAAAACTCTGTATCAGGATCGAGGTGCTGAGGACATAGCAGTGAACAAAACACAATTCTTACCCTCATGACCTAATGAGGAACACAGGATATATTTATGTGTGAGTGGAGTGTGTGTGTGTGTGTGCCTGTGTGTGTGTGCGCGCGCGTGTGTATGTGTGTGGTGGTGTTTAAGTGGTACTGAGCAGCAGCAGTTCTTTGTGCCTGCTCCATAGAGATGCTTAGATAAGGTGGCATAAATATTTAAATACTGGACTATTAATAAAAAAGTTCAGACTTACCCAGAGGCATCTCAGGAAGTAAGACCTGGCAATTTGTTTTCAAAAGGTCACAACCTTGAAAACCCTCTGGAGTGAAGTTCTACTCTGCACACTTGGGGTCTCCGTGAGTTAGAATCAACTCAACAGCAACTAGGAATAACAATCTTTACAGGAGCAGATTGCCAGAGCTTGAGTTCAAATCACCAACTTTTACTAGTTGAGTGTAAACCAGATGTGTCAGAGCTAGAGATACAGTATTTTATGTAAATATAAAATGGCACAGCAGGCTCTGACAGCTTAGTGTATAGGGAATTGTACTGCCAACTAAAGGCAGGCAGTTTGAATCCACCAGCTGCTCCTTGAGAGAAAGATGGGCAATCCCTTCCCATATGATTTATAGCCTCTGGGAATCCACTGAAATGCCAATTATGGGTTGGCTCCAACTCTACGCCAATGGGAGAGAGAAACTTTGGAAAATAATTTGACAGGTTTCTTTTTTTAAAAAAAAATATTAATAATATCTCTTGAGACTACTGTTCCCAGGAAATAAAATGCCAGTGTAATAAAAAAAAAAACAAACCCCAAAACAAAAAAACACCAAAATATACATTTACCTTCCAATCCAGCAATAGTATTTTATGCATTTGCTCCATAGACATGAAAACTTTTATTCACAAAAGCCTGCACATGAATATTCATAGCACCTTTATTACTAATAGCTTCAAACTGAAATAACTCAGCTACCTCTCTAATTTAATTTAACATTTTAAATGATGGGACATGAATGCCATGGAATACTATTCAGCAATTAAAAGAAACAAACTGGACATCGAGCAAACCTGGATGAATCTCAAGGGCATTATGGTGAATGCAAAGAACCAATCCCGAAAGATTACATACTCCATAATTCCATTTAGATAATATTCTTCAAATGTAGAAACTGCATTACAGAAATGGAAAAGAGATTAGTGGGTGCCAGGGATTAAGGGTGGGCAGGTGGGGGAAGGAAATTGGGTGTGTTTAGAAAAAAGCAACATGAAGGATCCTTGTGCTGATAAAACCATCTTATATCTTACTGGGGTGGTAGATACTCAAACCCATACATGGGACACACACATAATAGAAATATCAATTTTCTGGTTTTGATATCTTACTGTAGTTTTATGTTAGATGTAGCCCTTGGGACAAACAACATGAATGGCACACAAGACATCTCTTTATTGTCTTTGCCTATTTCTGTTATTCTACAATTACTTAAAAATGAAAAGCATATATGTGTGTGTAGCTCTGATGGCTTAGTGGTCTTTGTGTTGCCAACTCAAAGACACTCAGTTCAAGCCCCCCAGCTGCTCTGTGGGGAAAAAGGTGGGCAATGTCTCATGTTATTTACTGTCTCTTGAAAACCTGCTGGAGTTATACTTAACAACAACATATATACATACACATACATATGTTGTTGTTTTGCCATTGAGTCAGAACTGACCTGTAGTTGACCCTCTGGTGGGTTTTCAGAGGCAGTTAATTGCACAGGAGGAGGCTGCCCATCCTTCTCCTGCAGAGCAGCTGGTGGATTTGTACCGTGTGCCTTTGGGATTGCAGCACAGCTTCCTACCACTACACACACACACACACACGTATATCTATATCTATCTATCTATCTATCTATCTATCTATCTATCTATCTATCTATCTATCTATCATCTATCTATCCCAACCTAACTCATAGTGAATGAGTTTGTTGTAATGAATTCTAACTGCACATCAAGCATGGTTTTTTGTTTTTGAAAATTAGTGGCCATGACAAGAGTCTGAGGGAGAGGGCTGCCTGTCTAGTGGGCAAATGTACATGTGCACTCAGGGTTAAGGGGCTTGCCTGCCACAGACTAAGAAGAATTGGCACCTAGAGAACTGCAATTACAAAGGTCTGGTTCCAGGCTCCGTAGCAAAGTGGTTAAGTGCTCAGCTGCTTCCTAAAAGGTCAGTGCTTCAAATTCACCAGCTGCTCTGCAAGAGGAAGATGTGGCAATCTGCTTTCATAAAGATTACAGTATTAGATACCCTATGGGTCAGTTCCACTTTGTTCTAAAGTTCTGTTTCTGTGATTCATAATGTACTCTACAGCATTAGATTTGGGAGGGATTTTTTATTTCCAGAAGAACTGGACAGTGTCTGGCTACCATTACTGGATATTTTGATCAAAGATACAGCAGAACACTGATCAAAATGGGGGGAATGTGGAAGAGAATGTCAAATTCTCACGGGACCCCAAATTTCTGGAGCCACTGAGGCTAGATCAACCCTTGGACTATTGCCCTGAGAAGAACCTGAGACCAAAAGTATCCCTTGGAATCTTTCAACAAGTAATTCAGCTTAAAAATGTCTACTTTGAGCACTGTGCTTTTATAAAGTACCATTGATATGGACTCAAATTGGTAACGGCAACCCAAAAGAGTAGACAGGAAACCTAGGGGGCAGTGAGTTTGTGTTAACTGGGAACTTGGAAAAGAATGGTGACATTAGAATGGTCACACGTATCCAAGAATGTAATCAATGCCACGAAATTGTTCATTGAGAAACACTTGAATCGGTGTATGTCTTGCTGTGTATATCCTTAATGACAACAACAGTAAAATATCTTTTAAAAAGAATGAAAAGTCTGCTAATATATGTGTGTGTGTGAGAGAGAGAGAGAGAGAGCTGCCAACGTGTGTGTGTGTGTGTGTGTGTGTGTGTGTGACAGAGAGAGAGATTGGTTTACACTGACGTAGAAGAGGGCTAGAAGCCATGGGAAGAAGTAGTTACCATCAGACCTTGATTTGAACCCCATCCCACTGACTCATGAAGCCATACTACCCACCCCAACACCATACACCATTCATGGTTTGGGACATAAACATCCTCTCTATCACTCTAGAGATTCTTTTCCTCTGTTTCTGTCTGGGAAATCCTGCCCCGTCCCTAAAGGCTCAACACAAGTGCAGCCTACTCTGTGTAGCCTCCCCTGAGTTGCTATGCTTCTACCTCACTAGACAGAACTTCGTGGCTATGGGATAGAGCAAGGACAGCTAATATAGGGGCGCAAAGGAGTGCCAGGAACACTGAGAAAGGACAGCTAAGCTGGAAGCCGAGATAGGGCTCTGAGGAAATATTTTGGTTTATTTAAATTTGATTTAAGACTCCTATCAGGATGTAACCTCATGATAGACACTGGTTCTTCTGGTTATTGCTGTTTTTAATAGTAAGTGGTCCTGGTGACTCTTATGATGCTCAGGCAAGTTTGGGAAACATGGCTTTAGTATAAACTCAATTTAAAGATGAGGAAAGGGAGGCTCAGAAAAGGAAACTGACTTATCAAAGGTCACAAAGCCACTTAATGACAGAGCTAGGACATGGATCAACGCATGTGTCTAAATGTACCTACATGAGCAACTTTATATTAACTCCCCCACATATAGTGCTGTGCCTCATACATGAAAGGCCATTTCATATAACTACTTATATGAACAAATAAGTAAGATTAACACCCACCATCTGCCAAGACTTTATGGGAGGTAGACCCTGCATAGGTAGGTTTTGATGGCACATGGGGAAAAAAAGAGGTGGAAAATAAGTCTGGAAACTGAGGCAGCAGGCAATAAACGTGGGTTAAAACAGAGCACATGGGGCAGAACTGGTCACTATGAAGCCCTTCGAAACCCTCAAGCCTTGGATGCAAGAGCAGACACTATGCCCAGAAGATAGTTTTTACGTTCCTCCTCAAAAATCCCAGGCTTGCAACATGTAGGTTCTAATCTCTGCTCTCCCATCACTAGTGTTTTCCAAAATGGGGTCATCTCTTCCCAGATAGGAGAAAGAGCAGATGGCAAAGAGGCTCACTCACCTGATGAGTATGCAGAATTGTCAGAGCGATGAATTCCTTAGCACTCCTATAGAAAGAAGAGGGAACGGGAGAGTAGTGCATCATGCACTAGGCCGTCATCTAGCACAAGAAGCACCACCAGGATTATCCCATGGGCTGCATTCCTGGATATGGATTAGGATAGAAAGCACTATGAGTATCTGCATGCACGTCTCACGCCCCATCACTTGTGGAGGCCGATATGAGCCATTCCCATCATTTCACACAGGCATTTGAAGATGTTATCACCATTACTGCTAGGGTTGTCATTTCTCAAGTCTTTATGCATTCCTTCTCTCATCCTCTTTGGAGAAATCCTTAAACCTTAGGAGCAATTTTATCTGTAGACTAGAAAACTCTCAAGGAAAAATAAAGGTCTGAGTGATGGAACTCAAAAGGCACACTTTCAGGGAGTCCTGGGAACCATGTACGGAGATTATGGGTAATTTGGTAAGTAAGCAAGAAGAGAAATTCAAAGGAGAAACCCAAAGGTGATCATTTGGTCATCATGACTCACACTCAGCAGATTTATTTTAATCGAAGGACCAAAATGAATAAATAAAAATGAGAACCAGGGTGCAACAGATGGAAGTCAAGACTCCTGAGATAGGAAATCTTCAGAAGGGTGAAGAATTTAAAACTCTCCTGGCAAGAATTATACCAATGATCAAATAAGCTGTGAGGTAGGAAAACTCTCTTCCAGGAATGTATAATCCTTCAGAAGAAAGAAAAAGGAACAGAAATAGTATGCCTTGAAGCAGCTTCCCCTCCTCTGCCTGCTGGCCCTTTCCAAATGTTTATTAGAACAAAGGTATTTAACAAGCAGACTCAGGATGCCCTTGATTCCAGGTATTTCAAGAAATGCCAAGGTGCCCTACTAAATAACTCGCAACATTTCCTGTTTTGTGTGAAGTAAAGTCCACAGAAAAATCAGATCTCAGATCTGAGAAACTCCAACAAGATGCAAAGAGTTATGTTTGTGGAAGTTGGGGGTGGGGTGAGTAGGAAATCTTTACCTTAAATGGAATGAGGCATCATGTAAAGCAGACTGTTGTTATGTGGTGCTGAGTTGCCTGCAACTCATAGTGACCCTCTGTACAACAGCCCTAAACTTTGCCCTATCCTGTGCCAATCTGTCTCCGACACACCTAACCCCATTACCCCAGTCACTGAATCAATCTATCTCATCCATGGTATTCCTCTCCCGCGCTGTCCCTCCACCCTCCCAAGCATGATGTCCCTCTCCAAGGACCGGTCCCTCCTT
>NW_006399833.1:3789217-3791787 GCF_000299155.1 Elephantulus edwardii | reverse complement strand
AAAACTTTCTAGGGGGGTGGGTTCAGCTATGAGTCAGTTCCAATTCAATGGAAATGAGTTGAACGAGCTTGAATGAATTACTTATTGACCCCTGAGGTTATCAAAAGAGTAATCTCTGACCCCAAAAGAGCTATGAACTAAAAACCAAAGCAAAAAAACCACACAACACTAAAAACCATTACAAATTGGACTATGGCTATCTTGTTACAGTGTATAAAGAAAAAAATCTACTGTTGTTGTTATTGTTATGTGCCATCGAATCACCTGTGATTCACAGTGACCCTATGTACAAGAGCTCTGAACCCTACCCTATCCTGAACCAGTTTCACCGATTCTGATACATGTAATCCCATTGCCCCAGTTAATGTATTAATACAGCTGATCTGGGGTCTTCCTCTCCTGCACTGTCCCTCCACCCTTCTGAAAATGATGTCCCTCTCCAAGGACTAGTCCCTCCTTACAACATGCCCAAAGTATGTGAAATGGAGTTTCAAAATCCTTGCCTCCAAGGAGAAACTTGTTTCTACTCTCTCCAAGACAGATCTGTTTGTTTTCCTGGCAGTCCATGGCATGTTCAATACTCTTATCCACCACCACAATGCAAACAAAGGCATCAATTCTTCTTTTGTCATTCTTAGTCATTGTCCAGCTCTTTGACGCATAACATGTAATTGTGAAGACCATGGCCTGGATCAGGCACACCTTAGTCTGACATCATTGCTCCTCAGCACTCTGGAGAGGTCCCTGACAGAAGCTTGATTTCTGAGGAGTCATGCTGTAAGAACCGTAATATGTCCTGCTGGAGTTGAAAGCAGTCATCCTATATTGGTTTGATGATGAAGGGTAGAAAAACACAATGGACAAGTGAACTTGGAGGAGAAGAGGCATACTAAGAGTTATTAGGGACCAGATACATTCCAAGATGCTGAGTTGAAGGAGGAGCATGTTAAGGGCGTCCTGCTCTGGCTTTCAAGAGGGTACATACCGAATCCCTCCAGAGTTAGTGAGTGGTGTTCCATACACAGCCCACACACAGCATGCTAAGTCTGACTCTGAAGTAGGGAGCAAGTAGCCCTTTGGGAACCCAAGAAAGATGAGTGAGATGAAAATACTCTGAGCCAAGAGCAGTTGGAGGAGATGGAGTCAGATTATATGAGGCAAAGAGAACACAAAGTACAATTTGGGGGACGACAGCCAAAGGCTCTAAAACTGAGGTCAGCCCAAGGAAATGTAAAGCCTTCACCTTTGTTCTCTTATTCCTCATCAACAGACTCATTTGAGCGTGCACATGTGTGTGTGTACACGTGGTGTGAGTCTAGGGTATATGACATATATGTGTGGTACCTGTGGGTGGGCTGTATGTGTGGAAGGTGGTTTGCATGGTGTGTGTGTATGTGGTGTGTAGAGGTGAGGGATAGGAAACGTTGATGTGATTATGCTCCATTTACAGACAGTGGTAGTCAGTCCCCCTGACAATCTCTTCTCTCTCTCATCTGTTCTCATCTTGGGAGAGAACTAATAAGTCTGAATCCTTGGACAGAAGCTACCAAAAAAGGGCAGCTCTTCTCCACCCAAGGGCTGGGAATCTGGATTTTCTTTCTTTGTGGGTCTATGTTTATTTGGGGAGGACAGGCTGTAATAGGAGAAATGGAATAGGGTAGAAAACAACATCTTGCTCAAGCATTCTCACTGGTCACTAGGTCTGTCAAAGAGGGTGGTAACTTAAAACCAAAGAAGTTTGAGCCTGAGGATTAGCTGGATTGAAAAAGGTGGCAAAGTTCCAGGCTGTACTTTAAGTGCATTCACACTGCTGGAGAAGGCCAACCAGAGTGTGTGAGCATCATCTGTGGCCCTGAAAGGCTGCCCTCTAAAGTCCAAGGTAGCTTGGAGCCCTGGTTAGGGATGCTTTCTGCCTGGCAGGGCTCTTCTAGGGGGGCTGGGGAGGACAATGATAGCCTTGTGCCACTGGTGGAGCAAGAGTAAAGGTATCGCTTAGCTCCTGCTAAGACCCCTAAGGTTCCTATTACCTGATGAGGTCTAGGAACTTCTTCCTGGAGGCAACACGTCCTCCTCATTAATAGCCACAATCTGGTGTCACTCTGGAGACTAAGGTGCGTCTGGTACAGGCCATGGTCTTCGCAATCACTTGTTATGCATCAGAGAGCTGGACAGTGACCAGGGAGGATAGAAGGAGAATTGATGCTTTTGAGCTTTGATGTTGGAGAAGAGTGTTGAAAGTACCATGGACTGCTAGGAAAACAAACAGATTCATCTTGGAAAGGATTAAACCGGGCGGCTCCTTGGAGGCAAGGATTCTGAGGCTCTGTCTAACATACTTTGGACATGTTGTAAGGAGGGACTGGTCCTTGGAGAAGGACATCATACTTGGGAGGGTGGAGGGCAGGAGGGGAAGGTCCTCTGGGAGGTGGATTGATTTGGTGACTTGGGATAATCGGGATGAGTGTGTCGGAGACAATGAGATTGGCACAGGACAGAGCAGAGTTTAGAGCTGTTGTACATAGGGTCGCTATGAGTCGCAAGCGACTCGATGGCACATAACAACAACAACA
>NW_006399833.1:3787614-3789117 GCF_000299155.1 Elephantulus edwardii | reverse complement strand
GCACCTTAGTCTCCAGAGTGACACCATTGCTCTTCAGAACTTTGGAGAGATCCCTAACAGCAGACTTTCCCATGGCAATACGTCTTTTAATTTCTTGGCTGCTGGTGCCAAGAGCGTTGACTGTGGAACCAAGCAAACTAAAGCTGTGAACAATCTCAATCTCTTCACCATCCATCCTGATGGCCAATTGGACCAGTTGGTGAGAATCTTTGTCTTCTTGACATTGAGCCTCAATCCATATTTGAAGGCTTCAGTCCTTGACCCTCTACAGCAAATACTTCAGGTTCTCTTCAGTTTCAGCAAGTAGGGTTGTGTCATCTGCATAACGCAGATTGTTGATGAATCTTCCACCAATCCTGATGCCACACTTCTCCTCATAAAACCCAGCCTCCCAGATAATCCGTCTTAATGAAGACTAGTCTATTAAATTTCCTGTCATGCCCTTCCATATCATTTGGAATAAAGATAGTCCTTATAATGGCTCAAGGCATCACAAAATCTGGCCTTATCTCCTACAACTCCTTCTCTCCTTTATACCACTCCAGCCACACACCCTTCATCAACATGCCAGCCATGTTCTTCCTTTAGTGCCTTTACCTGCCGGTTCCCTTTTCCTCCAATCCCCTCATTTCCTTTAAGTCTTCTCACAGAGGCTAATCCTGTTCACACTAATTAAAACTGCATTCTGCACCCCTGCACCTCACATTTCCAATCTTCTTTACCTGGTTCTACTCTCTATTCTTCAATAACATCTACCAACTTCTAATTTACAGTAAAAATAAAAACAAAACAAGAAAAAGCCCCCAGTTGCTGTCAGTTTTGATTCACAGAAGTCCCATGGGTGTCAGAGTCAGGTGTTCAAGGGCTGTGACTTTCTAGAAGTGGACTACTAAACCTTTCTTCCAAGGTGCCCCTGGGTGGCTTCAAATTGCCAATCTTTATGGAGTAGCTGAGCATGTTAACCACTTGCACCACCCAGGGACTATACTTTCTTATGTAGCACAGTTTCTTATGTATCACGTTCATCAGTTATGGTGAGCCTCTTTCCACTAACATATCAACTACTAGCATTTTTTTCCCCACTAACATATCAACTAGTAGGATTTTTTTTTCTGTCTTGTTCACTGCTTTATCTTCCATGCCTAGTACAGTACCTGGCACATAGTAAACACTCAGTAAAGGTGGAGTAGTCCATAAGGAGTTGCACTGATAACCTCAAGGTGGCCAGTTCGAATCCACCAGTGGATCCATGGGAGAAATAAGTTTAATCACCTCCTGTGTGATTTTTTAAAATTTATTATTAATTTCAATGAAAATTTACAGACTTTGGATTTCCATTCATTCATTGTTGCACTTTTCTTCCCTCCCAACCCTCTCCCCCAGTACACTACCCTCTTGGAAAAATAAAAGAGAAATTCTTTCATTGTTTTACAATCCCTCCCCCCAGGTCCACTTCACTATGCAGTCTTCGCTCTGGACTCCTATCATGACAAAAATACCTAA
>NW_006399833.1:3736746-3784399 GCF_000299155.1 Elephantulus edwardii | reverse complement strand
GTTTAGAGCTGTTGTACATAGGGTCGCTATGAGTCGCAAGCGACTCGATGGCACATAACAACAACAACAACAACAACTGGTCACCAGCCAAGAGCTTGTCCTGAGAGGGACCTCCTGTAGAGTAGAGGGGAGAGGCATAAGGGTTTAGGGCTACTGCTAGGAAAGTATATGTTGAGGCAAGAGCCCCTAGTGCCAAGGCTGCTGACACTGGTGGTACTATTCGGTGGTGGTGGTGCTGCTGCTGCTGCTGCCATCAGTACTGCCACTGCCATCATTTTTAGCAGATGGAGGACTGAGGGATGAAGAAGGAGAATGGGGAGCACCTCCTTTAGCTCAGAATGGTGTGGCAGTGAAAGGTTCCAAACCCAGGTCCATTACTCAGACAAGTTGCCTAAGTACCTAACTGATTTGGTTTTCAAGAGGTCTTCCCGTTTCATTAAGAGGGATTTACAAGGCATATCTTCCAGACTATTGGATATGATAAAGTTGACAAGAGGAGGTGGAAGAATCATCTTACTTGTATATCACTCATATTCACTTCTCTGGAATGTTTCGGCATTCGCTAGCCTGGAGACAGGGGAATGGTCTAAAAGACCCAAGGGATGTATTTTCTTTCACCACCAAGAGATAGTGTTCGCCAGTAAAGGAGGGCAGCAAGTTATAGATCTCAAGTCATGAGCAGTTGGAAATTTGCTTTCTCTCCTTCGCATTTCTACTGCCGAGACTAAGAAACCAGACGGAGGATGGTTGTTAAGAGGGGGCAATAAGCCTGTGCTGCCACTGCTGGTTAGCGAGGATCTAAGGAGCAAAGCTGTGCAAAGATTCAAGGAGAAGAGAAGTCAGACCCAACCTGAGTCAAATCTCAAAGAAACATTTCATGACACAGCCTAATCTCAAAAAAAAAAAAAATTGGCTTTTCTGGTATCCACTTCAAAGGAGTCAAATCCCACTGCTCACTCACTCTACAAGGAAGTATGTACTTCAATGCCCAAAACATGAACATCCAAAAACAACACATCATCTGAGCACAGCTCAATGGTTCTGAAGCGTGGAACCCATGGCTCAGTCAACAGTCATCACCTGAACTGGAATTAGCCCTAAACCCAACAGGCAAAACTTGTTGTTAGTACTACAACTTCAGGACTGGACAATGTGATGGTTAAAAGTACATTTCTTGAAGCCAGCCAGACATGGAATCTGTGTAAATCACTACTTCAGTGATTTGGGACAAGGCGTTTCATCTCTCTGAGACTCTTTCTTCCTCTGTAAAAGGGGGAAAAGATTACTACTTACCCATCATAAGAATATTGGGAGGTTAGAGGAGATGATGAATGTACAGTACTGAACACAGTGCCTAATGTTAGTAAAAATACACCAAATGGTACATCTATCCTTTAAGATAAAGGCTGCTAAGCTAACCTAAAGGTTGGCAGTTCAATCTCACCCCCTACCACCCCAGCAGCTCTATAGGAGAAAGATGCAGCAATCTGCTTCTGCACAGATTTATAGCTTTTGGAAAACCTCTAGGGCCATTTTGCCCTGTCTGATATAGGGATGCTATGAGCCAGAATCAACTTGATGTCAATGAGTCTGGATATTATGTCTTTCAAGGGATCATTTCTTTCACTCATTTTATTCCTTTTCTCTATTTTTGCCAATGGAGGGTACCCTACTTATCTCCTTCCTTTTGTTCAAGGGGCCTTTGCTCTTAGATGGTAGCAGTAACAACTGTCACTGCTTTTAAGGAATAGATTTTTTTTTGTGATTGTTGCTGTTAGGTGCCGTCCAGTACAAATCATAGTGACTCTATGAACAAAAGATCTGAACCCTCTTCTATCCTGCACCATCCTCACACTTTCCAACACACAAGAGCCCATTGCAGCAGTCACCATGTCAATCTACCTGGTTGAGGGTCTTTCTCTCCTTCATCAACCCTCCACCCTTCCCAGAGTTATATCCTTCTGCCAGGAATAGCACCTCCTAGCAACATGCCCAAAGTAGGTGAGGCAAAGCCTCATCATTCTTGCCTCCAAAGAGCACTCTGGCTGCACCCTCTCCAAGACATATCTGTTCTTTTGGCAGTTCATGCGATGTTCAGTACTCTTTTCCATACACCACAGCTCAAAGGCATAAATTCTTCTTCTCTAATCTTGAAAAATCTCAGGAAGTACCATATGAACAGGAGCCAATAGTAATGGAGGAAGTGGAAGCTACAGTGAAGGCATTGACAAAAAATAAGGCCCCAGGAACTGATGGGATACCAATTGACTTGTTTCAATTAACAGATACAGCCTTAGATGCACTCACCAGGCTATATGCCAGGAAATTTGGAGGACAGTTGTCTGGCCAACAGATTGGAAGAGGTCCATATTTGTTTTCATTCCCAAGAAAGGTGATCCAGTGGAATGTGGAAACTATTGAACAATATCATTAATATCACATGCAAGCAAAATATTGCTGAAGATCATGAAAAAATTACCAGAACAGTACATAGATAGGGAACTGCCAGAATTTCAAGCACAATTTAGAAGAGGCCATGGCACCAGAGATATCATTGCTGATCTTAGATGGATCCTGGCTGAAAGTAAGGAATACCAGAAGAATGTGTATTTGTGCTTTATTAAACTATGCAAAGGCATTTGACTGTGTGGATCATAACATGCTGTGGCTGACTTTGAGAGGAATGGGAGTCCCAAAGAACTTAATTGTGCTCATGAGGAACCTGGGAGTGCATTCTCTCTCCATGCCTATTCAGTCTGTATGCTGAGCAAATGAGGTCATTATTATTGTAGGCTTGCTCAACCATAATAACTCCATATTGAATACATGTTATCTTTCCTTGAGGCTTCAACTACAGCACCAAATTAGTCTTCTGCAATCAGGGACAGGCTATCTTTTATAAGATTGTGTCTGCCAGCCCCATGACTCTATGGCACTCACCTGTGGCCTGCCTTCTCTCCAACTACTTCCTCTGCATTTCATACAATCCACAGCTAACTACAACTTCCCTTCTAGGCCTGGAGGCTTCCTTCAACCTTGAAAACTCTAACTGGCTTTTACAAAGTTGAGGAGGAGTTTTGGTGGCTTAGTGTTTGAGTCACTAACCAAAAAGTCAGCAGGTCAAATCCACCAGTTGCTCCATGGAGGAAAGCTGGGCAGTCTTCTCTTAGAGTTATCACCTCACAGGATTGTTATGAGTTGGAATCAAATGCAGTGAGCCTTCTTTGAAGCTAAAGCAGGTGCTCCCGGCATTATTGTTACTAAATTTTCATTGGTCCTTCTTTACCAGGGCTAATTTAATTTTTGATCAGAGACTCAAAAACACCTTACCCAACCACATGGTTGACTCCTCTACAAAAGTGTTTGGAGTTTGAGGTTTGGGCTCTGTGTGTGTGTGTGTGTGTGTGTTCCCTCTGTGCCCTCGAGTTAAGGAGAGATTACAAAAATATTTCTCTTTTGATTTGGGCATTGCAAAATTCACCAAATTTCTGTAAGACCAGTTTGTTCTCCGGCTGCTCCTCTTGGCTGAGCAAGAAACTGTTGTAAACATCTAAAGCCTTGGGCCTAGGAAATCAGGAATAAAGCTTTCTGTCTGTCTTTTCTGTCAGTGTCGAGCAGATCTGGAACAAAAACCAGTGCTAAGGTTCTTTCCCATTTCATACATGATGGCAGGATTCCCTAGTTCAAGTGGGGGTTTTGCTTGTTCCAGTCTAGATCATTGCAGGCAAGCTGCATGCCCCCACGTGGCACCAGACAGGTTTGGGCAAACAGCCCTGCTTTGCTGCTTCCTAGTTGAGTGATTCTGTACATACAATTTCTATTCTTTGTGCTTCAGCTTCCTGTTCTGTCAAATGGGTATATTACCACTTAATTTCCAGATGTGGCTGTGGGGAATTAAACAAGATGATGCAAGGCATGTTTGTGTGTGCTGCTAAATCAACTTGGACTCACAGTTGATTGACAGAGTTTCTTAGGCTGTAAGCTTTCCAGACGTAAACCACCAAATCGTTCTCCCACAAAACAGACAGTGGGTCCAAACTGCCAGCCTTTAGGTTAGCAGCTGAATTCCTAAGCAGGTTCAGGGGCATATTATCCAATAAACAAGATAAGCACAGGCTTACTTACTAATCTTTAGTGGACACTTTTCACAGACGCTTCACCACAAAAACATGTGCAGCTGCTCACCACAGATTAGTTGTTAAGCCGTGTTTACCTTGCTTCTCGGGTACTTTGTCCCTGTCAGGGATTGGGAATTGGGGGGAAAAAGGCTTTGGTCCTGTAGGAAGGTGTTCAGGAGTTTGGAGAGAATGAGGTGCCAGGCATATCTACAAGCAAAACTTGTGATGTGGTAGCAAGCAAGGTGTAATTGTTGAGGACAGATTAGTAAGCAAAACCAAGCCCCTGCTGAGTAATCTAACACTGCATGTAGTAGGTGCCTAGTCAATGGTTGCTGTACTTGTCAGGTGCAGTCAAGTTGACTACAATTTCTCTTGACCTAATGAACATCACCTCTGAGCCTTGCCCTATCCTACACCATCCTAACCGTCTCGGATATGCACAAGCCCATCGCTGCAGTCACTGTATTAATCCATCTTGTTGAAGGTCTTCCTCTCTTTCATTGAACTTTCCCAGCATAATATCTTTTTTTCCAAATCTGGGCCCCTCCTGACAACATGCTCAAAGTATGTGAGACTAAGTTTCACCATCCTTGTCTCTTAAAAAACACTCTGGTGGCACTTCTTCCAAGACAGATTTCTTTGTGCTTTTGGCAGGCCATAGGATAGTCAACATCACAATTCAAAGGCGTCAATTTTTCTTTGATCTTCCCTATTCATTATCCAACTTTCAGATGCATAGGAAGCAACTGAAAAGACCATGATTTGGATCATGTGCACCTTAGTCTTTAAACTGACATCCTTGCCCTCTAAACTGTTGTTATTGCCACTCAGCCACGCAGAGATCTTTTTTATTTCTCCTGTCTCCTCCTGTCATACCTATGGCCTGCAATCTTAATTTTGGTTTTCAATGGCTGAATTGTTTCATGAGTCTCTACCAGTTTTCAGTCTTATATTCTTGAGGACAGGGACTGTGTTTTGTACTTCCTTATAACAGTTCTGGATTTAGAATAGGCAAGCTATAAATACTTGTTGAACTGAACTGAACAGGGAGCTACTTTCTCATACAAGGCATGACAGATCTTTTATGAAGGTTCTATGCAAAGGGAAGCTTTGTCAAATCCAGACCCTACTAAGCCATCAACTGCCCCTCTGACTAAGTCTCCAAGGAGCCTGAATGGTTTTATCTCAGTCTTAAAAGGCCAGCTCCTTTTAAGAGACTAGCTGACAAGTCTTCATTTCCTCTTCATGAATTCCTAGGCAACAAAGTATACTGGGAAGCTCTGTTCCTTGCAAAGATGAGTGCTTTTGGGGGGCTGGAGCTAGGTCTATGGTGTAGGACACTCTGAGGAGCACCTACCTGGCCTCACAGATCGCACCACCACGGGTCTCACTGCCAGCCAGGAAGCCAAAGCCATATATAGGGTCTTGATGAATGGTCACTTGTTGCAGTGTCTCTGCCAGCAGCTGCTCACATTCCATATCATTTGTGTGCTCGTCTTACATCACATGACTGGGGGGAAAAGGAAGATGGGAGCAAAACAAGATGCAAAGGGTACTAAGCTTCAGGACTAGTGGTGGAAGGGGAGGATAATAAATAGGGTCTGGCTATGGCACCCAGGAGTTTACACACTTAGCTCTGTGTCTCCTCAGGAACGCTCAGGGGAGATGATGGCTTCATTTATCAGACTGGAGAAGGAAGGATCTAGAAAGAAGTCCAGTGTCTTCAGGGCGAGGGCCAAAAGAAGATATTGGTATTGCAGAACATGATACTCAAATCGGTCCATATCTCCATCATACCGACTCATAGCTGACCCACCAGTGAGTGAGTTTTCAGAGGCAGCAAAGTATACAGGAGGAGACTGTCCGTCCTTCTTCCATGGAGCAGCTGGTGGATTCAAAACCCATGCCTTTGAGTTGGCCGCACAACTCCTTACCGCTAAGCCATCAGAGCTCCCAATTAGCTCTCAGAGGAAGGTCAAAATCTTGAGACGAACCACATAACAGGCAAGTAAGTGCAGAAGAAATGTGAAGTCACTCAGAATGCATCACAAAACCCTTGCGCCATTTTAAACTCCAATCTCTCTTAGATTGTGCATAAAAAGGAGCTATTTTAAGTGGCACACAGAAGCCTATTTGCTCATGTTGAGGATCAGCACTTTCCATAATTGTACACATTCCTGTTAGGTACTATTGAGTCAACTCTGACTCCTAGAGACCTTGCGTAGAACAGATGGAAAGCCTGCCTGATTCTGCACCATCCTCATAATCTCCACCGTGCTCACGGTTGCAGTCCCTGTGCCAATCCATTTTCTTGGGAGTCTTCTCCATTGCCAAGCCTCTACTTCTCCCAGCATGCTGTCTGTCTCCAGGGACTGGTGCCTCTTGGCAACAAGTCTAGAGTCTGCGAGATGAAGGCTCACTATCCTTGACTCCACAGGCTGCACCTCTTTCAGTCATCAACTTGTTCTTTTGGTATGCATATTCCATGCTCATTGCCAACACCATAATTCCAAGGCACCAATGCTTACATAGCGAACACCAATTTATATCAGTTAATGGGACAAATGTAAAATGGTTCCTGAAGGCAAGAAGGGGTACTATTCCTCATAGCTGTCGGCAGACCTGAAACTCAGATGAGCTGAGAGAAGGTAAAATAATCCCAAGTACTTGGAAGAGAATACAGATTGTTCTCCTGATACTGGCAACTTAAATTACTGATGCAGAGAAATCATACAAGGACTTTAGAAAGATTCTACATCAAGGGCCCGAGTGAGGCATATGGCAGGCACAGACGAGCCTAAGGGCAATAGTCTAATAATGGACAATATTGAGGAGTGAGGGTGGAGGGCCATTACAACAATTGTGAGAGTCCTGAGTGCCAGGGGCGTGGAAGGGGGGGGAAAGGAGAATGGATAGCCTTGCAAAAGGGTAAGTGGTAGAAGAGAGGGGGAGCAGAGCCAAGTGACCCAAAACCTCAGCTCCCTGATTTGATGGATTGACACTGTGCTTGCAAAAATGGGCTTAAAAGCACAGTGGAGAATGTGAGGATTCCATAGAATTGAGCAAGGTTTCATCTCTTGTTCATGGGGTCACTATGAGTCGGCACCTACTAGATATTACCTAACAACAACTACTAATAAACCAAAACCTATTCCATATGCTGGTTGTTAATGAAGCCGATGGAATTCTGGGAGATTGGGCATTACCTGATCAAGAAGATTAGAAGGCTGTCTTAGATTTTGTCTTGTGCTAATCTATGGGATTCCAGGCACTGAGTTTAGGAGGAGAAAAAAGGTGAAAACCCAGGCTCCGGCTATGTTGGGAGCCCCTGTATTTCCAATGCAGGCCTGGGACTGAATGTCCTGCCTTGAAAGCCTGATTGTTAATAAAGCTGATGGAATTCTGGAAGAATGGGTGCTATCTGATCAAGAAGATTAGGTACAATGTATATGCAGAACAGATCATTTGGGAGGCATCAGGATGGGAGGAAGACTCATTAACAACCTATGTTATGCAGATGACACAACCTTGCTTGATGAAATTCAGGAAGAACTGAAGCACTTGCTGTAGAAGGTCAAAGACTATAGCTCAACATCAAGAAGCGAATGATTCTCACCACTGAGCCACCTGACAGCACCATGATAGATGGAAAAGAGATTGAGGTTGTTAACAATTACAGCTTACTTGGCTCCATAATCAATACTCTTGGCATGTGCAGTCAGTAAATCTCAAGATGAATTGCATTGGGAAAATTTGCTGTCAGGGACCTCTTCAGTGCCCTGAAAAGCAATGATGTCAGTCTGGAGACTAAGGTGTGCCTGATCCAGGCTAAGGTCTTCACAATTACTTGCTATGCATCAGAGAGCTGGACAATGGCTAAGGATGGCAGAAGAAGAATTGATGCCTTCGAGTTGTAGTGCTGGAGAAGTGCTGAACATACCATAGACTGCCAAGAAAAATAGTTCTATCTTGGGGAGGATGAAACCAAGTTTCTCCTTGGAGGCAAGGCGTTTTAAGGCTCTGTCTCATATATTTTGGGCACATGGCCAAGAGAGACCTTGGAGAAGGACATCATGCTTGGAAAGGTGGAGGGACAGCACAGAAAAGGAAGATCCCAGGTGAGAGAGATTGATACAGTGACTGGGGCAATGGGGGCTGATGTGTCAGAATTAATGAGACTGCCTCAGGACAGGGCAGGCTTCAGACCTGCTGTACAGAGGGTCACTATGAGTTGCAGGCAACTTGACAGCACATAACAACACTGTGTATCTAGTTGACAGAAACCTAAGAGGACAGAATAGAACTGCCCCATACGGTTGGTTGGTGGTGACTGTGTACCATCGAGTCAGAACCAGCACATAGCTGATTCTCTAGTGGTTTTTCAGAGGCTGTTACTCACATGGGAGGAGATTGCCCTTCCTTGCAGCTAGTTTGCAATGCAGCTTCTTACCACTAGGCCACCAGAGAGACCCACAGGGTTGCAGAGGCCATAATGTATGGAAATAGACCACTATATCTTACTCTTGCAAAGCAGCTGGCAGGGTCAAACGACCAACCTTTTGGTTAATGGGCGAGCATTTAACCACTGTGCTGCCATAATTTCTTCAGGCCTAAAAGGTGGGGTTACTTTCTGTAGCCCCAGTAGGTGATTTTTGTAAAATCAGGATTCTAGGCAGGGCCCTCTATAAAAAAATGCTGGATGACAGGAGCCAAATGAATCAAATAGTATACATTTTATATAAAAGAAGTAGGTTTTGACATTAGGATAATGATGCAGTTGTGGACTGACTGAGAATACAAATTCTCAGCAGCAAATGATTTCAAGCAATTAGGTTGTTTATCGGGACACAAATTCAGTAATTAGAGAGGAGCTTTAATACTATTTATGGGGTGAGGGGAAGCAGATTTCGAGTAATTTTATAAAAGAGGAATCCACAGTTCAGCAAAATAATTTTGATGTTGTCTCTATCATATAAGAACTTGGGAAAGAAGATAGAACATGACTGATTTTAACCAGCCATATAAAGTCTGGCTATTCCCAAGCTGGCCTGAAGTCTGTCTGTCTGTCACCCCTCAGGGAGGTGGAAGGGATGAGGTCAAGCCTCTCAAAGGTGAATTCAGAATCTGGATCAATCCCTCCTACTCTAGAAAGACAAATGGCCACTTTTCAACAGAAAGTAACCCAGAAGCTGGAAGGTGCATGATGGTGTCCTAGATAAGAGCCCTCCTGGGAGAGAGACTGCACCAGGGTGGCCTTAAGTTGGTGCCTTTCTCATGTCTGTTCCTGGTGGCAGCAGCTGAGGGACAGAGAAAGTCTTCTTGCAGCTGCCGTCTTGTCTCACCACAGGGGCTGCTTCTGAATTGAGCCCTTTGGCCTCCTGTCATCCAACCTCGTCAGCACTAAAGTGGCTCTTCTTGGGATGACACCAGCTCATTTCTGACATGGGCCCCAGCCAGGGCAGGATGAACGCCTGTGGGTCTGCACAGACTGGGGCATGGGGTGCAGGGACACTCACAGGAAGATGCCGATGTATCATGGCAATGCTCAGTCCATGGTCCTGTGCTGCTGGCCCCAGCAGCCTCACTGTGGCCATCTCGTTCTCTTTCTGAAGCTGGAGACACTTCTGTCTCCACTGGCTCTTGAGGTGCTGCCAGGACTGATGAATAATGGACACTCCAGAGCCAGAGGACCCAATGAACAAAGAGTGTGTTGCTTTTCTCTTTTCACTCACAGGAGTCAATCAACAGGCATTTACTGAGTGCCTACTGCCAGACAGGTCAGAGCTTCTGGAGATAAGGAAAAATAGATCTCTTGCCCTCCAAGTGTTTCTGCTTCTAGTCTAGCTGGGGTGAGAAGACTAGTGGACATGAAAAGAGGTAATTAGAGGGCCACCTGAGATTAATGAAAACAATTGATAATTAAGCCCTGAAATGGGTATTCAGAAAGGGGGAGAAGTTCCATGGAGGAGATAGGAATTGTGTTGGACGGGCAGAAAATGACAGCAATGGGAAGAGAGACAAGCTCTATCCATAGGTGGCCACATCTTCCCAGAGAAGGGAAGCAGCTAATTCTCACTCAGCATATCTCCAGGGATAAATGGAGCACATTTGTCTCTGGCTTGTTCCTACCTAAACAATCTCTAGCTCAGACTATCTCTAACCAGCTTCTCCTCCAAATTCTACAAGCAGCCGCTTCCTCACACTCCTGGGGTTTCCAAACCATTCTTGGTCGGAGGAGAAACACCTCCATTAACAGACCAGAAGGCCATTTTAATAATGCAAATGGAGGTCGCTCCTTTTCTCGTGGGGTGTGATTTTCTCGGCGTTTGCAGCTCAGTCCGTCTGAAATGTTCTCAGGGCCCGGAGAGTTGGTAGTGACACCAGAGGCAAGCTGTGATGGATGACAAGGGCTCAGCTGTCCCTGAGTCACGTGACTGCCTTCCTGGGGGAAAACAGGCAATTTGACTTTGAAAGATGTTTGGCTTCTGGTCTCTTCACACAGGGCAACTCTGAACAAAATTAGGAAGCAGCCAAAGCTATGCCCCCAGCTTTGTTTCTGGGCCTCTCCTAGTTTCTTCCATTGTTAGTACCAAAGCACAAAATTGCTTTCACTCTGGCCCCTTCCTCCTCCAATCCCCTGAAGATACCCCCTTTACCCAGCTCCAGTCTTGCTCTCTCTATTCAGTGAGCCAGGTAAAGTCCTCCCCTTTCCCCTTTCTCTTTGGCCTGACAATGTGGTTCTTTTCATTTTCACATCCATTACCTCATTTGACAAATGGTACTTTCATATCCATTATCTCCTCACAGCTTCTCACTGTCCTGCCAAACAGGCTAGGTGATTGCCTCCTCTGTCCCAGCCTCTAAGACAAGAGAAGAAGAAATAGAGACCCACGAAGGCTGAAAACATCAGCAACTCAACAGGAGTCCAAGCTTGCAGGCAGAGCATCCACCCCCTGATCCCCTGCATCGCAGCCCATTCAGTGCCCCAGCCCCTCTCTCTGGATCCCTTACAGGACTATCCCACTCACAGACCCAGCAGCCTTCTACATTCTGGTTTGGTCTGGATGCTCCAGTCACATCATAATTTAACCTGTCTCTGATTCCATTTACTTGGAGTTGTTGGAAGAACAGAATGAGATCATGGCCACAGATGTACTTTGGAAGGTTAAACATATCACACCAATAAATGAAGAGGTGGTGATGATACCGGCAGCACTATTTGGAGGTGGCCAGAAGAGGAGCAAAGACGAGCCAAAGAGAAACTTTTCTTGCTTTGCACAACTGAGGTCCTTGTTCCAGAGGCAGCCACACAACACACTCTGTCCCCTCATTTTCTTTCTTTTTTAAATTATTATGAGTTTTAATGAAAATTTACAGAGACTTTGAATTTCCATTCATTCATTGTTGCATTTGTCCCCTTGTTTTCTGGGCAACTCTCCCACTCATCCAGCTAGTTATCAGACAGCCTGGCTCTCTCTGGATTCCCTGACTCTATTCTTCTGTGGGCCAAACTCTCCCCATCATCCTCTATCACTGTCCAAAGAGGAACTGGCTACTCGGGCTCATGCTAACAACTGTTGCTAGGCAGGACCTGGCTAGAGGGCAGATGAGCTGAGGAAAACATAGATTGGTTCTAAGCTGATGCTTTCCCCTCTTGCGCTTTTGGGCAGGAAGATAGAAATGTAACATAAACTTCCAGGCATCAGATTTTAGGTCTTCATCCTTCCTTGCCTTTGGCTCTTTCTTTTTCACATTTGGTTGGCTCCTTGGGGAGCCTTGTCACTTCCCTTGCAACTGGCAGGGATGCAGAGCCACCTGGGGCAAACTAGCCCTCTGATTCCAAGAACAGGAACCTGGCTCTCTGGAAGCTCCAGAGATCCAGGATGGCAAATGAGAAGCTGGGCTCCCACGAGGTGCCATCTTCTCTTGGTGGCAGGAATAGGGACCTGAAGGGGCTTCTTTAGGTATCTTCTTTTAAGGAGCTGGGACACAGAACCATTGCCTGTTACTGTGAGGGGCACTAATTCTTGACCTAAGGAATGGTGTTTAAACTTTCATATATATATCTCAGTCACCCGAGGCTATTGTTGTGTGTGTACCATCAAGTCAGAGCCAACCCATACCTGACCTCACCCCACCAACCCCCACTGGGGTTTTCAGAGGCAGTTAAGATTTCAGAGGAGATTGCCCATTCTTCTCTTTACAGAGCAGCATGCCTCAGGATTTAAGCACAGCTTCTTGCCCCTACGCCACCAGAGCTTGGCCCCCAGTAGCTGAGGCAATTATTAAAATAATTATTATACACTCTCAGTAGGACTGTACCATTCTGGAAAGTAGTTTGGTGTTTCCTCAGAAAACAGAACATAGACATTCCATATGGCCCAGCTATTCCACTGCTTAGAATATACCCTGAGAAAATGAGAACTAAGGCACAAATGGAAACTTGTGAACCAATGTTCACAGCAGCATTATTTACCATCACAAAAATACGGAAACAGCCCAAATGTCCAACCACAAACGAATGGATTGGGAAATTATGGTACATTCACACAATGGAATACTATGCAGTACGCAGGAGCGATGATTTTGTAAATTACTACTTAACATGGGGTGGGGGGACTGGAGAGCATTATTCTAAGTGAGCTAACCCACTCTCATAAAGACAAATATTATATAAGACCATTATTGTAGAATGAGTATGAGGATCCAAGGGGGGGAAGGGGGAAGCCGAGTGGTGAGGATAACGGGGTTAATCATAGATTCGCACAATTTGATGAGTGGAGGGAAGTGCAGGTAAAGGAAAGGGGAAAGATCCAGTGTGAAAAAACTGTACACAAACTTAGTAAGTGAACCAGTATAAATTTTTTTTAAAAAAACCAAACACACCCCAATTTGTTAAATGTATTAAAAATTTGTAAATAAACTAGTATTGTTAAAAAAAAAACCCAAAACACAAAAAAACAAAAAACCAAACCCAAACAACCCAAACCAAAAACCCAAACCAGTTTTTTAGGTAGTGGGTCTGAAATAAGGAAATAAGGTCTTACATTCTAACAAATGATAGGGCGGTGCCTATGCTGCTGGTCCCCAGACCACACTTCTGGATACCAGGATCTAAAAGAACACGTCTAAGACAGCCATATCTGATGGGAGGACTGAGGTGCTTATGGCTTCAAATAAATCACACATAAATATTATCTTGGAGAAAGGACACATAAACTCGAGCAAACAAAGGACTCACTGACTTAATCATATTTGATCCAGGAGAGAACAGGGAGGGCTCTAAAAGGATATGAACTAAGACAGGTGATGCTGCAGTGGGGAATAAAACCAAAACAAAAACCAAACCCAACCAGTTTGTTCAGACTCACGGTGACCCCACATCCGGTTTCCAAGGTTGTAAAACTACTTTCCTTTTTAAATTGTGATTTGAAGGCAAGTTTACAGAGCAAATTGGTTTTCCATTCACTCATTCATGTATATTTTGTGTTACGACACCAATTACAACACCCACAAAGTTAACTGCATTCTTTGCGGTTCCTTCTCATTTCTAGGAATCCTCCTCTCTTACCCTTTCCTGCCTTCTGAGCTTTAGCTCTGGGCAAGTGCTACCCTTCATGGGTACCCTTTTGACCTTCATGGGAGCAGACTGCTGCCTCTTTTCACCCATGGAACACTCATTGATGGGTTCAAACTGCTGACTTCTGAGCCTGATATGTAACCACTGTAACACCTTCTGCATTGGTGAATGGGACAGAAAATTCAGAAATTCTGTTTGGCCCTACAGAAGAGTTTAGTCAGTAAAAGGACAGCCTGAGGACTTCTAGCTGCCACTTTTTGAGGATTCAATATGCTCCAGGCACTGTGTACCTATTACCTCATTCTATCCTGACAACAATCCCATAGTAGGACAACATTATTGCCATTTTACAGACAAGGAAACAGATTTAGCAAGTGGTACAAAAGTAACATGCCTAAGGGTATGCACCTTGCTGTTCTTGTTTTTGTTATGTGCAGTCGAGTCTCATAGCGACCCTATGTACAATAGCCCTAAACCCTGCCCTGTCCTGTGCCAATTGCACTGTGTCAGATACACCCATCCTGGTTACCCCAGTCACTGAATCAATCCACCTCATAGAGGGCCTTCCCCTCCTCCACTGTCCCTCCACCCTATCAAACATGATGTCCCTCTCCAAAGACCAGTCCCTCCTTACAACATGTCCAAAGTATGTTAGATGAAGCCTCAGAATCCTTGCCTTCAATGAGCAGCCCAGTTTAACCCTTTACAGGATGAATCTGTTTGTTTTCCTTGCAGTCCTTGGTACCCTCAATACTCTTCTCCAGCACCAAAGCTCAAAGGCATCAATTCTTCTATCCTCCAGAAAAGAAACAATGTTAATCCTAGTCTTTCTGTCTGACTCCAGAACCATTTCTAAGTGATTTTTGCCAAGAACACATGGACTTTCCCAGAAGGCAGTGAGTTAGACTCACTGAGTATCTGGTAGACTACTCCCCAAGAGAGCTCTAGCAGCATAGTTCATAGGGAGCTGTGCTCCTAATCCAGAGGTGGCACCTCTCTGATGGTTCAACAAGGAGAGAAAGATGGGCAATCTCCTCCTGTGCTATTTACAGCCTCTCCAATACCCACTGGAGGGACAATTGTAAATTGGTTCCAACCCGATGGGAATGAGTGAATGAGTGACTCCCCCCCCCCAAGTAAACCGAAGGCGTGCTTCCCAATGCTGTCTGTAAGAGTAGTGTTCCTTGAAGCCAGCACATACATCAGTTGGTGACATCTGGGAGATCCCAGCCGCAGGGCTGACCTCCCACATGCCTCTAAGTCAACCTTTGAGAGTGAGTCCATAGGGCCTCACCTTGCTGTTAAATTTAGTCACCAGCAGAAAGAAGTCTATCTTTTCTTGGCCTCTTTTTCTTGGACTTTTCTTGTCATTCACACAGTGTTCTCATTCATACCTTAATTCCAGTTCTCCTATCCATTTCAAGCCCTTCCACTGTGTCCACAGTCAGCGGCAAACTCCCTTATGTCTTCAACACAATTTTCTGAAAGTACTCTTAAACTTCCAGTTGAAGCACGGTTATATTCCTTGAGGATACTATTTCCCCACCAACTCTCTCAAGTGGAACTTGTTTTTCTTCCCCTCAAATACCAAGTCCCCCAGGGTACAGAGGTGGAAAAGTATCTTCTTTGCCCACTACTATCACTACCAAGCCATTACTCTCCCTTGTGCAAAGATTCCTGCTCCCTTGAGGAACAGGCCAGCTGTTCTCCTTTACTGCCTATTTCCCCTCATTACTGTTAGTCCATAGAGATTTGCCCTGCTAACCTAAAGAGATCGGCTCTCCGGTAGTTCAAATCCATCAGACATGAGAAAAAGATGGGCGATCATCTCCTTGCATTTGATTTACAACCTCCCAAAAACAGGCTGGAGGGTCATCTGTAACTCAGTTCTGACTCACCAGCAACGAGATTTTTGTGGATGTCCTAAAGGCCCCCACAGTCGCTGAGGATTTTAGTTATTTTGTATATGTGATCTTGCCCTCTACTTCATTTTTTAAAAAATAATATCATTTTGTTGTTGTTGAGGGTGAGAATATATACAGCAAAACACACAGCAATTCGTGACACTTACTACATTCTGTGAATTATGCATCTGAATCCGCCTTTTCTTAATTCTTTTCTCATTAATATAAGCCCATTCTCCCTTAAATTTCTTATCAAAGGTTTCAAGTTACTCTTATCAAATTGATCCCATAGAGAGAGTTCTTAAAAGAACATAAAGCTCAAGGTGAATATTTTTACCTTCTTAGACGAAACTGGGGAGCGCTCTAGTGGCATAGTCTGTAAAGAGTTGCACTGCTAACCCAAAGGCCAAGCCTCTCTGGCAGTTCTAAACCATCAACAGCTCCTCTGTGAAAAAGATGGGCAATTTCCTTGCACGTCATTTACAGCCAGGGGCGTTACGCTAAACTATTGTTTGGTTTTAAGAAGACTTCAAGGAGATACTGTTGGTTTAAGGTTTATCTCTTTATAATATTATCTCAGGGCAATAGTTTTAGGGATTCATCCATCCTCCTTGGCTCCAGAAAGTTCCTGTAAGAATTCTAAATTCTGTTCTGTATTTATCTCTTTTTTGATCAAGATTCTTTTTTTATAGGATTTTTGATGAAAATGTTCCATCCTGGTCTCCTCCACATTTCCTTTCCAAGGTGGAAGATCTGTCCCATCTTTGAGACATAACTTTCTAATCTGTCTTTACTTTTTATCGTCAAAACAAAAAATGTTCAGTCATGGTAGCTGGGCACCATCTATTCTTCTGGTTTCATGGAAAAGGAGGATATTGTTCATTGTAGTCCATTTTAATTTTTTTTATACCATTATGGCAAATTTAAAATCTACAGGGTAATGAGGAAGCCTCTAACAACTGCTTCCTCCTCTTAACTCAATCCCTCACTTCATCATCCCATCTAGACTTTGAGTTACCAACCAATATCAGAGCACTTCCCAAATCTCCATCTCATTATCTCAATTTCCTAAACCATCTGTGCTACTTGCTTTCCTACACAAGGATTCCTACTACAGCAATAATCAGACACACCACCCAAACTGGGTTTCATCTTTTATTCATTATTTAAAGCCTATTATGGGCTCTCAATACTAAGTGGCTACTACTTCTTTACTCTTTAAGATCATGATCTCATTTCATAGGTCCCTTTCTCACCTCAACCTTCCTCATCTTCCCACTGGCCTCAACAAGTTTCAGCTGCTAGCTCATACGTCACTGAAAAAAAAAAATAAACAAAACCAGAAGCCATTAGCCAAGAATTCCTCTATCAAATCTCCACACCTTTATGCCTGCCCATGTCTATCCATGTTTGCTATTCTCCTTCTATTAAAATGGGAGAAATGTATTTTCTTTTATCTAAGGCACATCTCTTCAATGTGTACTCTCTTATCTTCTTAAAGATTTTGTTCCTTAGGACATTCACTCACTTCTCTAAATCATTATTCATTCTACCTTACAGAATCATATTTGCACACTGATAGAAATCATCCACCTTTAAGAAGACAAAATCTACTTCCTTCTGTCTCACAGTTTTCCTATAGCTACTGCCCAATTTTTCTGCTCCTCCTCACAGCAGAGTACTTAATAAAGTGTTTCTACATATACAGTGTCCATTTTTTTAATGGTCTGTTTGTTCCTCAACTGACTATGATCTGGTTTTCACATCTATCACAAGCTGCTCTTGTTCAAGTAACCAATGGTCTTCATGGTCACCTTCCAGGTTTCATGTTATTCATCTCTCAGCAGTCTTAGACATAGCTGACCACGCTCTCCTTCTGTAAATATTCTCCTCTCTTGACTTCTATTTGGCATACTGAAGTAACTTGTGGGTTGCTATGATGCTGAAAGCTATGCCATCAGTGTGTCAAATGCTAGAAGGGTCACCCATGGTGAGCAGGTTTCAGTAGAGCTCCCAGATTAAGACAGACTAGAAAGCAGGATTGACCATCCACTTGTTAAATAGCAGGCCTCTGAAAACCCTATGAACAATAGAGAAACATGGATATTTACAATATTAGAGGTAGAACCCAGACTTGAAGTCAATCAAAATGAGGAGAAACAGCTGCAAACATACTTTAATAGTTAGAACATGGAACGTATGAAGTACGAATTTTGAAAAACTAGAACTTGTGAAAAATGAAGTGGGATGCATGAACATTCTAGGCATTCGTGAAATTAAATGGACGAACATTCTAGGCATTCGTGAAATTAAATGGACTGGAATTGGCCACTTTGAATCAGACACTTACATGGTATATTATGCCGGGAACAAAACACAGAAGAAAGGTGTTGCATTCAGAGTTATAAAGACAAATTCAAGATCTGACCTTGTGTGTCATAGGATATTATCCAAACACATATGAGGAAGACCTGGTTATACAACCATTATTCAAATATACACACTATCAGCTAAAGTCAAAGAGGAGGAAATTGAAGATTTTTAACAAATGTTGCAGTCTGAAATTGACTAAGGATGCAATCAAGATGTGTTGATAATGTGCTCGCTTCGGCAGCACATATACTAAAAATTGGAACGATACAGAGAAGATTAGCATGGCCCCTGCGCAAGGATGACACGCAAATTCGTGAAGATGTGTTGATAACTAGTAACTGGAATGCAAATGTTGGAAACAATGAAGAAGGAATGGGAGTTGGAATTTATGGACTTGGTGACAGAAATGAGGCTGAAAATAGAATGCTAGAATTTAGTTCATTTGCAAATGTTGTTACGTCCCATCAGAGTCTCTTAGGACTCATAGCCCTGAAACCTGCTCTATCCTGTGCCAACTTTACTGTCTCTGACACCTACCCTCATTACCTCAAGCTCTTTCTCTGTCCCTCCACCCTTCCAAGCATGATGTCCCTCTCCAAGGACTGGTCCGTCATTGCAACATGCCCAAAGTATATCAGGTGAAGCCTCAGAATCCTTGCCTCCAAGGAGCAGCGTGGTTTCACCCTCTCCAGGATGAACCTGTTTATTTGTTCTCCTGGCTGTCCATGGTATATTCAATACTCTTCTCCAGCACCACAGCTCAAAGGTATCAATTCTGTTTCTATCATCCCTAGTCATTGTCTAGCTCTCTGAGGCATAGCAAGTAATTGCAAAGACTATGGCCTGTATCAGTTGCACCTTAGTCTCCAGACCGACATCGTTGCTCTTCAGTACTCTAGAGAGGTCCCTGACAGCCAACTTTACCAATGCAATTTGTCTCTTGATTTCCTGGCTGCTGGTACCAAGAGTGTTCATTATGGAGTCAAGCAAACTAAAGTTGTTAACAATCTCAATCTCTTCACCCTCTTTCATAATGCTGCCATCAGCCCAGTGGTGAGAATCTTTGTTTTCTTGATGTTGAGCTTTGCTCTTTGATCTTCTTCAGCAAGCACTTCAGGTCCTCCTCAGTTCAGCAAGCAAGGTTGTCATCTGCATAATGCAGGCTGTTGATGAGTCTTTCTCCAATCATGATGCCACGTTCCTTCTCATTCACCTCAGCCTCCCAGATGATCTGTTCTGCATATAGACTGAAAAAGTATGGAGATAGGATACATCCCTGATGTATACCCCTCCTGATTTTGAACCATGCAGTGTCTCCTTGCTCTGTTCTGAAGACTGCCTCCTGGTCCAAGTATAAGTTTCACATAAGCACAATCAAATATTCTGGGATTCCCGTTCTTCTCAGAGTCAGCCAGTTTGTTGTGATCCACACGGTCAAATGCCTTTGCATAGTCAATGAAACACAGATAGACATTGCTCTGGTATTCCCTGCTTTCAGCCAAGATCCATCTAACATCAGCTACAATATCTCTAGTACCATGACCCCTTCTAAACCCAGCCTGGACTTCTGGTAGTTCTCTGTTGATGTGCTGTTCCAGTCGTTTTTGGATAATCTTCAGTAAAATCTTGCTTGCATGTGAAATCAGTGAGATTGTTCTGTAGTTTCCACATTCTGTTGGGTCACCTTTCTTTGGAATGGGAACAAATATCGATCTCTTCCAGTCAGATGGCCAGGTGGTTGTCCTCCAGATTTAAAAAAAAAATACAAATAATTACTTTAAACAGGGACTTCTCCTGTTGGACTGCACAATAATCAGACGGACTACGTCTGTGTAAGGAATCATTGGAAAAGTTCAGTATCAGCAGTCAAGACAAGGCTAGATACTGATTGTGAAAAAGATCATCATTGTTGTTGTTGTTATGTGCTGTTGCAACCATAAGCCAATTTAATTATCTCAGACACACCCATCCCCATTACCCCAGTCACTGAGTTAATCCATCTCATCTGGAGTCTTCATCTCTTGTGCTGTCCCTCCAAACATGATGTCCTTCTCCAAGGACTGGTCCCTTCTGGCAACATGTTCAAAGTATGTGAGACAGAGATTCAAAATCCTTGCCGCCAAGGAGCAGCCAGGTTTCACCCTCTCCAGGACTTGTTTGTTCTCTTAGCAGCCCATCGTATGTTCAGTACTCTTTTCCAGCACCACAACTCAAAGACATTGCTTCTTCTTCTATTATCCTTAGACACTGTCCAGCTCTCTGATACGTATCAAGTAATGTGAAGACGATGGCCTGGATCAGGTGCACCTTAAGTCTCTAGACCAACATCATTGCTCTTCAGTACTCTGGAAAGGTCCCTGATAGCAGACTTTCACAATGCAATTTGTCTTTTGATTGCCTGGCTGTTGGTACCAAGAGTGTTGACTGTGGAACCAAGCAAGATGAAGCTGTTAACAATCCCAATCTCTTCTCCATCTATTATGATGCAACCAGTTGGCTCAGTGGTGAGAAACTTTTTGTTCTTGATGTTGAGCTTCAATCCACATTGAAAGCTGCAGTCTTTGACATTCTGCAATACATGCCTCAGATCCTCCTCAGTTTCAGCAAGCAAAGTCGTGTCATCTGAATAATGCAGGTTGTTAATAAGTCTTTCTCAAATTCTAATGCCCTATTCCTCTTCAAAAAGCCCAACATCCCAGATAATCTGTTCTGCTTATAGATTGAAAAGGTATGGAGATAGGATGCATCTCTGGCATATACCTTTCCTGATTTTGAATTATGCAGTGTTTCCTTGCTCTGTTTTGATGACTGCCTCCTGGTCCAAGTATAAGTTTCTCATAAGCACAGTCAAGTGTTCTAGGATTTCCATTCTTCTCAAAATCAGCCACAATTTGTTGTGATTCACATAGTCAAATGCCTTTACATAGTCAATGCAACACAGATAGACATTTCTCTGGTAATCTCTGCTTTTAGCTAAGATCCATTTAACATTGGCTATAATGTCCCTAGTGTCATGGCCTCTACTAAACCCAGCCTGCAGGTCTGGCACTTCTCTGTGATGTGCTGTTCCAGTTGTTTCAAGATATTTTTCAGCAGGATCTTGCTTGCATGTGATGATATTTATGCTATTGTTTGATCACTTCCATACTTTGTCAGATCACCTTTTTTTTGGAATGGGAATAAATATGGATCTTTTCCAGTCAGTTGGCCAGGTAGTTGTCCTCCAGATTTCTTGGCACAACTGTGTGAGCAAGTCCAGAGCAGCATCTGTTTGTTGAAATATGTCAATTCCTGGGGCCTTGTTTTTTGGCAATTCCTTCAGAGAAGCTTGAACTTTCTCATCATTATTGCCTCTTGATATGTTGTTTTATGAAGTTCTTCTGTGTCAGCCAATTCTTTTTGGTATAGTGACTCTGTTTACTTATTCCAACTTTTTTATGCTTCCTAGGTCATTCCACATTCTGACCACATCATCCTTAATTTGTTCTTCAATTCCTTCAGCCTAAGAAACTCTGAGCATGTTCACCCCTTTTGATTTTCCAACTCTAGCTCTTTTTACATTTCATTATAGTGCTTTGTTTTATCTTCCCGTGCTGTCCTTTGAAATCTTCTGTTCAGCTCCTTAACATCTTGCTTTCTTTCCTTTGCTTGCTGTTGTTGAGTACCATCGAGTTAGAATTGACCCATAGCTGACCGTCCAGTGGGTTTTCAGAAACAGAGCTTCTTGTGATTACTCATGGCCTAATCCAAACTGAGGCTGAATAAAATTAAAACAAGTCCACGGGAGACAAAATATGATCTTGAGTCTATCCCACCTGAATTTAAAAATCATCTGAAGAATAGGTTTAAAGCATTTGAACACCAATGTTCAAAGACCATATGAGTTGTGGGAGGACATCAAGGATATTATACATGAAGAGAGCAAAAATGTCAAGAGACAGAGGAGAAAGAAAAACACAAAATGGGTGTCAGAAGAGACTCTGAAAATTGTGCTATACTATCAAGACACCAAAACAAAGAGATGTTGAAGAACCAAATAAAAGATTTCAAAGGGCAGCTCAAGAAGACAAATCAAAGTATTTTAACAGAATGTGCAGAGAGCTGGAATTGGAGAATAAAAAGGGAAGAACTCGCTCAGCATTTCTCAAGCTGAAAGAATGAAAAAAAAACCAAACAAAAAAACAAATTCAAGTGTCGAGTTACAATACTGAGGAAGATGCTATGGGCAAAATCTTGAATGATCTAGGAAGCATCAGAAGAAGATGGAGGGGAAGAATTGGATGATACGGAAATATTTCAGGAAGCATTATATAATCAAGAACGAATAGGAATGAAGGAAAAAGTTCATGACACATTGAAGGCAGTGGCAGAAAATAAGGCCCCAGGAATCACAGATGTATCCTTGGACATGCTCACCAGTCTATGGCAGGAAATTTAGAGAACAGTTGCCTGGCTGATGACTGGAAGAGATCCACATTTGTTCCTATTTCCAAGAAAGGTTATCCAATAGAATGTGGTAATTTTCAAACAATATCATTAATATGACATACAAGCAAAATGTTGCTGTAGATCTTTCAAAAACAGCTAGAACGGTACATAGAAATGCAATTGCCAGAAGTTCAAGCTGGATTTAAAGAGGCCATGGCAACAGGGATATCACTGCTGATGTCAGATTGATCCTAGCTGAAAGCAAAGAATACCAGCAGAATGCCTATTTTTGTTTTATTAACTAGCAAGGGCATTTAACTGTATAGATCAGAATAAGCTATGACTAACACTGAGAAAAATAGGAATCCCAGAACACTTAACTGTGCTCATGTGAAACCTATACCAAGAGGCTGTTGTTCTAACAGAGCAAGGAAGCACTACATGGTTTAAAATTAAGAAAGGTATGTGTTAGGGTTATATCCTTTCTCCATACCTATTCAATTTGTATGCTGAGCAAATCATTCAAGAAGCAGGATTCTATGATGAAGAAAAATGTGGGATCAGGATAGGAGGAAGACTTATCAATAACCTTCATTGTGCAGATAACCCAACCTTGTTTCCTAAAAGTGAGGACTTGAAGCCCCTTTTGCAGATCAAAGAATACAGGCTTCAGTATGGATATCATCTCAATGTCAAGGAATCAAAAATTCTTAGCACTGGATTGACAGGCAACATCAGATAGAGAAAATTTTGAAACTGTTAACTTCATCTTACTTGGATCCACAATCAACAACACCCTTAGTACTAGCAGCCAGGAGGTCAGGAGACATATTGCACTAGAAAAACCTGCAGTCAGGGACCTCTCCAAATTATTGAGGAGCAATGATATCCATTTAGGGACTAAGGTGCACCTGTTTCTGGACACAGTTTTTTCAGTCACTTATTAGGTATCTGAGAGCTGGATAATGACTACGGATGACAGAAGAATGTGTCTTGGAGATGGTGCAGCCAGAGTGCTCCTTCAAGGTAAAGATGAAAAAGCTTCATCTTTCATATTTTGCACATGTTGCTATGTTCTTTGGAGAGGGACATCATGCTGGGAAAGGTCAGTGAAAGAGAGGAAGACCCCCAGTGAGATGGACTGACACAGTGATTGCAGCAGTGGGCAAAGTATGTCAGAGATCCTGAAGATGGTACAGGATAGGACAGGTTTCAGATCTGTTGTTCATAGGGTCGCTATGGGGCACACTCAAATTGATGGTACCTAAGAACAATAGCAACAACAACTTGACTTCTGTGACCACTTCCTGAGTCCACTTTAACCTCCTCCACCCTTTATTCTTGATGGTGAACTTCCTCCCTTCTGCTTCTTGTTATTGTGTGCTGTCTTTGGCTTAATCATTAGATGTTTGAGTTCTACAGGCATCAGTGTCAGATCTTCCAAGGCACCTCAGCTATCCCCCAGTTTTACATACAATGTGTATGCAGTCCAGCGACAATATGTATGCAGCTCAGCTTTACATACAATGAGTATACAGGGTGGTGCAAATAGTTAAGTACTTGTCTGATAACTGAAAGGTTGAAGGTTAGCTAGAGTCCACTCAGAATTGTTCAGCAAGACAGACCTACTGTTATACTTCTGAAGAGTCAGTCACTGAAACTCCTATGGAGGACAGTTTATTCCAACACACATGCGTTCCCCATGAATCAGAATCGACTCAGTGACAAGTGATTAATATGCAGGTAATTCCCAAATCTGCTCTATTGTTGAACTCCTGAACTCACCTATTCTAAGTACCTCCTCTGACATCTCCACTTTTTTTATCTCACAAGAAGTCCAAAGTCAACTTAGCCAAAATTTCAGTCTTGATATGTTTTCCCCTCAAACCTAGACTTCCTTCATTCTTGCTCATCTCCATACATGGCACAATGTCTCAATAACCCAAGTCAGATACCTGTGAAATCTCAAACTCACTGTCTGTTGTATCAAAACAGACTCATAGCTATAAATCACATGGGAGGATAATGCTCATTTTTTCTCCCACCAAACTCCTGTGGATTCCACCGATGGGTTGGCAGAGCTTCTCCCTATCAACTACACCAACAAAGCTTCCTAAACCCATGGGTCAGTCTTAATTCTTGTCTCTTTCTTTACATCCAATCCCTCAATTAATATTATTGACTACTACAAAACACACGCAGAATCTGACAAACTTTTTCTCACAGTTATCACTCAGTCCAAGCCATCATCATCTCTCCCCTGGACTGCCTCCCTACTGGTCTTCCTGTATCCACTGCTGACCTCTTCTAGTCTGGTCTCTACAGATAGTGCAAAAGTCTGTATCAGATCCCCCCCTCCCCGCCCACTTACAAGTCTTCAGAAATTCCCCCACTGCAAGTGACTATTATCCAGACTGCTTTCCATGACCCAGGGGGACCTGTGTGATCTCTCACTCTCCTTACTCCCTCTCGTTGCCTTGGAGTCGGCACTGACTCATAGCTGACCCTCCAGTAGGTTTTCTGAGGTTGTATATCACACAGGGGGAGACTGTTCATCTTTCTTCCTCAGAACCACTGGCAGACTTTAAACCATCAGAAAAGCATGACCTTTGGGTTAGCAGCACAACTTCCTATGGATTACATCACCAAAGCTCCTTTTCTCCTTATTAAACCTCTTTTGATTTTTGTCTACTACAATCCTCCACCACTGTCCTCCTTTGACAGTGTTTGAACCCAGCAAGTTTTCTGTCACCCCAAGGCCTTCCCACCTGGCCGCTTCCTTTTTCCCTGAAAGCCTCTTTCTCCATTCTCCACATGGCTGATCTTTTACCCTTCAGTTACCCACTTGAATATGACCTGTCACCTAAGCCTTCCTCATTTCGCCCCAATTATTCTCTATTATTGCAACCTGTTTATATCTTCCATGAGCCTCATCACAATTTGTAATTAGACATTCATTCATAGGATTATTTGCCTGTGAACGCCATAAAGTTGTGCTATAAGGAGCTGCCAAATTGACTACAAGTCACAGTGACGCTATGAAGAATAAATCCAAACCCTGCCTTAGCCTGTGCCATCCTCACAATCTCCACCATGCTCAAGCCCATTTATTGCATTCATTGTGCCAATTCATCTCATTGAGGATCTTCCTCTCTTTTGCTGACTCTCTACCTTTCCCAGCATGACGCAGGGACCCTTTGTTGTTTATTCAACAAGGAATCCCCAACAGCTAGTATCGTGCCAAACCCATTGTTGTTATATATCATTGAGTGGGAACTGACTCATAGATGAGCCTCCAGCAAGTTTTCAGAATCAATAAATTGCATGGGAGGCATCTGCCCATTTTAGATTCCTTAATAAATGAAGACTTAATTAATATGATGGCCTAGTGGCAAGAAGCTGCACTGCAATCCCAAAGGCACGCAGTTCGAGGCCACCAGCTGCCCGGTGGGAGAAGGATGGGCAATCTCCTGTGGATTAACTGCCTCTGAAAACCCACTGGAGGGTCAGCTATGAGTTGGTTCCCACTCTACAGTACACAACGACAACAAACTAATTAATGCATAAATGATGTTGAGGTACATGGATTGAAATCACTTGGCTCTTCCATGCAGTTCATTGTCAAGTGCCTGTTGGCTTTGTTTGAGCCTGTGCAACACAGGTTTCTGCTCCATGCTTCAACTTTCAGTCAAACAACAGACAGGACTAGAAGATCAATAATACCAAGGAGGAACTTACTCCTCAGTGAGTTGTCAGGTGCTGTTGAGTCAAGTATAATTCATAGCATCCCTATGAACAACAGACCTGAATCCTGTCCTATCCTGTGCCATCCTCATCACTTCCAACACATCGGAGTCCATTGCTGCAGTCACCATGCATGTCCTTCTCAATGGGGCTCTTTCCCTCTTTTACTGACCCTCCACCTTTCCAAGTATGATGTCCCTTTCCAAGGAATAGCTTCTACTAGCTACATGCCCAAACTATGAGAGACATGAAGCTTCACTATCTTTGTCTCCAAGGAACACTCTGGCTGCATATTATTCAAGACATATTTGCTTGTTCTTTTGGCAGTCCATGAGATATTCAATACTCTTCAACGCCACAATTCAAAGGCATCAGTTCTTCTGTCACCCTTATTCATTGTCCAGATCTCAGATTCATAGTAAGTGATTGAAAAGGCCATGGCCTGCATCAAGCACACTTTAGTCCTTACACTGACAGCTTTATTCTTCAGTATTTTGGTGATATCTCTGATAGCAGACTAGCCCAATACATCTCTTGATCTCCTGACCGCTGGTATTGAGGATGTTGATTGTTAATCCCAGCAAGACTAAATCATTGACAACTTCAATCTTTTCTCCATGATGTTGCTTTTTGGCCCAGTGGTGAGGGTCCTTTTTCTTTCTTTTTTTTAAAATGTTGAAATGTAATCTATATTGAAGGCTATAGCCCTTATGTCCAGGTAGCTCTGATGGTCTGGTGGCAAAAAGCTGTGCTACAATCCTGAAGGCACATCATTTGAAGCCATCAGCAGCTCTGCAGGAGACAGATGGGCAATCTCCTCCCATTAATCGATTAATCCCCTCTGAAAACTTCCCAGAGAGTCAACTATGAGTGGGTTCTGACTCTACAGCACACAACAATGACAGGAGTCCTTATCTCCAGCAGCAAGCATTTCAAGTCCTCCTCACTTTCAGCAAGAAAAATTGTGTTATCTGCATAAATGCAGGTTATGCCAACCTATCTCATTGACGGTCTTCCTTTCCTTTGCTGAGTCTCTACTTTTCCCATCAGACTAGTCTTCCTGCAATCCTGATGTCACATTCCTCTTTAGAGACTGGCTTCACCAATTATTTGCTCAGCATACAGATTGACTAGGTATGGAGAAAGGATACATCTCCGATGCACATCCTTCCTGATGTAAAACCACACAGTGTTCCCTTGCTCAATTTGGACAACAGCTTCCTGGTCTAGGTATAAATTTCACACGAGCACAATTAAATGTTCTAGGATTCCCATTCTTCTCACCATTAGCCATAATTTGTTATGATCCACACAGTCAAATGTCTTTGCATAGTCAATAAAACACACATAGACATTCTTCCAGTATTCTTTGCTTTCATCCAGGATCTATCTGACATCAGCCATGATATTCCTGGTGCCATAGCCTATTCTAAATCCAACCTAAACTTCTGGCAGTTCCCTGCCAATGTACTGTTCTAGCCATTTTAGGATGATCATCAGCAATATTTCGCTTGTATGTAATACTGATGATATTTTTTTTATAATTTTCACATTCTGTTAAATCACCTCTCTTGGGAATGGGAACTGTTGGTCAGGCAGCAGTCCCCTAAAATTTCCTGGCATAGACTACTGAGCATGTCTAGGGATATATCTATTAGTTAAAGCATGTCAATTGGTATTCTATCAATTCCTAGGGTCTTATTTTTTTTTTTTTGCTAGTGTCTTCAATGCAGCTTGAACCTTTAAATCATATATATGAACAAAAGAGTAGGATTTGCTCAACAATAATGCCCTGAAGATAGGAAATGGTAGGATATAAGGATTAATCGTCATGAGAATCACAGAAAGGAGGTGGGAAAAGTGCAGTCATGTTTTAAGTATTGAAATTAATGTCATAAAACAAAATGTGCATGAGTGGTGGGATGGAAAACCAATTTGCTTCGCAGACTGTCACAATGAAAACAGGTATCTGCATGGGGAACCTGGCCCATAGGAGAAATTCCTCAATATCTCTGATCAAAGATAAAAGCGGGGAGAGAATGTAATCAAAGGAAAAACACAAGATGGAGTACAAGCAAAGAAACGGGAGATGGTATGGATGCAGCCCTCATACACGTTTGAGGATGGGGAACCCAATAGCTTTTCCTTCTCAAGGACAAAAAATAATTTCTGAAAGGACAGAAAGCTGTTGTTTCAAAAAGGCAAGAGGCAGAGAAATGGTCAAGATGACTCTTGGATCATCCTTCTGGCTCCTCAGAGTCTCTGGTTACTTTACTGGGCTGCTTCCTTTTTCCTTTGCAGGCCTTCATGGCCCACAACCTCTTCCTCAGCTGAGACAAGTGAAGTACCTTCTGGAAAACGTGCTAATGTCTGGAGTCTTTTTCTATTTGTTCAGAAGAGTTGTTCTCCCCAGCCGGCTGGAATGGAGACATTTGCCAATCTGCTCTAGCAGGTCACAGGGAAGCAGACAGAGATGTCAAGGCCATCTGCCCTTCTACATACACGTCACCTTGTGAAAGACCAATGCCAGGAGGCTTCTGAGAAGATGCAGTAGAAAGCCCTTTTGGCAGTCACCTTTCCCCTTTCCACTTCTCCCCTCAGGAGCTACACATCCAATAGACTCAGACAAGTTGTCTAATAGGCCCAGACATGCTTCTAAACCCTCCCTGCAGGGGCTGCCAGCCCAGTGACAGATGTGCGGGCTGTGCCAGATGTGAGGCTGATGCCATATGGCACTGTGGGTCACAAGGTCAGAAGCTGTTTCCACTGAGCATTGGTGAAGTTTGCTGCGGGGAGATCTTTTCCCTGTAGGCCCCTCACCTATCACAGGCAGAAGACAGCGAAGGAGAATTGGAGCAGTGAAATATTCCTGGGAGCTGAGAAAGGCGTCGTCATGTCACTCGTAAGAACCCCAGACACCACAGTTCCACCCTCTGTGTACTACACCAGTATTTCCGAAGGAGGCAGAGACAGAGGCAGACAGAGCCGGAGGTGGAAAGACAACTGGCAGGGAAAAGACAAGCAAGAGGAGAAGACATCTGAACAGGAAAGGGGGCCAGACAGAGCCATGAGGGAGAGAGGAAGAAAAGCTGAGAAAACAAGGCAGAAGGGAAGAGAGGAGAAGACGAACTGGGACAGAGTGAAGGAGAAAGGAAAAGACTTGGGGGAAGGCAAGCATTGCAGAGGAGCTGTGCTTGCTAACACCATGTTTTAGCTTTAATTTGCTTTAGCATTTTGCTGCTCATTAGGTTTTAATTGTTGGTTTGAGACTTAGGAGAGAACCCTTGTGTTCCAGACATACGGAGGACTGTTCCACAGGACCTTCTTGGCTGTAATCTTCATAGCAGTGATCCATGGCCAGGCCTGTTTCTTCTGCATTGCCATTGGGTGGCTCTGAACTGCAGATCTTTTGGTTTACTGGCCAAGTGCCAAACCATTTGTACCACCCAGGGACCTTTGCTTTACCTTTCTAGAGGCCCTCTCCATTTCTCACCTATTCTCTAAATGCCCTGAAGTTGCTCCCTAGTCCTGCTAAAGGACCACAAGGTAATGAGAAAGCTTCTGGTATAGGATTGGTGATGATCAAATTCTTTGGAAGGGGTGGTGTCTCAATTATCTGTTGTTGTTGTGTGTCTATGAATCAGATTTGACCCATATCTGACACTCCAGTGGATTTGCAGAGACTGTATAAATTGCATGGGAGGAGATTGCCCAGCTTTCTCTCTTGGAGAAGTTGACGGATTTGAACTGCTTGCTTTTGGGTTGGCAGCACAACTCCTTAACCACTAAGCCACCAAAAGAACAAACAAATCTGTCTTAGAGGAAAGTGTAGTCAGAATGCTCCATAGAGGCAAGAATGATGCAACTTCACTTCACATACTTAATTATCTAGTGCTGCTCTAATAGAAATACCAAAAGTAGGTGGATGCAGTAAGCAGAAATTGAGCCGTTCACATTTTGGGATGCTAGAAGTCTGACTTTAGGGTGCTGGCCCTAGAGGAGAAGAGTTATCTCTCTGTTGCTTCTGGAAGACAGCTTTGTCTCTTCTAAGCTTCTGTTCCTGGGTGATCTTCATGTGGTCTGCTCAAAAGAGACTGACTCAAGACCCACAATATTCGAATCCTACCTCACACACACATAACAAAGATGGCCTGTTCTCAAAAGGGATTTTAACCACAAACATGTGGTGGTGGTTGTTATTGTTGTTGTTGTTGTTAGGTACTGTCGAGTATGACTCAGAGCAACCCTACGAACAACAGATATGAACCCTGTCCTCTCTTGTGCCACCCTCACGCTTCCTGACACACTTGCTGTGGTCACTATATCAATTCGCCTAGTTGAGGGTCTTCTCTTTTGCTGACCCTTCTCCTTTCCAAGCATGCTGTCCTCTTGTAAGGAACAGCCTCTCTTAACAACATGTCCAAAGTATGTGACATGAAGCTTCACCATCCTTGCCTCTAGGAATTACAATACACATTTTGAGGGGGTGGACAGAATTTAATCTGTAAGGGGGGGGGAGAAGAATTGCTATCATATTCTGCTGACCACCTTCTCTGTTGTGCAGATGAGGATACTGACAGTGAGAGAAGCTCTGGGCACCTTCCTGACTTATATCAAACCCCCCAGCCACCAGAGGTTGCACGTGTCTTGTGAGAGAGAATGAGCCAGACAACAGAAAATCGGAAGCCAAGAGGATTCCAGAAGGTGGGAGGGAATGACCGTGATGGGGAAAGTGGAGTTGGCAAGGAAGAGAGCAACAGGCCTGAATTCTTCCCCTCAGTGAACACGTCTCTCTGAGGCCAGGCTGGGCCATGGAATTCTGGCAGAGAACGCTATGCTGGGAGAGGGTCCCTTGGCCACCCAGACTTCTCTCTCCTTTTGGATCCTATGCTCCACTCCGCCACGGGCTGAACTGTAAACAAAGCTTGGAGACCGAAAAGGGAGAGCAGGTGTGGGCAGGAGCTTCTGGGAACTTCCCAACAAGTAACTGCCTCCAGAAGCCAAAGACCCAGTGCTCAAATAGCGCCCTCAGGGGGCTACTTGGCAGGCGGCAGCTGCACAGGGATCTGGGCAAAACCTCCTGAAGCCTATTCAGCTGGCTAGCTGTCCCTGTGCCCTCCTCACTGCGAGGCTGCTGGGCCTCAAAGGCCTGGCCCATTAGCCTTGGCTGTACCGAGTGCCTGACTCTGGTCAAATAGCCGGAGCAACTCAGTTGGCAGAAACCCTTAAAGATATTGACTTCAACCCTCATCCACCCTCTGCTGATTTCCAGAGGCTTGCCAGAGGAAGGCTACAGCTGGGTACTTTAGGACAGGTCAGAAATGGGTAAGTAGAGAAAGGCCATGAAAGTACCAAGGGTAGGCATAGAGAGAGGATGAGCAGGGAGTGTCTACCAGTGGGCATGAAGGCTCTGTCCCGAGTGGTGGTGGGAAGTTGCTGGAGTTAGTTTAGCTGGGGAGCAAGAAACTGTAGCAGATTCTGAGTAAGACAGAGAAAAGGCCTCTCACTCCCTCCCTCTCTCTTGCCTGACTCTGCTGAGCTCCAAAAGGTTCTCTCTCTTACAGGGAGCTTGTGAGGAGAGAGGCTGAGTAGTCTTGTCATAAAACTAAAAACAAACAAAACAAAAAACACCCCAAAAAAATCCCCAAACCCATTCTCTTCAAGTTGCTTCTGAATCAAAATGACCCTACAGGACAAAAGCAGAACTACTCCTATTGGATTTCCAAGGATGTACTCTAAGGGATCTCTGGTGGCGCTGACATCCCAAAGGTAGGGGGTTCGAATCTACCAGCCACTGTGAGGGAGATACATGGGCAATCTTCTCCTGTGTGATTAACTGCCTCTGAAAACCCACTGGAGAGTAAGTGATGGATTGGTTCTGACTCAGCAGTATACAACAGCTCTTTATGGAAAGGAACTCTGGTGGCCTAGTAAGTAAGGAGTTGTGCTGCCAACCCAAAGACAAATGGTTCAAATCCACCAGCCACTTTGAGGGAGTTGTTGTTGTTAAGTGTCATCGAACTGAATACGACACCCTATGAACTACAGATCTGAACTCTGTCCTATCCTGTGCCACCCTCACACTTCCTCACTTTCTGAGGGAGAAGGTGGGCAATCTCCTCCTGTGTGATTTACAGCCTCCTGCATATCCACTGGATGCTCAGTTATGAGCCAATTCATACATACATATAACGACGGCAATCTTTATGTTGTCCGTGGAGGGTGCAGGGACAGCTAGCCAGCTGAACAGGCTTCAGGAGGTATTGCCCAAGACCTGTGCAGCTGCCTCCTGCCAAGTAGCCCCCTGAGGGCACTATTTGAGCCCTGGGTCATTGGCTGCTGGAGGCAGTTACTTGTTGGGAAGTTCCCAGAAGCTCCCGCTTATGGAAAGGAGCCCTGGGGTGTAATGCATAGTCATTAGGCTGCAAACCAAAAAGTCAGTGGTTCAAATTCACCAGCAGCTCCAGAGAAGAAAGATGAGCTCTCTCTCCATGCAAAGATACACAGCCTCAGAAACTCGACAGAGGGTTGTTATGAGTCAGAATTGATTCGACGGCAGCAAGTTTATTTTGGTTTTAGAATCGTTATGGGAGCAGATGGCCATGTCTTCCTCCCACAGAGTGACCAGTAGGTTCAAATCGCCAACCTTTTGGTTAACAGCTGAATACTTAACCACTGCACAATCAGGGCTCTTAAGTCTAGTCCTAAGCTAGGCAGAATAGGCACATTGAGCCACCTGCTTTGCCTAGATGCCCATCTGGCTACCCTGGCCTTGAATGAGATGAGGCAGTTAGCAGCTGAAGCTCAGATGCAAAACCAGGCAGAAGCCAGGCTGACCTCCTGTGAGGACACCCCAGCCTCCACTCTGGCTTCCTCCGTGTGTGCCATCTCCACATACTCCAACCAGTTCAGGCAGGAGGAGGGCAGAAACAAGGCCAAGGAGCAACCAGACAGTAGAGGGTACTGTGATAGAGGCCTGGCCACCCAGTCGAGAGGTGTCCAGAGATGCCTGCTGCAGCCTCAGGGCAATGGGGCCACCTTTCATTTGGCCTAATTGCATCTCCCTGCTGAGATGAAGGCAAGGATGATAAGGTCTTTCCTAAGCTAGAGTCAGAAAAGGGAGGGTGAGGTTGGGAACCCTTCATAGAAGAATTTAAGTCACAGTGTGAGAGCATATCCTGTCAATCACAGAAGGTGTGAGTTCATACCCAAATACCAGGAGACACCCCCATCCCCACCCCGTGCTGTTTACTGGGCTTCCCCTGTCCCTGTGGGAGAGTTGAATGGCAGTAAACCTCTAAACTTCACAGAGCTGGGTGGACTTTTCCCTGTCTCTGAGGGGGGGAGAACAGAAGTGGAGAGGGCTTTGTGACCAGAATCCTAGGGAATTGTGCGGGACTCTGCAGGCTCCTTCTTGCGGTCACGATCTGATGATGGACTGCAGACTAGATGCACTAACGTAGAAAAGCAGACCCGGGCATTTTAGAAAGAAAGAGAAAAAAAAAAGGGTGAGGAAAAAAGTATTCCTGTCCCCCAGCCCCACCCCTTGGTCTCATCTTCAGTTACCAGAATATTCTATTAACCAGAAGAATCCTTCCCCAAACATTCAGGCTTGGGCAGTTACAGAGTCTTTCTAATTTTCCAGTGATCAAAATCCACAGGGCTGGGGTTCTCTGGTGCGAATTCATGTGAATTCAGCTCCCATTTCCCTGATCATAAGGGGAATAACAGCAGAGTCCTGTGCTGGTGTCAGGGGCTCTCTCCAGCTGCTTTTAGCTGAAATTCATTCGCTCATATTGTTGGCACACACTTAGCTGAGCACCTATGTGGCAGGCATTGTGCCGGGTGCTGGAGGTCAAGAAATCTTCCCCATCAGGGAGATTGATGGCTAAGGTGGGGAATTGAGTTAGATGCCTTTTCAACTCAAAGCAACCCCATGAGACAGAGTAAAATGTTTCCTCTTGGGTTTTCTTGGCTATAATCTTAGAGAAGCACTGGGTCTTTCTCCTATGGAAGCTGGGTGAGTTTGAATCATCACCCTTTCGGTTATCAGTTGAGCATGCAACCATATAACCACCAGGGCCCATTTTCATAGATATGTGAAAAAGACAAGCTTTGTGTCACCTGGTATCACAAAAGGCAGCAAAGGATGCTGTGGCATCCTGAAGGAGTGTATCTCCTCCTGCTCCTTGACCCCCAGCAGACCCTCAAACTGAGTTCTGAAGGAATGTGAGAATCCAGCAAATGGATGAGGAAGAGAAGAGCGTTGCAGAAATGGAGTGGCAAATATGGCCTCATACAATTTATAAGAAAGATTTAGGGAAGAGGAAAACCCGACTATTCAAGGTGTTCAAGCCACGGCAATGAGAAGAAAACATAGAACAGATTCAGAAATAGCGGAAAGGCAGGTTTAATTTCTAGTGGCAGAGATGAGGTCAGAGGACAAGTGTTCTCCATTGACTTATTTTGTGCAGCTTTGTGAAATGACTGATTATAGTCAGAAGACGCCACAGAGACAACCAGCACACAGGCAGTCCATCCAGTCTGGGATTATCAGCTACAGTTAATAAACTGCCCTAAAGTTATAGAAGGGAAGGCCTCTCCTCTCATTGGAGGAGGCGGGAAGGATGAGCCTCCCTTAGATGCAACCTTCACTCAACCTCACTCAACCCTCAACCTTCACTCTCCATTTACCATTAGAACTGACTCATAGCTGACCTCCTAATGGGTTTCCAAGGCTATAAATAATGTGAGAGTAGACTGGCCATCTTTTGCCCTTGGAACAGCTGGTGGAATCAAAGAGCCTGAAAAGTGTGGCCTTTGGATGAGCTGTGCAGCTCTCTATGGACTATATACACTACCAGATGCAGATAGAGCCACTGTTTTTTAAATCAAAGCCACGAAGTTTACATAATGTGTGTCTACACTGATGTGGATCTGTGTGCAAACTCTATTAATGAGCAAGGACAAGTGGCAGGAGGTTACATAAAGATAATTTCAGGGCTAGAATGTGAACACAGGAACATTTCTGTTCATAGGAATGATCCTTCAGAAGGGAGACTGAATATCAATAACTCATTTAACTCAAACCAACTCATAACTTTTCCTTCATTGGATTTCTGAGGCTGTAAATTGCATAGGAGAATGCAGAGTCGGGTAGAATCGAACCACCAGGGAGGCTTTGTCTTAGCAGCAGCTACTGCTCTTGCTATAGAAGTCCTGGCTGAGTCTCCCTCCTCAGGAGGTTGGAAATTCTGACTTTACCCAGCATGAGAAGTAAGGCTCTAAAAATAACTTTTTTAGAACATAATTCCTAACATAGCTACTCAGATAGAGCCATAATATTGGATTAACAACTTCAAGCTAGCAGACCAGACAGTTGTCTAATTAATAAAACTTATAAAGCAGAACAACTTATTGATATTACAGACACGACACTTAGTACAACAATAAACCCCAAATCCATGCAGAACCTTCCATCTTCTCTAAAAGGCTCTCTTTCTCTGTCAACCTGGACCCCTTCCCTCCTTAGTGAAACTGGGGACTGGGGAATGGCAGAGCTCTGGGTTGGGGGGTGCTGAGAAGAGTGAAAGGCAATTTAGCCTCTTTGTAATGATTAACAATGAGAATGCTGAAGTCAGACTGGGTTGAAATGAGCGTAGACCTTAATTTGCTTATTTGTAAAACAAGTCTATTATTTACCTTACAGTTGCCTTAAAGTTTAAATAAGACAATGTAAGTAAAACACTTAGAGCTGTGCCTGACACACAGAAAGCCCTGAGAGAATGCCAGCTCCTGTTCTTATTGAGGAATAATTCCTACTACCACAGGATACCTGGCACATAACGGTAGCTATTGCAATCACCATTACTTGCGTGGCATCATTAACTTGAGGAGAGGGAGGAGCAGAATAGAGATCTGGGTCTTCTCTGGGAAGACGACTGTGTGTCTTAGGATAAACTCACCTTTGTGACCTCAAAGAATCTTACAAAGCCCACAGGGTGTGTGTGTGTGTGTGGGGGGAAGTGACAGGGATGCACCAGCATATTCCCTCTAGGCAAGGTTCTGACAGTTAACCTGCCACCTTCATAGGGTGATTTTGTTTCTCAAATTGTAAGGCGCTCCCTGAATGCTGAGGCTTGGCTCCCAGGGGGAAGGCCAGGGGAGGGGAAGGTCATCAAAGTGCTCTGGAGCAACGGGCACAGGGTTGGGGTTGCACTCTAAGTCTAGAGCACTTCGCATTGGGCACCCTGCCAGAGCTTCAGGCGTGGCGTGGAGAAGGCGGGGCCTGTGCAGCAAGGGCGGAGCCTATGCGGGGAGGGCGGGGCCAAAGAACCTAGAGCGCTTACGCCGCCCCTCCCCGCAGGTGGCTACCCTCCCAGCTGTTGGCTCTTTCCTTCCCTCCTCTCTCCTGGTTCCCCCCCCCCTCCTCCACAGCTGACAACTTACCGCTCCCACCGCCACTTTTTCACAGGCGACCAAACCCCTCAGCCTCCCGCATCTTGCCTTGCAAGTTTCTCGTGGGCAACGTTGTGCGGAAGCCCCGCGGGGCTGATCCCTCCGCGTAGGAGGTGAGGGTGAGGATGAGTTGGGAAGGGAAAGAGGCGAGTACCTCGGAAGCCAGCTCTGTGCAGCGAATGCAGGCGAGCTCTGGACGGGCGCGCATCCGGAGGAGGGGGCCCATGCGGAGCGCCGCCCCAAGTCACTTTGAGGCTCCTCCCCAGGCGTCCAGCAGTTGGCTGCCAAGCCCTCCCCCCATCCCGCAGACCGGTGCCTCGAGCTCCTTCCGCCCCATTTCTGGCGAGCCCCTGGCGAACCGGGGCCAGCGTGGTACTTACTGTCGGGGCTTCTCTGGGCCGGGCTGGGTGGCAGCCGGTACGGGCACCCTGTCGCCGGCTCGCGCGCTGCACCTGGCCGTGCCCAGCGCCGACGGTCGCGGCCGCGGCGTCTGTAGGAAGAGAAAGATCACGCTTGCCTTAGAAACCAGCCCCTGCTGTGACCGGAATCTTAAAGAAGGAGGCGACTGGCTCGGCCCCAGAACCGTGGCTGAGGTGGCGAACTAGCAGGAGAGCTGGTAAACACAGCATCTGCTGCCTGCCGCCGCCCGCAATCCAGCCAGAGCCTCCGCGCACCCCTCTACACCCCCCCCATACACCATGGCCAGGCCCCCACGGGGGAGCTGGGGAGGCAGTGGCTCAAGTACTGACTCCTGCTGCGTGGTGAGCACTAAGTGCTGGGCGCTGAGCTTTACTTCCATTTTCTCCTTCCACCATCCTGTCTGTGTGGTAGGGGGTCTGTCTTTCCATTGTGCAGAAAGAAAATTGAGGCTCTGTGAAGCAAAGGCAGATAGTCTCAAATACTGTTGTTGTTGTTGTTAGGTGCCACTGAATCGGCAACCACGCATAACGACAGATCTGAGCCTTGCTCTATCCTGTGCCGTCCTCAGCTCCTCTCATATTCTGGAGCCCATTGCTCTAGTCACTGTGTGGTGACCAGGGCTTTTGGACCCCACAGGCTGCTCTGCTGGAGAGAGACCTGGTGAAATGTTCTCATAATCAAACCCTAGAGCCTCGGAAGCAATTCAGACTCATAGCCACCCAATGGGGCAGAGCCGAACGGGTGATCTCCTGGCATAGGGAGTTAGGCTGCTAACCCGCTTTGAATCCACCAGCGGCTCAGCAGAAGAAAGATGGGCAGTCTGCTCTCATGCGATTTACAGTATCAGACTGTTAATAGAGGGCTAGCCATGCTTTTGGATTGGCAGAGCACCTCCTTACCACTAAGCCCCTACAGTGGGCCCCTGTGGGCCACTCCTGCTCTGTCAGTGAGGTCCCTCTCAGCATCTAACTCCAACAATACCTAGTAGGGTCATGAGCTGAAGCCAAATGGATCTCAAATTTAGGGCTGTCTAATTTAAAAAGCCTGTCGTCATCCCCTCCTGTTTCCCATTTTTCTGACTAGGCTACAAAGTGGTCAGTTTGTCAGAAGAGGTGGAAACCCTCGGAAGCAGGGATCTTGACTTCCGAACCCAGCACCAGGGAGTGCTCCTCCCTCTGCAACTCAGTTCTTTCGATGTGACACCTCCACCACCACCACACCTACTCTATACCACGTCCTGCAGAAGATAGGGAAGAAAAAAAAAAAAAAAAGAATAGCAGACAATCTTGTTGCAAGTAGCAGCCCAGGAGACAGGTGCTAAGCCATCTGTTACTGTGAGGACTGAGCTGTGCTAGACCAAGGTGGAGGTTGGGGGTGTAGAGACCCTACAGACACATTTCCCACGGCAAGGCCTCATGGCTAGGGGAGCCACCGTCTAGAACACGAGAAGTGGGTATTCAGACAGGATGAGAGTGCATGCTCTACCCATAGGTAGACTCCTTACTGGTCCTTTTGGGAGCTTTAAGCCCCTGAATGGAGACACAACATGGCATTCTTGTGCTCTCTCATCTGGGCTCCCCTAACAACAACAACATTCTGATCTTGCAAAGAGAGCCATTTAAAAGTTGTGTTCCTCCCTGCCTTGTCCTCACATATCCATTACTTACTCAGCAAATAGTTCTCAGCATCTGTTATACGAAATTCAGAGTCCTCAGGTGGCACAGACAATTAAGCGCTTGACAATTAACGGAAAAGTTACTGGTTCAAACCCCCCACCCCCCATGCCTTGGAAGAAAGGCCTGGTGGTCTGCTTCTGGAAGGTCCCAACCCTGAAAGAGCTGGAAGCACCTCAAAGGCAACCTTGTCAGTGATCAACACAACTGAGCTCTACACACAGGAAATCACCATAAGCAAGAATCAACTCCTCGGCAGTGGGCTGCTTTGTTTCTTTTTATTTGCCAGGTGCTGATCAGGTACTGGGCACCTCTTCAGTACTGTGGGGGGAATCCACATATGAGGTGGGAAGATCGATCACAGGGCTGGATGTTAGGAGATGCATTTTAATTCTGAATTCTTGGAAAGAATGGCTGTGTGACCCTGGATGAGCCACGAATCTTTTGGGGGCCTCAGTTTCCTTGTTGGTCAAAACAGGGACAAGAGCACCTTCCCATCCTCCTTCACGAGGATGTTTGCAGAGCTCAGTGGAGATGATGGATGTGAAGGAGCTTTGAAAAGCATAAAGCCACCAGACAAATGTCAGGGATTAGTCTGTCTCCAAGGCAGGAGGGGGCTGCTGGGAAGTTAAGCTTAGAAGAAATTCTAACTGCAGCCCCTAACTTGACTATGTGAAATTCCATCTTCTCCAAATCACTGATTCTATTCCTTGGTGGGAGTCTCTCCATTGTGAAATGTCATCCTTCCCAGGCAGTGCCCATGACATAGGGCTTAGGGATGATGACCTGGCCTTAAGTTGGGAGAGATTGTTCGGGAAGATCTGAATGGGACCAGAGACATAATCTTGCCTCCGGGTCTCTAATTACTGGTGTTGTTGTGTACCATTGAGTTAGAATTGACCCACAACTGACTCTGTAGTGGATTTTCAGAGGCAGTGCATCTCATGTTAGGTGACTGCCCGTCTTTGTCCCATCGAGCAATTGGTGGATTCAAACAACTTGCAGCACAAGTCCTTGCCACTAAACCACCAGAGCTCCCGCGAGTTCCTGATACTAGTAGCAAATTTCCACAGCAGCCTCCTCCTATACTGTGTCCATCCAACTCCAGGACTGCATGAGTTTGGGTAGAAACCCCTTGGGGTCCCCAGAGATGCTTTTTCAGGAAGCACACTGATCATGTCAGCCAGCAGAGGGTTGCCTTCATGATTGATTCTTTATGTCTTTGGTCAAAACTACAGGTTCTGGGTACCGCCCAGACTACTGAAATGAACAGCAGGACTAGCAGAGGCTTTGTGGCCTAGTGCATAATCACAGATCAGGCTGCTAACTGAAAGGGCAGCCATTAGAATCTACCAGCGGCTCCACAAGAGAAAGATGGTCAGTCTCCTCTTGTAAACACAGCCGTGAAGACAGGATGATGGGGTTGGAATAGGGGAGACCCAATGAGTTGGAATCGACTAGATGGTAAGGGGCTAAGTTTTGGAGTTTTAGCTTATGCAGGTCATCCTTAAGCCACCCCAAATCTACCTGCAAAGTTATGATCTAAGTTTGCTGAACCAACACAGATTCAGGAGTTGTCTTCAAATTTCTGGAAACACTTTTCCCACTCCTGCCATCCCTAGCAAATTCTTGAAGATAATAGAGCCAGGCAGGCTGTTTTGAGATAAATCTGCTAAGCCTCTTCCCTGCCCCTCCCACCAGATTGTCACCCTGAAACCCCTCCAACATAAATATGCTACAACTGCCACTGAACAGGACAAGCTCAGAGGCCTCCTTGGGAACCAGGGGCAATTGCAGAACTGCACTGTCTCCTAGCTCAGGAGCCGAATTAGAATGGCAGTCCGATGTGGCCACAGAAAGCAGCAGCATGCTGGCCCTCAGGCCACTTGCGGCCAGCAAGTCTCTGGGGGAGACGCAGTACAGGCCCACTCCACACCCAGTTTTCCCTGGCAGTCTCGCAACCCATCCCTCTTGCAGCTGAGGCTCCTCTCGATGTCTTCATAGATTGCCTTGTCACATCCATCTCGCCCAGCCTGCTCCTCTTAATAAAGTGCCCTGCAGCCACTCCAGACAGCCTGATGTTATCCTTCACTCTGCCGCCCTTCTCCTGGCGTGGGCCACCCAACGGTGATTCAGGCCTCCCGGGTCAGAGTGCAGTCTCCCCTCTGAGGGATAATGCTTCCTGAGTGCCTAAGCTGTGGTCTGACAAAGCTTTGAGTGAGAATACATCAGATCCTCCCTCCTTACCCCCTTAGAGTGATCTGAGCTCTTACCCTGAGTCCCAATGCCTATCCTAGCCTGTATCTTCCTCCTAGGACTCAGTGCTGGTGCTCCTCCCCCATCCACATAGCCCCAGTCCAATGTGCCAAGCCTTTCTCTCGGTGATTGTCAATAAATCCCCCTTCTCTTTTCTCCTGAAAGCCCAGAGAGCTTCAAGATCTGAAGGAATGAATCACCAATGGTGGAATTTCAGGCACGGTGACAGGCAATTGAAGAGACATATTTGATCACATCGTGTTTACCTATGTGTAAGGCTGGCCCTGAGGATATTCTGGCATTTTCCCTCGACTATAATGAAGACTTGGGATAATAGCAAAGAAGGCAATAGAAGATACACTGGGCTGGGACGCAGGGACGCTGCTCGCTGCTTGCTCCAGCTCTGGCATTAATTAGATGTATGGCCCTCCACTTTCTCTTTCTAGACTATAGTTTTTCAATAAGTAAAAAAGATAAAAAGCACAACAAAACAACACTCAATTAGTTTCTTTCCAGTGCCCTCTCCTAATAGGCTCGGACTGTAAGCTATTTGGCCCTGAAATAGGCTTATGTCTCCCCTAGACTCCTACCCTAGGACTCTCAGTGTGGCACCATGTATAAGTGGAAATTAGGCAGGAACAAAGGTTTGGCACAATGGGCATGGGCCTAACACAGCTATTTAACGCAGCCAGAGTCTGGCCCTCCTTTTGCTAGGGAGTAAAGGAAGGATTTTTTTTCACTGACTTCGCCTTGTCTTGCAGAAAAGACACCTCAAGCTCCCAGTCGTAGTTGACTGCTAGTGACTCTCTATGTCCCCAGGACCTTTGGCTCCAGGATCAGTGTTGACATTCTACCATTGAACCATATGACTACCACACTACTCACTACTTGACTACCACCTCACTCATCTGGTCTCATGTTCTTTACTTCCTACCCACTGCCATGGAGTGACTCCCCATACCAAAATGACTCTCCTTCAGGTTTCTGGGGCTGTAAATCTTGATGGAGGGAGACTACCTATTTTCCTTCCATACCAGCAACTGGTGGATTCAAACCACCAGTCTTTTAGTTAGACGCCCAGCATGTTACACACTCTACTGCCAGGGCTTTTTAATTTTATTTTCTTTTCTCCCTCTCCTCTCCTCCCCTCTTCCCCCCACCCCTTTCTCTTCTCTCTCAGTCTCTCTCTCTCTCTTTCATTGCCCTTGAGTCAGACAGATCCACTCATAGCTGACCCTCCAGTGAGTTTTCAGAGACTGAAATTGCATGGGAGGAGATTGCTCAAGGAGGATCCAAAATGCTTGCCTTTGGCTTGGCAGTGCAACTCCTTGCCTACAAGGCCAGGTAAAGAACTCCTGCTCTAAGCGCCTCTGAGTGTCTCCCTCTCACTGTCCTGGCATAAGTCCTTCACCTTCTTCTGATCCAGCAACTAAAGGGTTAATGCCCACCACAGTAGGAGACCTCCAGAACACACTAAGAACCAGGATTCTTTCTGACTTGTCAGTGCTCCCGCCAGAGAGACAATGCAATATTTTTAATATCACTCTAGTCTAAGATTCCACTCGAGCCCAACTGCCGTCCCTCTTCCCTGGCCAGTTCTCTTATAGAGTTGTGTCAAGGGCCTTCCAAACTGAAGTGAGCTGGACTCACTGCTCCCTCAACTCAGGAGAGGAAGGGGGACTCTGTAGTTAGTAGCAGCTGCCCCAGTGAATCTCTGCTTTGTGGTCTACATCTAGCTATTGGAAGATTGAACCAAATGTGCTGAAGCTGGCAAGACACCCCTTCCCTTCAGCACCTGCACAGGGTACTAATTCTGAACAGTACAGTTTCCCCTGCCAGGCTGTCAGGTGCTCTTGCCTGCTCCCCAAGCCCACCACTTTCTTCTACTCCCTCCTGCCTGAACCCCCTACCCCCACCTAGGGCTTCTGCTCTTAGCTACCGCATTGAAAACTCCCCTCATGGGCCCTTGCCTGCTACTCTACCTCCTTCTCCCTGCCAAGGCCTAACTTCTCCAATGGGTGCTTTGCCCCTGCGGTGTGAATGTTCTGTTCTCCCTGGGCCTCATATTAATTTGCGCTCATTTGTGAGCTGCTTTGTTAATGTGTGTGGCCTTTTCTTGATGTGTAATGCCGCTCCCCACTGCCTCTGTTGCCTCCCCACCCACACCCTCCTTAACCTTGTAATAACAGGCCTCCCCTGTGGAGAAGAGGCTGGGCTTTTTTTCTTTCTTTCTTTTTTCTTTTTTTTTTTTAAAGCGCTCCTTGTACAGGATTTTCAGTTCACTCCAACCTCACAGCCACTTGAGGAACCCAAGCAAACATGATCCCTGATCTCTGTGGGTGGAGAGAGGAAACTGAAGCTCAGAGAGCTCAGTCTTGCCTGCACGGATAGGTTCTGGGATGATGGTTGAGTGAGCCTGGAACCACAGTTCTTTCTCAGAGCACGCATGTGCTTATGCCATCTTTGACACTGCCCTTTGAGGCTCTGATCAATTCCTCAGAAAAGTGCATGCATGCACACATATACACAGTTTTGCTGTAGGGGGCTGGAGGCTCCCTGGGTGATATTCCTGTGAAATTAGGGGTGAGAATCATTGCTTGAAAGGAAGATGTAAAATGAGAGATGAGAGCATAACAGCTTAAGCCACCAAGAACTTTCTTTGCAGCCTTGAGTGTTACCATAAGAACGAAGGTAGAGAGGGATTTGAACTCTGGTCTAGGCTCTCTGTTTCAGTTTCCTACATCCTGCTTAAAGGCCTTCCCAATTCATCCTCAATCAGTCCTGGATTGGCTTTGAAAGTAAGCCAGCATTCAGTTTTCTTTGAGAAGTGGTATAGAGAAACACACACACACACACACACACACACACACACACACACACACCCCTTTAATATCTTCTGCCTGCAAACCAAGCCAAAACTACTTCTGTCAAGGCAATTATGGCACATGACAACCCTTCATTGTGTTGCTGAGGCTGTGAATCTTAATGGGAGGAGACTGCACATGTCTCTCCTGAGGAGCTGTTGGTGGATTCGAACTGCTGTAGACACACAGCCTTTCAGATAGCAGTGCAACATGCTACAGACTATGCCACCAGTGCTCCTTAATGCTTGCAAGAATGGACTAAAGATCCAAGTAGAGCCTGGGGGTCTCTCTGGAGGTGATGGGTAGAGACTTTCATGGAAAGAGTTGCTCCTCAGATGAGACGTGGAAACTATGTGGGCAGATCCTAGGTTATAGCAATCATCCTACCAACTATCATGTCTCAGTCATGTACTATTTGACAAGGTATTCTCATTGCATTCAACTCAATTCATTGCCATCAAGTTGGAACTGAACTTCAATTGGATTTCTGAGCTGTAAATCAGATGAGTGAAATTGCCCAACTTTCTCCCATGAAACAGGTGGTGGGTTTGAGTCCCCAGAAAGGCACTATCTTTGAGTTAGCAGTGTAACTCCCTACAGACCAGGGCATCAGAGTTCCTTTCTTATGTCACCTCATTTGATTCTTATAATGACCCTTTAAAGAACATTTTATCTTTATTTTACATATGAACTTGGGCTCAAAATGTTAAGTTGCTTGCCCAGAGTTCAACTGGCTAATAAGCAGATGGATTTTGTTTGAACTACACTATGTTTTCAAATTTTCTTCAAAATTCTTGGCACTAGCAGTCAGGAAATCAAAAGACTAATTACATTGGGGCAGTCTACTGTCAGGTACCTCTCCAAAGTGCAAAAGAGCAGTGATGTCAATCTAGAGACTAAGGTATGCAGAATCCAGGCCATGGTCTTTGCAATTATTTTATGTGCATCAGAGAGCTGGACAATGATAGAAGAAGAATTGAAGCCTTTAAGTTGTGGTGCTGGAGAAGAGTAATGAACATACCATCTGCCAGGAGAACAAATCGACCTGTCTTGGAGAGGGTGAAACCAAGTTTCTCCTTGAAGGCAAGGATTTTGAAGTACCATGTCACATACTATGAGTACATGGTCTGGAGGAACCAGTCCTTGGAAAAGGACATCAGGCTTGGAAGGGTGAAAGGACAGTACAGGAGAGGAAGACCCCAGATGAGAAGGATTGACATGGTAACAGGGGCAATTGGATTAGGTGTTTCGGAGTAAGGGAGACTGGCTCAGGATAGGGCAGGGTGCAGAGCTATTGTAGATAGGGTTGCTAGGAATCGCGGGCAACTTGATGGCACATAACAACAACGTAGTGGCAACATTCAAAAATCATAAGTTTTATTATGTGAGTCCAGATTTCTACTTTTTTTTCTCTTGAAAAATTATAACTGGCAATCCTCATCTCATCCACCCATAGAGCCAGCTGGAGTTAAGTCACAGTGCCCTGTTTTGATGATAGATGATGGACTGTCTAGGTCACCCTAGTCTCCACCACCTACGAGACTCTCATTAATTGCTATTTAATACAGTATTTGCACTGTTACATTGTTATTTTGTTAAAATAATAATAGAGAGGAAAATGAGACATTTTTAGGGTATAAATTTGACCCTAAGCTTAGTGAATAAATGTACTTATTTGGGCCTGCAGTTATTTGAGTTTATGATTCATCCATGACACTCCTCTTTACTGTTTTTTTTTAAGGTGGTTGGGGGAAGACTGGGAACCCCCATCTTGGGCTAGCATTCTTGGAGTCTCAATGTTAGGTGGGCTGGAGGCCAAGGTGGAGACAGTCCCACCCATCATGTGGAGAAATTAGAGATGGGTATTGAGAGGACCTTGGTGGCAAAGGATGACTGATGAAGAGGATTATCTAGTCTAGCTTCCTGGTTCATTTTCTCATCTGTAAAATAGGCACAATGATAGTAATAGGGCCATATCTACCTCATGATGTTATTGTGAGGATGAAATAGAACAGTGCCTGCCTCAGAAGTGACAAACAAAAGGTAGCAATTTTTTTTATTATTACTACTCTCCATGTTGATTTCCCTTTTGCCATGCATTAACCTATATGACTTTGCCCAAAAGTTCAACTTGAGCTAAGCAATACTGTGGAGTATTAAAAAAACTCCTGGAGTCTCTTAGTAAGGAGCGCCAATGGTTTCGTGTGCAACGTGTTGCACTGCTAATGCAAAGGTCAGTGGTTTGGATCCCCCAGCTGATCCTTGAGATAAAAATGAGCCATCTTCTCCCATAAAGAATTACAGCCTTGAAAACCCAGTGGAGCATCACTATGAGTCTGAATTGAATCAAATCAACAGAGCAGTGGGTTTGGTTTGGAGACTCTGGGTGGGTAAACAGTTGAAGTCCTTGCCTGTTAATGGAAAGGCTGGAGGTTTGAGTCACTCAGAGATTCCTTGGGAACAAGGAACACCTGGTATTCTACTTTTTTAAAAAAAATATGGAACGCTTCACAAATTTTTGTTTCATCCTTGTGCAGGGCCCATGTTAATCTTCACTGTATCATTCCAGTTTTAGAATATGTGCTGCCAAAGCAAGCACTTTTTAAATTTTTATTTTATTTTATTAATGTGTGTGTGTGTGTGTGTGTGTGTGTGTGTGTTTGTGTGTGTGTGTGTACCGTCAAATCAGATCTGACTGGTACAGGAGGAGATTGTTCCTCCTTCTCCAGCAGAGCATCTGGTGGATTTGAACCATGCAACTCTGGGATTGCAGTACACCTTCTTGTGAGCACTTTTTTTAAAAAAAGTTGGTTTTAATTCAATCATTAATATACATTTTGTTTTATAACATTAATTACAGTTGGTCAATACCATTTATTACATCTCATCAAATCCTCAACCTTGCCTTTCTTTCACTCGACCCATTCATCTACTACTTGTGAAATATCACAGTCATTGAAAACTCTATGGAGCACAGTTCTTCTACTCTTACAAACATGAGTTAAAGTTGATGCAGACATAACTGGTTACTGGTTTTCATGAGTCCTTAGTGCTGTTGGTTAAGGGCTCCACTACCAACTGAAAGGTTGGAGGTTCAATCTACCCAGAAGCACCTCTAAAGAAAGGCCTGATGATCTACTTTGGAAAGGTCAACAGCCATTGTAATTCTCAACAGCAACAAGCTTTTATATTTACAATGGGTCAGCAATACAGAAGAAGGAGGAATTAATAGATGCTCTTTCACACTATCAGGTTATGGATAATACTATGTTAGGGAAGATAACATTTATTATCCTATTGAGTTTTTGTACCAAGACCTACTAGGAAGAAGGACCTGGTAATTTACTTCTAAAATAAATGCCTATTCTAGAAAGTTACAACACAACCATAAAAATGTAAACAACCCAATTAGAAAATAGGGAGAAGACATGAAATAAAACACCAAAGAAGATATTCTGATGATCAACAAACACATTAAGAAATGCTCAAGATCATTAGCTATTATCTCTCCCTCATTGCCTTCAGGATTGTAGTGCAGCTAGTACCACATTATTTGTAAAAAGAACATTTCAATATCTCTTTTCACAATGCTGTCAGGATAAGATTCACATAATTAAAAGGAAGATCACTTAATGTGACTATTATTCAAATTTACACAATAGCCACTAATACAAACAATGAAGAAAGTGAAGATTTTTACCAACTTATGCAGTCTGAAATCAACCAAACATGTATTCAAGATGCACTGATAGTTACTTGTGATTGGAAGTTGGGAGGTGCGGGGGGGGGCGGATTTTGTACCAATGGGGGAGTTTTTCTTTTGCTTTTCAAGGAG
>NW_006399833.1:3702827-3736646 GCF_000299155.1 Elephantulus edwardii | reverse complement strand
GGGAGTTTTTCTTTTGCTTTTCAAGGAGCGGAGCAAATGGGGGGGTGGGCGGGGAGAAGGGTGCAACAATGACTGAATGGAATTCCAAAATCTCTGTAGATGTTCATAGAAATGAAAAATAAATAAATTAAAAGAAAAAAAAGTAGGAAACAAAGAAGAATCAATGCTTGGAAAATATGGCCTTGATGATATAATCAATGGAGGACCTCACATGACAGAATTTTACAAGAACTTATTAATTGGAAGTACTTTTCTCAACAAAACAAATGGCAAAAAATGGAAGTGGACCTTGCCATAAAGAGACAATGGAGAAATTTAGTATCATCAGTCAAAACAAGGCCAGGGGGCAATTGCAGAATAGACCATCAAATGTTCATATGCAAGTTCAAGCAGAAGCTGAAGAAAATAAAACAAATCATTGGAAGCCAAAGTCTGACCTTGACTATAGTACACCTGGATTTAGAGACCATCTCAAGAATAGATTGGACACACTGAACAACAATGAACAAAAACCAGATGAATCGTGGGATGACATCAAGGACAGAGTGACATCACTAGGGTTGATGCCACCCAATGAAGTAACTTATGATGTCACACACATCTCCCCACCCCCAGTCCATGGACCTCAATCTGTACCAGACCATAGAGAATCTGTGATGTAGTAAAGCTATTGTTCAAAATTATTTTCCTAGGTCATTGCCCTTGACTTTGCCACATTCATTATTGGGCTGGAACAAGCAAATAAGTCTGTCTGCAAGGGGATTGGCTAGTTTCACCATTCTACCAGGTTTAGGTTGAGTGAGTTCAGAGGAAGAAATTGGGGGATCTCATTACCAGCAAGGAAGAAGCAGAGAAAGTGGTATGCATCCTTCGGGGTAGAGATTCCTGTGCCAGTCAGACCAGGGTCTACCACCAGCAACCACAGGGGAGAACCAGAGACTTAGTAGGATATGGAGCTGCCCTGGGACTGCTGCCTCATGCATCCAGAGTCAGGGGCCTTCACTCAAGCTTGCTGCAGGTTGGGAAGAGGGAGAGAGACACCATAGTGGCAGGCTTAAGAGAGCTTTGTAACACTAGCCTAAAGCTGCAAGGCTAAAGGTGGAAGGGCCTGTTTGGCAAGCTTCTGAAGCTGTCGTGATTGAGAAATTATATTCTGATAATTTCCCTAATAAACCCCATAATCATAAATACAGTTCTGTGACATCTGTATAGCTATTGCAACATATTTAAACCCAGTAGAGGAGTAGGATTGGTGCTGGAATTAAGAAGGAGGTGTGGGAACATGTCTGATCCCCTGGGTATTGGTTTTGTATTGTGGATACTGTTAAAGGGGGCAGTTCCTCCTTGTGGAGTTAGTAGAGGTCAGACTCCGCCTTCTTCATGCTGCCCACATTCTTTTTACAGAATCCTTAAGTAATATTTTAGTACTAGTATTACTCGTAAATTGCAATTCCTGTATGTAATTGAATATAATGGCAATCTCTTTGCCATCACATCAGAATTGACTCACAGCTGATCCTCCACTGGATTTTTCTGAGGCTATAAATTGCACAGAAGGAGACTGCCTATTTTTCCTTCAAGGAGCCCCTTTGGTAGATCCGAACCACCAGAGAGGTGAGGCCTTTGGGCTAGTAGCCCAACTCCCTGTGGACTTTGCCACCTGTACGCCCTAATAATGGCAATAGTGGTGGCATGAACAACCAGCAAAATTAAAGTCACACGTTTCAGTTACAGCAGCACATATAGACAAAATCATATGGTTCAAAATGTCACCACAATTGTATCATTTAAATGGCTCTGATCTGAGGGCATTTGAAGAAGGTTCAGAAAGAAACTAACATAGAATTTTAGCCTTGTATTATATTGATACATGTAAGCTAGGCTTATGAAAAATGTTTCTCTTGTTGTAACTAACTACAGAGTTTTTTTTACAGACTTTTTAAAAGAAAATCATAACTTTCTGCTGAAACACTGCACAAAAACTTTATAGACAGGTCTATAAAAATAGAGACAGTGTGTCACTGGTACACTCTGTACAGTCTGTACACTACCCCCCAACCACCTTGAGGACATATCATTCATGAAGAGAGTAAAAGGTTCTTTTTAAAAACTGGATAGGGAGTGTGGGTTGGGGAGGTGGGGGTGGGGATCTGGTATAAGGGGCAATGTATATGAACTTTCTAGGTAAACCACTGTAAAATTTAAAAAGAAAATGAATTGCAAAAAAATAAAAAAGAAATTTTTTTTAAAAAAAACCCAAAACTTGAAAGAAAAGACGGAAATGGATATCAGAAGAGACTTTGAAACTTGCTCCTGAATGCATATTAGATAAAGTGAATGGAAGAAGTGATGACATAAAAGAGCTAAACAGAAGATTTCAAAGGGCACCTCAGGCAGACAAAATACTATAATGAAACATGCATAGTCCTAAAGTTAGAAAATTGAAAGGGAAGAACATGCTTGGCCTTTCTCAAGTTGAATGAATTGGGGCTACAGGGGGAATTCAAGCTTTGAGTTGGAGTAATGATTTTATCAGTCAAATATTTAATGTCTCAAAAAACTCATTGACATCAAGTCAGAACTGACTCTTAGCTGACCTTCCAGTGGGTTTTCTGAGACTGTGAAATGCATGGGAGGAGATTGCCCATCTTTCTCCCAGTGGAACTGTTGGTAGATTTGAACCACCAGAGATGTGACATATTTGGATTAGCAGTGCAACGTCCTGTGGAATATTATCACAAGAGTTCCCTCTATGAATAATGTAGGAAGCATCAAAAGAAGATGAATGAAAAGAATGCCTGTACCAAAAAAGAATTGCTTGACAGGTAACCATTTCAGGAGGACACAAATGATCAAGAACTGATAGTACTGAAGGATGAAGTCCAAACTATACTGACAGCACTGGTGAGAAATAAAGATCCAAACATTGACAGAAAACCGATTAAGAAGTTTGAACAAGTGGATACAGCACTGGAAATGTTCACCCATATATGTCAGGAAGTTTAGAAGACAGTTAGCTACCTGGCTAATGGCCAGCGGTATTTGTGTCTAGCAATATCTAGTCCAACAGACTAGAGGTATTTGTGACCATTCCAAAGAAAGAAGACCCAATACCATTAAACTTTGCTGAAGAAGCAGTCTATGGACAGGAAACTTTCAGACATTCAAGCTGGATTTTAAAGAAGTCTTGGCATGAGGAATATCATTGCTAACAACACAGGAGTCCTTGATGAAGGCAGAGAATACCAGAAAGATGCCTCCCTGTGTTTTAATAACTATGTAAAGGTATTTGATGCTCTAGATCATAACAAAGTATGGATAGTATTTCAAAGAGTGGGAAGTCTATAACAATCACTTGTGTTCAGGTAAAACTTGTGTATAGAACAAGAGACAGCTGTTCAAACAGAATAAAGGGATACTGGGTGTTCTGGAATCAGGAAAGGTATATGTCAGGGTTATATCGTTTCATCATACTTATTCAATCATTATGCTTAACAAGCAATGCAGTAAGATTGAATATATGAAGAATATAGCATCAATGGTGCAAGCACTGTGGAAGGCGGTATGGCGCTTTCTCAAAAAGTTGCAAATAGAGATACCATTTGACCCAGCAATTACACTTCTGGGAATATACCCCAAAGAGACCATAACTGACACCCAAGCATGTTTATCGCAGCTTTGTTCACAATAGCAAAGAGTTGGAAACAACCCAAGTGCCTATCAACTAAATGAATGGATAGAGAAGCTGTGGTATATTCACACAATGAAATACTACGCTGCATTGGGAAACAAGGAACTCATGACTTTTTTTTTTTTCAAAATGGGTGACCCTGGAAGACATTATGCTGAGTGAAATCTCTCAGTCACAAAAGGACAAATACTGCATAGTGCCACTATTGTAAAACAGGACTGACATCGGGGTTGGGGGAGACTGAGAATGATGGGATAAATAATGTATATTGCATTGGGACAGATGAGGGAGAGAACTGTTTAAAAGGGATATGTGATTAGGTATTATTGTCATGACAGGAGTCCAGAGTGAAGGCTGCATAGTGGAGTGGACCTGGGGGAGAGGGATTGCAAAACAATGAAAGGATTTTTCTTTTACTTTTCAAAGAGAAGAGTGTACTGGGAGAGGAGGGGTGGGCAGGGAGAAAAATGCAACAATATATGAATGGAAGTCCAAAGTCTATAAATTTTCATTAAAATTAATAATAATAATAAAGAATGTAAAAAAGAATATAGCATCAAGAGTGGAAGAAGACTCATTAACAATTTGAGATATCCAAATGATGGCACAATCTAGCTTGCTAAAAGCCCAGAGGACTTGAAGCACTGAGGAAGATCAAAGAATACAGCTTTCTGTATGGATTAACTCAATATACAGAAAACAGACCAAAAAAACCATCTTTACAACTGAACTAATAAGCAATAGCATGCTAAACAGAAAATATCTAAGCTGTCAAGTTTTATCTGGATACATAATCAACACTCACGGAAGCAGCAGTCCATAAATCAAATGACATTTTACATTGGGCACATCTGCTGCACAAGACTTCATCAAAGTGTTTGGAGGGGGTTTGGGTGGGTTTTTAAAAATTTTTATTATATAGTGGTTTATTTACAAAGTTTGTATATGCTGTTTTTCATACCAGATCTTTCCCCTTTCCTTTACCCACCCCTCACTCCCCCATTGTGTTTTTGTTTTCTTTTTTTTTTTAAGTGAAGATGTCACTTTGAGGACTAAGCGGAGCTTGAACTAATCTTTTCAATTAAAATGGACAATGACTAAATGAGACCAAAGAATTGATGCCTTTGAATTATGGTGTTGGTGAATACTATTGAACACAGACAGCCAAAAGGATTAAAAAATCTGTCTTCAACAAGGTTTGACAGATGGTCTCTGTAGCTAACACAACCTTGCTTGCAGAAAGTGAGGACATGAAGCATGTGCTGCATAAGATCAAAGAACACAGCCTTCAATATGGATTGCATCTCAACATTAAGAAAACAAAAATTCTTACTACTGGACCAATAGGCAACATCATAATAGATAGAGAAAAGACTGAAACTATCAACAACTTCATCTTCCTTGGATCCACAACCAACACCTTTGGTACCAGCAGTCAGGAAATCAGGAGAGGTATTGCACTGGGAAAGTCTGCAGTCAGTGACCTTTCCAAATTATTGAGTAGTAATGATGTCAGTTTGACAACTAAGGTGCATCTGATTCAGGCCATGGTCTTTCCAGTCACTTGCTGTGCATTAGAGAGCTGGACAATGAATAGGGAAGACAGAAGAAGAATTGATGCCTTTGAACTGTGGTGTTAAGAGAAGAGTACTGAACATCCCATGGGCTACCAAAAGAATAAATAAGTCTTGGAGAAAGTGCAGCCAGAATACTCTTTGGAGGCAAAGATGATAAAGCTTCGTTTCACATACTTCGGGCATGTTGCTAGGAGGGGCTGTTTCTTGGAGAGGGACATGATGCTCAGAAAGGCAGAGGGTCCGCAAAGGAGAGGAAGACCCTCAGCCTGGTGGACTGACACAATGACTGCTGCAATGGGCTCTACTGTGTCAGGAAGTGTGAGGATGGCACAGGATAGGACAGGGTTCAGATCTGTTGTTTATAGGGTCACTATGGAGGACATCTCGCAACAAGAACAACCCCAGAGAGAAGGGAGCCTTTGCTTTCTCATTAGGAACAGACTATGCTCTTTCACATTTCTATACTTTTCCATATGCTGTTTTTGTACTCAGAATAGCCTCTACCACCTCGTCTATCTGACTACCTCCTACAGAGCCTTCTGGACTCATTTTAAAGAGTAGTTTTCTGGGAGACTCCGAATCTCACCTGAATCCTGAGACAATGTTAAAGTCTATTCTACCTGCTTTGAATGTGAGCTCCTTGAGGGCAGGGCATGCTAGTACCTGGCATAAGAATGTTGATGCTGTTAGGAATCAAGTCAGTTCTGACTCATAGCAACTCCATGTGACAGATTAGAGCTTCCCAGGAGGGTTTTCTTCACTGATATCTTTATGGAAGAAGATTTCCAGGTCTTTGACTTGAAGAGTTGATAGATAGGTTCTAAACACCCATCTTTGGATTAACACCAGAGTACTTAACCATTATACCACTAGAGCTCGGTGACGAAAGTATGTTGCCACTGTTGGTTGTTATGTGTGGTTGAGATGGAATTGCCTCATAGCTGACCCTCCAGGGGGCTTTCAGAGGCTATAAATTGCACATAGGTAGATTGTCCCTCTTTCTCCCACGGAGCAACTGGTGGATTCAAACCACCTGCCACTGGGTTGGCAGCATAACTCCTTACCACTAGGACATCAGAGGACATAAATGTTCACTGAATTAACTAGGTGGAGGAGGTGAAGGGAAAAAAGAAAAGTTCAAAGAGATATCCTAACAATATTTTCTTGAGCTCTCTGACTCCTAGCAGACATCTACTTTTGCGTGACCACCTAATGTCCTCATAAATGGACTCCAGGATTGGAGGAAGACTCATCAACAACCCGCGCTATGCGGATGTCACAACCTTGCTTGCTGAATCTGAGGAGGACCTGAAATGTTTGCTGCAGAAGGTCAAGGACTGTAGTCTCCAATATGGATTGAAGCTCAACATCAAGAAAACAAAGATTCTCATCATTGGGCCAATTGGCAGCACCATGATAGAGGGAGAAAATATTGGGATTGTTAACTATTTCAGCTTACTTGGATCCACAGTCAACACTCTTAACACCAGCAGTCAGGAAATCAAAAGACAAATTACACTGGGAAAATCTGCTGTCAGGGAGTGACTCTGTTGTCAGAGTACTGAAAAGCAACCTTGTTAGTAGAGACTAAGGTCGGCCTAATCCGAGCCATGGTCTTCTTAATTACTTTCTATGTATCTGAGAGTTGGACAATGACTAAGGATGATAGAAAAAGAATCAATGCCTTTGAGCTGTGGTGCTGGAGTACTGGACATGGACTGCCAAGAGAACAAACAGGTTTGTCCTAAAGAGGGTAAAATCAGGCTGCTCCTTGTAGGCAAGGATTTTTAAGCTCTGTCTGACATAATTTTGGCATGTTGTCAGAAGGGACAAGTCCTTGGAGAAGGAGATCATGCTTGGAAGGGAGGAGGGACAACATAGGAGAGGAAGGCCCTGGATGAGATGCATTGACACAGTAACTGAGGTTATGGGGGCAGGTGTGTTGGAGTTGGTAAGATTGGCTCAGGATAGAGTATGCATCAGAGCTATTGTGAATAGGGTCGCTAAGTTGCAGGCAACTTGACAGCACATAAGAACAACAACTAATGTCCTCAAACTAGTATTGCATATTTTCGTTACCCTTTCCAGGCCTATTCTAAGAGTCAGCTCTAGGGCAGGTGAATTTGATGGTTTTTAGAGCCCATTCCAACTTTCCAGGAGCCTTGGAGGTACAGTTTTTAAATGCTTTTCTGTTAACTGAAAGGTCAATAATACAAACCTAAAAGCCACTCCATGAGAGAAAGATTTGGCAATCTGCCTTTATAAAAGGTATGCAGCCTTAGAAGTCCTATGGGATAGGTCTACAATGCCCTATAGGGTTGCTATAAGTTGGAATCAACTAATGGTAATGGGTTTTCCATTTCCTCCACTTTCAGCATGCCTATGCTTTTTTAAACACCCCTGTATTGTGTTGTCCTCCTTCCCCAAAGCTGTTCAAAGTGCCCCCAAGGTATTGACCAGTTCCTTAAGATTCTGGGCATCAGAACTAAATTGTTCTATGTTCATGGTCCTTTCCGTTCCTGCTCTTCCATTGGGTCCTTCTAGACCCTCATCAAGATGGATTGGCACAGTGAGTGTAACAATGAGCTCAAGCATTCCACAGATAATGAGTATGGTACAAGATAGGGCAAGATTCCCATCTGTTGTTCAGAGGGATGCTATGAGTTGTAGTCAACTTAAAGGCATATAACAGCAGCAACCACCCAGACAACATGTGTGAATCTCCAGTGCTTCCATCCAAAGGGGATTATCAGCCCTAGAAAGCTGTGGAGTTATTTCCATGTGATTGGGGTTCCAGCACCCCTTCAGTCACACCCCACCGCCTGCCTGCTAGCTCTGTGATTCCCACTGCCAGAGAGGAATTGCCTTCACTTTGTTCTAAGTGCCTATGTTTTACAGGAGAGGAGGATAACAAAGCCACCCTCCATTAGCAGTGACCCATGGGGCTCATGGAAGCCCCTCAGCTCAGACTCCTCCTACCTCTGCCCAGGGCGGTTCTGGCCATCATTTCCTATCCCAGTTCAACTTCTCTGCCTTGTTTCCCCTTGATTCCCCTTAAAAGATCTGTGTTCTTTTGCTGGGAGCAGCCTGTGTGTGTGTGTAAAATAATTTGAGAGCCATTAACTGGAAAGTGTACCTTTCAGAAAAGCCAGATGAGTCTAAAACATTAGCAGACACTTTTGTGATCCTGTCTCGGGAGGAGCAAATGTCGCATAAGCTGGCTGGCACAGGGCCAAGGGCTGCTAGGCACAACAGCCCTCCAACTCTGAGAACACATGACTAAAGGCCTGGGGGTGTGTCAGAAAGGCCAGGTGAGCTCTGGGGAGCAGTGAGAAAACACAGGAGGTGAGTTCCTCTATGGTGCCAGTCCTAACTCCATGCACACACATCCACATCCAGACATCCAGGCAGGTCCACACATTGGCATGAAAACACCACCCACGCTCTTGCTATAAGACTCACATGTGATTTGCCAACAAATTGCAAATTAACCTCCTAGTGAACAGATTAATGGTATTCATGGTAATTTACACTCCAAGTTTCATAGCAACAGACTTAGAGCATTCTGGTTGCATAAGAATTCAAGGATTTTCAAGTTTCTGGAGACATTGTAGTAATTAACCTGAGAAGCCTATGCAAATTAGCCCCAATTTGACACTGTCATTTTTTAATCCAATATCCAGGGTATTTGCCCAGAAGGTTGCCCATCGCCACTCTAGTTCTTAGGCTTGAAATGCTGACAGATGCCAGTCTGCATTTATCTATGCAAATGAGGGCCCTGAGCAGAAAGTCACATCAGGTCAGGAAAAGGAATGGGCAGTTGCAAGTGGACAAAGGATCTACTTGCATGATGTTGAGAACGAAGTTGAGGCTTTGGGGATAAATGGGGAGGGGACCCCAGCCAATCAACAGAGCTATCTTTTTTCCCTTTCTGATTCTCACAAGCATTTGAGCTTGCCACCTTGAAGGTCAGGAAGAAGTCGCTTCCCTGTGGCATATTCCCAAGTGTCACTAGAAGGTTGTGTTTTTCGGGGGGTGGGGGGTGTTTTTTTCCAGAAAGATCTGCTTCCTAAAATAACCCAAAAGCTGTAGTTCCCGACTTCTTCCTTGAGAAGGTGAGCTTTAATTGGTTTTATTGCCCATGTTGAACAAAAGTCAGAGAAAGCACCCAATGCGCTTATCAAACCAATCAGCCTATGAGCACAGCTTGCGTGCCTTCTCCACGGGTGGACTGATTCCTGTCTAATAATATTTTGTTTCAGGTGGTGGCTTTCCTCCACATCCCACCCTCTTTCAACCTGAGCTCCATCCTTTACCTCTTTCTTGCTTGATCTCTTGAACCATCATGGCTCACTGAACCCCTGGTTCATCCACCTTGCACTCCCAACCTACCAAACTGAGCAGAGAAATGCCAGAGAGGAGAGCACCCGTGCCCAATGGCTACACTCTCCTGCTTCCCAGCTCAGTTCTCCCCAGGACCTCAGGGCATCATTCTTTGAGTTGCTGCCCCTAAGACTATATCCAAAGCAATGTTCCTGAGCCCCTATTTGGAGGCAGGAAGTGAGCAGGGAGATACTGGAGGGAGACTTCCCAGGCCATCCAGACTCAACCTCCTGCCAGTAGGCTACAATCTGGAACTCAGAATTAATTCTCTATAGGATGCAGAGGCAGAGAGGGTGATGATCACAGCAGCCTCACCACTCTTGAGGGGCTTGACACCCTGAGGTGATAACACACTTGAAACTTTTACCAGGGCTATTGGGTAATAACTATCTTTATCTGTCTTCCTGAGCAACCTTTAGCTAAGTCAGAGGATTTCTAAAGTGTTAGGAGGCCTCCTGCGTGGCTGCTGGCTTCCTTTCTGAATGCATATGACTAGCTCCTATTCCAAAACAATGCCTATGGCCATTCTCCCTCTTGTCTACCTTCCCAATCGCAGTATGCCCATGTTCCTACCCACTTGGGCTCCCACTAATCTCTGACTGCCAGCAACACTTAATGTCCACCATACTAGCTCCCAGAACTGTGGGGCCGGGACCCCTGGGGCTGCAGAGTACCGCAGGAGGGATGCAAATCCATACACTTTAAAGCACTGCCTGCAGAGTCAATCCATAACCCATGGTAATAATAATGAGAAGAACTCCCATTCAAAGACCATTTACTACAGGGCACACACTTGCCAGGAGCTCTGCATATGTTATCTCACTGAATCATCACAACAACATTGTGAGCTCGGTGCTATTATTAACTTCCTTTGGTGAATGAGGAAACTATGGCAAAAGGTCTAATTGGCTTGCTCAAAACTCATGCAGTCAGGGCCATGCTTAAAACCAAACCCAGGCTGACAGATGCCAGGGACTAGGGATATAAGCACCATCCTGTAACATTTCATACACGTATAAGTCACTGTTTTCCAAACGGAGGACAGATGCCATACTGGTGAACAAAATACAACTTATGGTATAAATAACCACTACTTTCGTATTATATCCACTACAATACTTTGCTTTGTCTTTGAAATCTGTTCAATTACTTTACATCCGCAGCCTTCCCTTTGTTTTAGCTTATCGACAGTCTAGTGAAATTTTCCGAGTCTCTTCTGACATCCGTTTTGGTTTCTTCTTTCTCTTCTGTCATTTACAATGATGTTTTGCTCTCTTCATCGGTGATATCCTTCATGTCATCCTATAACCCACCTAGTCTTTGATCATTGATGTTCAATGTTTCAAACCTATTCTTAAGAGGATTTTGAAATTCAGGTGGCATAGAGTCAAGATAATATTTTGGTTCTCCTGGGCTTGTTTTAAATTTTCTTCTCTCTCAATTTGAACTTGCACGGGAGCAATTGATGGTCTGTTCCCCCAGCCCACCCCTGGCCTGGTTCTGACTGCTGATATTGAGCTTCTCCAACGATTCCTTCCACATATATAGTCAGTCTGGCTCCTATGTAATCCATCAGGTGGGGTCCATGTGTAAAGTCACTATTTGTGATTTGTTTTTTTGGCTTTTTTACAAAAGGTATTTGCAATGAATAAATCATCGACCATGCAAATTCAATCATTTTATTTCCAGCTTCATTTCTTTCACCAAGTCCATACTTTCTAACTACCATTCTTTCTCAAATAGGCAGCTTGAGAAGAAAAGCGAAGTATTAAAATGGAATGGGCAGAGAGCTGGAATTGGAGAATAAAAAGGGTTGAAATCACTCTGCATTTCTCTAGCTGAAAGAACTGCAAAATAAATTTAAGCCTTGAGTCGCAATATTGAAGGATTCTATGGGTAGTATGTTGAATGATCCAGGAAATATTAAAAGAAGATGGAAAGAATACACAGTTATTGCACCAAAAGGAATTGAATGACACTGAAAAATTTCAGAAAGTACCATATGAATAAGAGTCTATGGTAATGAAAGAAGACGTTGAAGTTGCACTCAGGCACTGGCAAAAAAATACGGCACCAGGAATTGGTGGGATACTGATTAACATGTTTCATTTAACAGATGCAACTGTGGATGCACTAGGAAATTTGAAGGACAGCTGTCTGGTCAACTGACTCACTGGAAGAGATCCACATTTGTTCTCATTCCTAAGAAATGTGATTCAACAGAATGTGGAAACTATAAAAATATCATTAATATCACATGTGAGCAAAAAGTTGCTGAAGAACATCCAATAAACAGCTAGAATGGTACATAGACAAAGAACTTCCAGAAGTTCAAGCAGGATTTAGAAGAGGCTGTGGCACCAGGGATATCACTGTGAATGTCAGATGGATCCTGCCTGAAAGCAGAGAATACCAGAAGAATGTCCATTTATGCTTTATTGACTATACAAAGGCATCTGACTGTGTGGATCATAACAAATGTCTAACATTGAGACGACTGAGAATCCCAGAACACTTTATTATGTTCATATGAAACCTGTACCTAGATAAAGAGGCCATTGTGCAAATAAAGCAAGGGAGTACTACATGGTTTAAAACGAAGAAAAATGTGTATCAGAATTGTATTCTCTCTCAATACCTACTCAGTCTGTATGCTCAGCAAATAATTTGACAAGCTGGACTCTATGAAGAAGAATGTGGCATCAGGATTGGAGGGGCACTCATCAATAACCTGCATTATGCAGATGACACAGCCTTGCTTACTGAAAATGAGGACTTGAAGCACTTGCTGCAGGAGATCAAAGAATGCAGACTTCAATATGGATTGCATCTCAACATCAAAAAAACAAAAATTCCTACCACTGGACCTATAGGCAACATTATGATGGATGAAGAAAAGACTGAAATTGTCAATAATTTCATTTTACTTGGATCCACCATCAATGCCCTTCATACCAGCATTCAGGAGATCAGGAGACATAATTGGACTGAGAAAGTTTGCAGTCAGGGATCTCTCCAAATTATTGAGGAACAATTATGTCACTTTGAGGATGAAGATGTGCCTGATTCAGGCCATGGTCTTTTCAATCACTTGCTACACCTCTAAGAGCTGGACAATGAGTAATGATGTCAGAAGAATTGATGCTTTTGAGCTGTGGTGCTAAAACAGAGTACTGAATATCCCATGAACTGTCAGAAGAACAAGCACATATGTCTTGGAGTAGGTGCAGCCAGAGTTCTCTTGGAGGCAAAGATGATAAAGCTTCTTCTCATATACTTTGGGCATGTTGCTAGGAGATGGACCTCATGCTTAGAAAGGTGGAGGGTCAGCGAAAGAGAGAAAGACCCTCAAGCAGATGGATTAACGTAGTGACTGCAGCAATTGGCTCGAGTGTTTGAGAAATTGTGAGGACGGCACGGGATAGGAATGGGCTCAGTCTGTTGTTCCTAGGGTTGCTATGGCTATATGGCTATCTACATATTCACTATTTCAGGAAACACAATGTTTATTGAGCTCCTACTATGTGCTGGATGCCTCAGTAAACAAAATAGTTTAAAACCTCTGTCTTCATAGAACATGTACTCCGGTGAGAATCCATGAATAAGAAAAATCAAAATGGTAAAATTAGGTAGTATTTTAGATAACAATGAGTAACTAGGAGAAAAATTAAGCAAGGAAAGGAGATATAAGTTTGGGGATGAGTGGTTGCAAATTTAAATACAAAGTGATCAGGGAAGGCCTTGTTGAGGTGACAATTGAACACATATGTAAAGAGAAGAGGGGGTTGTGCCACTGTAGATACTAAAGGAGATTGGAGGATACATACCAGGCTCAAGGAATATTAAGTTGGAATATGCCTAGAATTGCCAAGGACTATGAGATGCTGGAACTCTCTGTGAGAATGTACGTGAAGGGTTAGAGCCATCCGGAGGTGTGTCTAATATTAGAAATCCAAGTAGGGATGAAGGCCACCCTAACCTTGATTTGCTTGCAGATGGGCAAAACAATGAGACAAAGACACCTGTTTACCAATTCCCAACCTTCTACTCCTTCTTTTTGTCTCCTCCGGACACCATGTACCCTGTCAGAATTCAGAGGCTTTCTTCCTCTAAGCTAGCCCCTCAGTTTACTGAAGGAAGAGCACAGACTTGAGAGTCTCACAGATTTGGGCTTATCTCCTGTTCCACTTCTTACTAGCTACATGACTTATGTCGGGTAAATTATCTACCACTCTGAGCCTCAATTTCCTTATCAGTAAATGGAGATAAGAAGGTATTATGAGAGTTAAAGGAAATAATATATAGAGAGTGCTGAGTCTGGGGCCTGACACATAGTAAGAAGTACTCAAAACAAGGTTATTGTTATTGTTAGGTGACATCAAATCAACTATAACTCAGGTGACTGTGGTGTTAGCCTAAAAGTTTGCCTTTAAAAAAAAAACCATTACAGTTAGCCCCCTCGTGTCTCCAACTACCTTAACTGCAGGCACATGGTCTTGTGAATCAGCATGATCTTGCTAATCATCAACAGATGAAGCAGCAATATGAAGAGAGCATTCTATGCTAGAGGGTGTGTGAAAACATCAACCCAGGCGTTGCAGCGTGACTATGTTTAAGCTTCCTGCTGCATCCAGCCTGGCCTATTGCTTACCAGTTTCTACAAAAAACCCGGCCTACATACCTACAGTCACGAGAGACATTCCCCCTGATGAGTCTGAGTTTTTGGAGGACCTTTCAGCAAATGTTTGAACCCATAGGACATAGAGGAACTGGGAAACTGAGCTACAGATGGAGCTGTTAATAGAAAGTAGGGACTTATACAACTGGTACAAGAAACTTTGCTGAGTTTGGCGCCTGTCCAAGTTGGTACCTAAGCATGATAGCCCTTTGCTTTACATTAAGGGAATATGTTGACCTGAGGTTTCTCATTAATAGCCTACTATTAATCTTAGCAAGATAAATTATAAAAACAGTGACACTATGAACAACAGATTTTAACCTTGCCCTATTTTGTACCGTCCTCATGATCTGATATATGCTGAATTCCATTGTTATATACTGTGTCAACTCATTTTGTTGAAGGTCTTCCTCTCTTTCTCCAATCCTCCACCTTTTCCAGCGTGATGCCTTTTCCTTAGATTGGCCCCTGGTAACAAAATACCCATGTGAGACAGTTTCACCATTCTTGCCTCTAAGCACTCAGGTTCTTTCTCCAAAAGAGATTTGTTTGTTCTTTTCACAACCCATGGCATATCCAATACACAGCACCACAAGTCAAAGATAATATTTTTGTCTTCCCTTTTATTGCCCAACTTTCAGATGCTCAGCAAGGAAAAGATTGTGACTTGTATCAGCTATACCTTAGTCTTTAAAGTTACATCCTTGCTCATTAGTACTTTAGAAAGGTCCTTGATAGAGGATTTACCCAATATAACACAGTGTTTATTTTTAAATTTCTTGACTGCTGCTACCATGGATGTTGATTTTGGATTCAATAAAATTAAATCCTTGACAACTTTGATCATTTCTCTAGCATGGTGCTGTTTATTGGTCTGGTGGGGAGGATTTTGTGTTCTTGATGTTGAGATGTAATACACATTAAAGGCTATAGTCTTTCATATTCTTCAGCAAATGTCTAAAATAATTTTCACTTTCTGCAAGCAAGGTTGTATCATCTACATGAAGTAGGTTGCTAATGATTCTTCCTCTAAACCTGATGCTGTATTCTTCTTCATACAGCTTAGCTTCTTGAATTATTTGCTCAGCATACCAGCTGAATAGGTCTGGAGAAACTATACAACCCTAACACATACCTTTCCTAATTTTAAACTATGCAGTGTCCCCTTGTTCTAGCTATTTATTTATTTATACAAGTATAAATCACAGAGAAAAAACTGTGTGCCTTGGGATGCCTACTAAGACTCATTAATTTCTTGAAAGGAAAATTCTTGAAAGTATCAACTCTAGATTGTTCTAGAGAAAGAGAAAAATACAAGTAGAAGCACTGTTGTGGAAGTTGTCAAGCGTTTATCCACATTCTTCATACTTGGAAAGATTAGAATAGCTAGCATCATTTACCTTTTCCATGGGATTTGCATTTAGCCTTAAGACGATGGGGCTCTAGAGTATTTCCTGAAGCAGCAAGTATTTGGGAGATTCAAATGACGCCTTGGATCTTCAGAACCAGCAGGGCGTGTTGTTTCCATAGCCTCTTCTCTCTACTCTGTTGCTTCCACTCCAGTGAGAGCGGGGAAAAGGCACCAGAATCACCATTTCAAATCTACAATGGAGTGCTTTCTGAGGTTGTCAGGTCCTTTAAGCCTGAAAGCCTGATAGTATATGTCTTCCTCACTTTCTCACATTTTTAGGCACCATCTTCCTGCTTATTTTTAAACATCTTCCCACATCCTGAGTAGACAATCCTATCTAGCCAGAGGAAGTGACCACTGAGAAGGTGCTTGGAAATAACCAGCAAGAAACTTTGCTAAGAGTTTTGCCCACATCCAAGTAGCACCTAAGCATGGTAGCCCCTAGCTTTAAAAAATGATGATATCCAGGACAAGCTTTTGCAGATGAAATTTCCCAATATCAAAGCCTATTTTTTATTTTACTTTGACCATAAAATTGGAGATGTTTGTTTCTGAGAGGGGGAAAAAATGGGGCCCTAAGACTTAATAAAAATCAAGTTTATGAATGCAATACAGCAATGCACTTGAAAAATCACAAATGTGAATGGGGAAAAATGAGAGTTCTCTTATAAAATATTAACAATGCCCCCAAATGAGTCACAAGATCTGAATACAAAATAGCTAGTGTTATTTTGATGTTTGGCACAATAGCTTAAAGACCTAAAAGAAAAACAACGACAGCTTAACTGAACAGAACACACCGGACTGAAAAGTTGCCCAGCTTCTATGAAATTGCTGTTATAATGTTCTACAGCAGGGGACCATGCATGCTTGGACTCTGAGCTCTAGTTCTCTGAAGAAACTGCTGGGTTTAAGAACAAACAGGTTGATGTGGGCCAAGAAGGACATCAAGAAGCATTGATTAAAAATGAGTCAAAAGAGGTAGAGAGAGAATTTTCTGGTAACGTACAGCCCAGAAGACTTGAACCTTCTGTAATATAAATCTAGATAATAATCTAGGTAATGTATAAGGAATCAATTAATCAATTTCTAAATTTTCAATTGGCTGATAACGGAATATCCCATAGACTGAACAAAAGAATAAACATGTTTGTCTTGGAGGAAGTGTAACCAGGATGCTCTTTAGAGGCAAGAATACGTTGGGCACGCTGCCAGGATGGGGCAGTCCTGGGCAAGGTAGAGGTCAGTGAAAGAGAAGAAGCCCCTCAACAAGATAGGTTGACACAGTTGACTGTAACAATGAGCTCGAGAATATCAGAGATTGTGAAGACAGCACAGGATAGGGCGAGGTTCACATCTGATGTTCACAGGGTAGTAATCAACTTGACAGCACAAAACAGCAACAGTGGCTTTCTATGGAATCTCCATCCAATGAGAAATTCCTATGCAGGGCTCTCTAGTCTCATTTTTCCCCAGTCTTATGGAACTCTACTGTCATAAGAGACATTACAAGGGCTCTTCAGACAAAAAAAATAAAAATATAAATGAATGAATGAATGAATGCTGTATACTGTAAAAAGTAGTGCTCCTTGACATTTAATGTGCATACAAATAAAATGGTCTTATAACCATGACTATTCTAATGTGGAGCTCCAGTGGTCCAGGGAGTAAGGAGATGCACTGCCAACCCAAAGACACGTGGTTTGAATCCAGTGGCTCTGCTAGAGAATGATGAGCAGTCTTCTCTTGTGTGATTTACAGTCTCTGAAAAACCATTAGAGTGTCAGCTATGGTTCAGTTCTGACTCAAGGGCACATAACAATGACAATATTCTAACTTAGCAGATCTAGGGTGGAGCTTGAGATACTGCATTTCTATCAAGCTCTCAGGTAATGCTGATGCTGTTGGTCCTCAGATCAACAAGGAGTAGCAAGGATCTAAGCATCCTTTTGGAGATCTGTGATTCTCATTAGCATATTAAGGGTTCTACAGAATCCTGTAGTAAGATTGAACTTGTTTTAACCCAGAATATGTTGTTGTTGTTGTTGTGTGCCGTCAAGTTGCTTGTAACTCATAGTGACCCTACATACAACAGCCCTAAACTCTGCTCTGTCCTGTGCCAATCGCACTGTCTCTGACACACGCATCCCGATCACCCCAGTCATTGAATCAATCCACCTCATAGAGGGCCTTCCCCTCCTGCACTGTCCCTCCACCCTCCCAAGCATGATGTCCCTCTCCAAGGACATATCCCTCCTTACAACATGTCCAAAGTATGTCAGACAAAGACTCAGAATCCTTGTCTCCAAGGAGCAGCCTGGTTTAACCCTCTCCAGGATGAATCTATTTGTTTTCTTGGCAGTCCGTGGTACATTCAATACTCTTCTCCAGCACCACAGCTCAAGTCATCAATTCTCCTTCTATCCTCCCTAGTCATTGTCCAACTCTCTGATACATAACAAGTGATTACAAAGACCATGGCCTGTATCAAAAGCACCTTAGTCTCCGGAGAGACATCATTGCCAGTTTGAACCCAGAGAGAAACCTTCCCCCTCCAATGGTACTTATTAACCCCTCATAGTTGAGGTGTCATGGACGTCAATTTGGGAAATGCCATTCAAGCTATTACTTGAGTCAGGTAGAGTGACTTTGCATCATCTGCAAACTGTACATTTTGGGTCATGGACAAAGGTCTTTATTGTTAGGTGCTGTGAGGCAGCTCTGACCCATAGTTACCCTATGTACAACACTGCCCTATGTACTTCTCCATCCTCACAATCATTATATATTAGGTTTGTTGTTGAAGTCATTGTGTCAATCTGCCACTTTGAGGATCTCGCTCTTTTTTGCTAGCCACTTGCTTTTCCAAGCCTGGTGTTCTTTTCCACCGATGGGCCTCTCTCTGTTTTTTTAATGTTGTATATATTTTTTTAATTTATTATTAATTTAAATGAAAATTTACAGAGATTCTGGATTTCCCTTCATTCACTGTTGCACTTTTCCCCCCCTCCCAACCGTCCCCCCTAAAACACTACCCTCTTGGAAAAGTAAAAGAAAAATTCTTTCATTGCTTTACAATCCCTCCCCCCAGGTCCACTCCATTATGCAGCCTTCACTCTGGACTCCCGTCATGATAAAAATACCTAATCACATACCCCTTTTAAACAGTTTTCTCCCTCATCTGTTTCAATGCAGTATACATTATTGAACCCATCTTTCTCCCACCAACCCTGATGTCAGTCCTGTTTTACAACAATGGCACCATGCAGTATTTGTCCTTTTGTGACTGAGATATTTCACTCAGCATAATGTCCTCCAGGGTCACCCATTTTGAATAATATGGCATGAGTTCCTTGTTTTTCAATGCAGTGTAGTATTCCATTGTGTGAATATACCACAGCTTCTCTATCCATTCATTTGTTGATGGGCACTTAGGTTGTTTCCAACTCCTTGCTATTGTGAACAAAGCCGCGATAAACATGGGAGTGCATATATCTGCTTGGGTGACAGTTATGGTCTCTTTGGGATATATTCCCAGTAGTGGAATTGCTGGGTCTAATGGAATCTCTATTTGCAACTTTTTGAGAAAGCGCCATACTGTCTTCCACAGTGGCTGCACCATTTTACGCTTCCACCAACAGTGAATAAGGGTTCCAGGTTCTCCACAACCTCGCCAGCACTTGTTGCTTGCTGTTCTGTTAAATTTTGTTGTTCTGACTGGGGGGAGATGGTATCTCAAAGTTGTTTTATTTTGTATCTCTTTTAGAGCTAGGGATTTTGAACATTTCTTCATGTGCTTGTTTGCTGTCTGAATGCCTTCTTTGGTGAAGTGTCTGTTCATATCCTGTGGATGGGCTTCTCTTAATAAGATGCCCGAAGTATGTAAGACTCATTCTCCTTTTCCTCACATCTAAGGAACACCCTGGCTGCACTTCTTCCAAGGCAGATTTATTTGTTCCTTTGGCACTTTGTGGTATAATCTATATTTTTCTCCCACACCATAACTGAAAGGTGTCAATCCTTCTGTGGTATTCTCTGTTCATTGTCCAACTTTCATATGCATATGAAACAATTGAAAATACCAAGGCTTGAGTCAGGTGCACCTTGGTCTTCAAAGTGGTATCCTTGCACTATAGCACTTTAAATAGGTCTTTGGCAGCAGATTTGTGTGATGCAATATATCTTTTGATTTCTTGACTGCTGCTTCTATGGGTGTTGATGTGGAATAAAAGAAAACAAAATCCTCAATAACTTCAACCTTTTCTCATTTTATTATTGTTTTGTTGGTCCAGTAGTGAGGATTTTTGTTTTCATGATTCTGGGTTGTAATCCATATTGAAGACTGTAGTTTTTATCTTAGTAATACGTGCTTCAAGCCGTCTTTATTAACTACAAACAAGGTTGTGTTATCTCATAATGTGGATTGTTGATAAGTCTCTGATCCTAATGCTACATTCTTCTTCATATAGTCCAGCTTCTTGAATGATTTGTTCAGCAGACAGATTGAGTGGAGGAAGACTCATCAATAATCTGTGTTATGCAGATGACACAACCCTGCTTGCTGAAACTGAGGAGGACTTGAAGCATTTGCTGTAGAAGGTCCGGGACTGCAGCCTTCAATATGGACAACATCAAGAAAACAAAGATTCTCACCACAGGGCTGATTGGCAGCATCATGATAGACAGTGAAGAGAGTGAGATTTTAACAGCTTTAATTTGCTTGGTTCCACAATTAAAACACTTGGTGCCAGCAGCCAGGAAATAAAAGACTAATTGCACTGGGAAAGAATACTGTCAGTGACCTCTCCAGAGGACTGAAGAGCAACGATGTCAGTCTAGAGACTAAGGTGTGGTCTTTGCTATCAGTTGCCATATGTCAGAAAGCTGGACAATGACTAGGGATGATAGGAGGAGCATTGATGCCTTGGAGCTGTGGTGCTGGAAAAGAGTATTGAATATACCATAGACTTTGAGGATAACAAACAGGTTTGTCCTAGAGAGGGTGAAACCAAGCTTCTCCTTGGAGGCAAGGATTCTGAAGCTTCATCTGACATAATTTGGGCATGTTGCAAGGAGGGGCCAATCCTTGGAGAAGGACATCATATTTGGGAGGGTGGAGGGACAGCGCAAGAGAGAAAGACCCTGGATGAGATGGATTGACTCAGTGACTGGAGTAATAGGGGTGAGTGTGTCAGAGACAATAAGGTTTGATACAGGATAGAGCAGGGTTTAGGGCTGTTGCACACAGGGTCACTATGAGCTGCAAGCAACTCAATGGCACATAACCACAACAACAGATTGAATTGAGTATAGTGAAAAGATACACTCCTGATGCACACCATTTCTAATTTTAAACCATGCAGTATCTTCTTGTTCTTGTCAAATGACTGTCTCTTGGTCCATGTACAGGCTCTGAATAGGCCTCATCTCCAGCAAGTTAACAGCTTCTCAGAAACACAGGGCCAAGAATTGCCATTGGTTTTCAAGCTCTATGACAACAAAGTATCATAAAACTCTATTTACCATCCTGCCTTACTTACTGCTTTCCAAAGGCTTTACAACCTTAATGTGGTTTGAGTGAAAATAAAAGCTGGGAAAAGCAGAGTAATTTGAAGCAAAAAGCTAGCACTTCCGAAAAGGGAATGAAATGAGATGATGAGAAAATTACACTGACACTAGACAAGAGAAGGGACTCGGAGGTTAGCTGAGGCAAGAAGGAGGAAGGAGGCCTCATCGGTAAAAGATGCCAGTGGGCAGGCTGTGCTGGAAGCATAAAGGAGAGAGGATATATATTCCACATAGTCCCATGCTATTTAATGTTGTTGTTAGGTGCCATTAATTATGACTTATATTGTTGTTGCTCTTATGGGCCATCAATTTGCCTGCAACTCAAGTGACTCTATGCACAATAGCTCTGAACTCTGATCTATGCTGAGCCAGTCTCACTGACTCCGACACACGTAATCCCATTGCCCCAGTTCCTGTGTCAATCCATCTCATCTGGGGTCTTCCTCTCCTGTGCTGTCCCTCCACCTTTCTAAGCATGATGTCCTTCTCCAAGGACTGGTCCTTCCTGCCCACATGCCCAAAGTATGTGAGACAGAGCTTCAAAATCCTTGTCTCCAAGGAGAAACTTGGTTTCACCCTCCCCAGGATGAAACTTTTTGCTCTCCTAGCAGCCCACGGTATATTTAATACCCTTCTCCAGCACCACAGCTCAAAGGCTTCTTCTACTATTCTCGGCCACTGTTCAGGTCCGTGATGTATAGCAAGTAACTGCAAAGACCATGTCCTGGACCGGGTGCACCTTAGTCTCTAGACTGACATCATTGCTCTTTGGCACTTTGGAGAGATCTCTGACAGTAGACTTCCCCAATGTAATTCATCATTTGATTTTCTGACTTATAGTGACCCTATAAACAAAATACTTAAATCCTGCCCTATCTTGCACCATCCTCATCATTGAGCCCTCTGTTACTCACTGTGTCAATTCACATGATTGAGGGTCTCCTTATCTTTCTCTTACCCTCCAAATTTCCATAATGTCTTTTTCCAAGAACTAGCCCCTCCTAACAACATGTCGAAATGATGAGAAATGAAGATTCACTATCCTTGCCTTTAAGGAGCACCTTGGCTGCACTTTCTCCAAATCAGACTTGTTTGTTCTGTGGCATGAGGATGATGAGGATAGTCAATGCTCTTCTTTGATATCACAGTTCAAAGTTATAGAATGAGAAGGGGGAAAAATGAAGAATCATCTTGTTTGCCTGGCTTCCACCAATGCAAACGTCCACTTCTGCTGCTTTCTAAAGTTGTGCTGTATGAGTAAAATTTCTTCTAGTGGTATTGGTTGCCAGTGGGACAAATTTTGGGCTGTCAGTTCAAGCAGTGGGGTCCATGCTTACATGGTAGTGGCCTACTACTTCAGACTTCTAGCCTAGTCAGCAGATGGGTCTAAGAGCTCACCAGTGGTCAGAAGTCAGTGGCAACTAACAGCTTAACTCATTGCAGTTGAGTAAGAATCTACTCATAGCTGACCTTCCAGTGGGTTTTCATAGGCTGTACATTGCATGGGAGGAAAACAACTATGATATATCATCTCACCCCAGTAAGAATAGCAAAATTTAACAGAAGAGCAAGCAACAAATGCTGGTGAGGTTGTGGAGAAACTGGAACCCTTATTCACTGTTGGTGGGAGCATAAAATAGTGCAACCACTGTGGAAGGCGGTATGGCACTTTCTCAAAAAGTTGCAAATAGAGATACCATTTAACCCAGCAATTCCACTACTGGGAATATACCCCAAAGAGACATACATCCAAGCAGATATATGCACACCCATGTTTATCGCGGCTTTGTTCACAATAGCAAGGAGTTGGAAACAACCTAAGTGCCCATCAACAAATGAATGGATAGAGAAGCTGCGGCATATCCACACAATGGACTACTACACCGCATTGAAAAACAAGGAACTCATGCAATATTATTCAAAATGGGTGACCCTGGAGGACATGATGCAGAGTGAAATATCTCAGTCACAAAGAAACAAATACTGCATGGTGCCAGTCTTGTAAAACAGGACTGACCTTGGGGTTGGGGAGAGACTGAGAAAGATGGGTTCAATAATGTATACTGCATTGAAACAGATGAGGGAGAAAACTGTTTAAAAGGGATATGTGATTAGGTATTTTTGTCATGACAGAAGTCTAGAGCGAAGGCTACATGGTGGAGTGGACCTGGGGGAGGGATTGTAAAATAGTGAAAGAATTTTTCTTTTACTTTTCCAAGAGGGTAGTGTACTGGGTGGGGGGAGGGCTGGGAGGGGAGAAAAGTGCAACAATGAATGAATGGAAATCCAAAGTCTCTGTAAATTTTTATTTAAATTAATAATAAGTTTAAATTTAAAACCATTTTTAAAAGGTAGGTAAAAAAATTGCATGGGAGGAGACTGCTTGGCTTTGAGTTGCCAGTGAAATTCCTTAATCACTAAGCCCTCAAAGCTGCCTAATCAGTATTCTCAAAATGGGGAAAAGGGAAAGATGGAATCATCTCTACAGGAGAAGCCCTGATATGGAAGGCAGAGGAATTAAGTGGAGCTTCAAAATCCTAGTCTCCAAGGAGAAACTTGATTTCACCTGCTCCAAGGCAGACCTATTTATTCTTCTGGCAGTTCATGGTATCTTCAGTACTCTTCTCCAGCACCACAACTCAAAGGCATAGGCTCTTTTTCTGTCATCCTTAAGCACTGTCCAGCTCTCTGATGCATAGCACATAATTGCGAACACCATGGCCTGAATCAGGCGCACCTTAGTCTCTAGACTGACATCATTGCACTTTAGCATCTGGAGAACTCCCTTACAGCAGTCTTTCCCAAAGCAACTTATCTTTTGTTTTCCTGACTGCTAGTGCCAAGAGTGCTGAGTGTGGACCTGAGCAAGATTAAATTAACAACCTCAGTCTCTTCTTCATCTATCATGAAGCTGCCAATTGGCCTGATGGTGAGAATCTTTGTTTTCTTGATGGTAAGATGCAATCTATATTGAAGGCTGCAGTCCTTGACCTTCTGCAGCAAATGCTTCAAGTCCTTTTCAGTTTAAGCAAGCAAGGTTGTGTCATCTGTGTAATGCAAGTTGTTGATGAGTCTTCCTCCAATCCTGATTACATGTTCTTCTTCATAAAGTCCACCAGCCTCCTGAATGATCTGTTCCACATATAGACTGAAAAGTTATGAAGAAAAGGTGTATCCTTTACGTACTTTTTTTTTTTTAATTTTGAGCCATGAAGTATTTTCTTGCTCTGTTCTGAGGACTGCTTCCTGGTCTAAGTATTGGTTTTACATGAGCACAATAAAGTGTTCTGGGATTCCCATTTTTCTCAACGTTAGCCACAATTTGTTGTGATCCACACAGTCAAATGCCTCTGTATAGTCAACAAAAGACAAGTAGATGTCCTTGGTATTTTCTGCTCCAGCCAAGATCCATCTGACATTGGTAATGGCACAACTTCTTCTAAACCTAGCTTGTATTTCTGGCAGTTCTTTGTCAATGTACTTTTGCAGTCAGTTTTAGATAATCTTCAGCAAGATTTTGCTTGTATGTGGTATTATTCAGCACTTTCCACACTCTGTTGGATCAGCACCCTAAATTCAGGCTTTAGGCCTCCTAATCAGTGAGAAAAGAAATACTTGTTAATGCCACCCACTTGTATCTCTGTTTTAGCAGCACTAGAATCTCTGAAGGCTAAGCCTAAGGGGCTGCACTGCCAACTCAAAGATACATGGTTCGAATCCACCAGTTGCTCTACGGGAAAGAGATGTGCAGTCTCTTCCTGTGCTATATCCTGCCTCTGAAAACCCACTAGAGTCTCAGCTATGAGTTGGTTCAGAATTGATGGCACTTGACAACAGATAACTAAGAGTAAGAGGTAATATGCTTTGACAAGCTCTGGAGTCAGATAACCCTGGGTTTGAGCTTGACATGGATACCTAATAACAAATGGGAAATTTCTCCATTTGGAAGATGGGGTGATAATACTTCTTAGTTCATTGTTGCAAGGAGGAAATAATATGATGCATGTAAAGTAGTGAGCCTTGTGCCTGGATCATTTTAAATACCTAATAGCTGTCAGCTAGCTAGCTAGCCAGCCATCCAGCATCCAAAAACTTAAAAGAGATCTGAAAAGGCAAGTTTCAGGGGTAAAGGTCCCTAACCATCTAGTCTAAGAATCACATAAAGGCCCATAAATGGCTTAAGTACACGCTTCATACCTTTTCACATGCGCACGGAGGTAACACGTTCAGGCCCATCTACTGCTGATGAGAATTTTCAGTACACTGTTAATTCTTGATTCAGAGCTTAAAGTGTTTCATTTCACAAATGGTGCCTTTTTAGCTCCAAAGTTCGAGAAATTCCAACAGCTGCTAGATTGAAAGTAGTGGGTGCCATAGGACCTAGCAGCTACCCCAGCAGCTGGCATATAATGAATAGCACAAGCAAAATATTCACCAGCTAAAATGGCATTTTTCCCCACCTTAGAGCATTATTTTGTAGTAACAGTATCTCCCCCCTCCATTTATTTTTAGGTCATGAATCAAGGGTGGGTTGTATTTGTTTTGTTTTTTTTTCTCCTCTCTCTCTGCACTTGGAAAAGTCCTGTCAGCCTGCAAATTGGGCCAAATTGAAATATTAGCCATAAGGGTTTGACACCCACAAGTACACAAAGACTCCCTCGGATGGATACACAGTCAGTCATTCTCCAAATGCTTTGCCAACTTTGGGCCGCCCCAGCAAGATCTGGGACCTGGATGGAAATAGCAGAGCACGTGATTGTGTTAGTTTTTAGAGTCACTGGAAATACTGAAATGAGGCGATTCAGGGTTCTTTGTCAAAACGATGTGGAGCTGGGACAAAACTACAGTCATCTCACTAACAGACACCAGGATTCCTTTGAGGGAGGGAGCCAGTACTGTCTGTGGGAAAAGATCTTCATAAGCTGCTTGCTTTGACAGACATAGGTAGGCAAGAGCCAAGGCAATGGAGGAGAGGGCTTATTGCTGTGTGGTTAACAATGGACGGGGCATTGAGGCAGTGGGAGAGCAGATAAGCAGGAGTGCATGGCTGAGGAAGGGGAAGCAGGCTGACTGAGAAAATGACCAAAGGCCTTCCAAGGTTCAGAGGTTCTTAACTTTACATTTTAAGTTGTCTGTGCTGCTGTGAGGTAAATGGTGTTTTCCTAAAGCCTGTGATATATTTTCTTGAGTGAATGGTTATTTGGGAGAAACACGAAGAAAACAAAAGTCCTCAATGTGGAGTCAACAGACAGCATCATGATTTATAAAAAAGGACGGAAGCTGTCAATGATTTAATCTTGCTTGAGTCAATAATCAACACCCTTGGTACCAGGAGTCAGGAGATCAGGAGACGTATTGAATTGGCAAGTAGGCTACCAGGGACCTCTTCAAAATACTTAAAAGTAATGATTGCAGCTTGAAAACTAAAGTGTGCCTGATTCAGGCCATGGTCTTTTCATTCATATGCTAGGCATCTGAGAGCTGGACAGTGAATAAGGATGACAGAAGAAGCACTGATGGGTTTTGAGTTGTGGTGTTGAAGAAGAGTATTGAATGTTCCATAAACTGCCAAAAAAACAAACAGGTATGTCTTGGGAGAAAGTGCAGCCAGAGTGCTCCTAGGAGTGAGGTAAAGATGACAAAGCTCAGCCTCTCATACTTTGGACATGTTGCTAGGAGAGGTTGTTCCTTGAAAAGGGACATCATACTTGGAAAGATGGAGGGTCAGTGAAACAGAGGAAGAACTGCCAACAAGATGAACTGATACGGTGACTGCAGCAATGGGCTCAAGTGTGTCACAGATGATGAGGATGGCACAAAATAAGACAGGGTTCAGATCTGATGTTCACAGGGTCACTGTGAGTTGTACTTGACTCAACAGTACCTAACAACAATGAAGGGAAAAAAGGTGCTCTGGTGGTGTAGTGCACAGGTGCCTCTGTGGTGGTTTGAATCCACAAGTGGCTCTGAAGGAGACAGAGGAGCAGTCTCTTCCTATACAATTTACAGCCTCCAAAAACTAGCTAGAGAACCAACTCTGAGTTGATTCCAACTTAATGCCAATGAGTGAGTGAAAGGAAAGAAAAGGCACCTTGGTGATGCAGTAATTAAGTGCTTAGGTACTAACTGAAAACTTAGGTACAAGGGGAGAAAGATACAGCAATCTCCATCTATAAAGCTTGTTGTTTGGTGTCTTCAAGTTGATCCCAGCTCATATCCATCCTATGTACAATAGATCAAAACACTTCCAGATCCCATCTGCCCAGTCTCTTCTGTGATTAAGCCCACTGCTGTAGTTACTACGTCAACCATCTCTTTGACGTGCTTCTCCTTCGCTGTCCCTCTACTTTATCAAGCATGATAAAGTCCTCTTCCAAGGACTGGTATCTTCTGGTAATAGCCATGGAAACTATGAGGGAAATCAACTCCCGTATTTCTACCTTCCTATAGTATTGCTGTCCCTCCACCTTCTGAAGCATGATGTCTCTCTCCAAGGACTGGTCCCTCCTTTCAACATGCCCAAAATATATGAGGTGGAGCTTCAGAATCCTTGCATCCAAGGAGCAGCCTGATTTCACCCTCACCAAGCCATGAGTTGCTATACTTAAGGATGCTTTGGGCAGAATGTTAAATGATCCAAAAAGCATTAAAAGAATATAGAAGGATTATATAGAGTTACTGTACCAGAAGGAACTGGTTTGACACAGATTTTCATGAAACAACATATAAGCAAGAGCCTGTGGTGATGAAGGAGGAAGTTCAAGTTGCTCTGAAAGAATTGGGGGGGGGGAAGGCCTCAGGAATTGATGGCATACCAATTGACGTATTTCAACAAACAGATGCTGCCCTAGATGTGCTCACTAAGTTGTGCCAAGAAATTTGGAGTACAACCAGCTGGCCAACTGACTGGAAGAGATCTGTATCTGTTCCCATTCCAAAAATGGTGGCCGGACAGAGTGCAGAAATTATTTAACAATATCATTACTATCACATGCAAGCAAGATTCTGCTGAAAATTATCCAAAAACATTTGGAACAATATGTCAATAGAGAACTGCCAGATATGCAGGCTGGCTTTAGAAGACATCGTGGTACTAGGGATATTATAGCTAATGTTAGATGGATCTTGGCAGAAAGCAGAGAGTAGCAGAGGAACATTTATCTGTGCTTTATTGACTTTTCAAAGGCTTTTGATTGTGTGGATCACAACAAGCTGTGGTTGACTCTGAGAAGAATGGGAATCCCAGAACATTTGATTGTGCTTATGCGAAACCTATTCTTGGACCAAGAGGTAGTCATCACAACAGAACAAGGAGACACTGCATGGTTCAAAATTGGGAAGGGAATCTGCCAGGGCTGTATTCTGTCTCCATTCCTTTTCAATCTGTATGCAGAACCAATCATCGGGATGCTGGGCTGTATGAGGAGGAATATGGCATCAGGATTGGTGGAAGATTCATCAACAACCTGCATTATGCAGATGACACAATCCTGCTTGCTGAAACTGAGGAGGACCTGAAGCACATGCTGCAGAAGGTCAAGGACTGCAGTCTTCAATATGGATTGAAGCTCAACATCAAGAAAACGAAGATTCATCCCACAGGGCTAATTGCCAGTGTCATGGTGAAGAGATTGTTAACAGTTTTAGTTTGCTTGGCTCCACCATCAATACTCTTGGTACCAGCAGCCAGGAAATGAAGAGATGAATTGCATTAGGAAAGTCAGCTGTCAGGGACCTCTCCAGAGTACTGAAGAGCAATGATGTCAGGACAGAGGCTAAGAAGCACCTGATCCAGGCTATAGTCTTAGCAATTGCGTGCTATGTGTCAGAGAGCTGAACAATGACTAGGGATGATAAAAAGATAGATTGATGCCTTTGAGCTGTGGTGCTGGAGAAGAGTGTTGAATACACCACGGACTGCTAGAACAAACAGGTTTGTCCTGAAGAGGGTGAAACCGGGCTGTTCCTTGGAGGCAAGGATTCTGAAGCTTCATCTGACATACTTTGGGCATGTTGCAAGGAGGGACTTATTGTTGGAAAGGGACATGATGTTTGGTGGATGGACAGTGCAAGAGAGGAAGACCCTTAATGAGATGGAATAGAGTTAGTGATTGTGGTAATGGGAGTAGGTGTGTCAGAGACAGTGAGGTTGGCACAGGATAGAGCAAGGTTTAGGGTTGCTATGAGTTGCAAATGACTTGACAGCACATAACAACAACAACAACAGTATGAACTTGTTTGTTCTCTTAGCAGTCCATGGTATATTCAACACTCTTCTCCAGCACCACAGCTCAAAACCATCAATTCTCCTTCTATCATCCCTAGTCACTGTCCAGCTCTCTGATGCATAGCAAGTAGCTGTGAAGACCATGGCCTGGATCAGGTGCACCTTCGTCTCCAGATCACTTTTCAGTCCTCTGAAAAGTTCCCTAACAGCCGACTTTTTCAATGGAATTCATCTTTTGATTTCCTGGCTCCTGGTGCCAAGAGTGTTGATTGTTGAGCGGAGAAAACTGAAGTTGTTAACAATCTCAGTCTCTTCATCTATCGTAATGCTGCCAATTGATCCAGCAGTCAGAATCTTTGTTTTCTTTAAAAAAATTACTTTAATTGTGATTTTAATGAAAGTTTACAGAAAAGTTGGATTTTTTTTTCATTCATTCATTGTTGAGCAATTTCCTCCCTTCCTCCTATTCCCCTCTCCCTCCCCCAGTCCTCTTTGCAATTTACCTCTTATTCTAGACCATTGTTATTCTAGACATATAATGCCTAATTATATATTCCTTTTAAACAGTTCTCTCCCTCATCTGTTCCAATACAGTGTTCATCATCTATCCACTCTTTTTATATACTCCTCCCAGCTCCCCATATCAGTCTTGCTTCATAAAAGTGGTGTTATGCAGTATTTGTCCTTCTGTGATGAGATATGTCAGTCTAGAAACTAAGGTGCGCATGATCCAGGACATGGTCTTCGCAATTATGTGCTATGCATCAGAGACCTGGACAGTGACTAAGGATGAAAGATTAATCAATGCCTTCGAGTTGTGGTGCTGGAGAAGAATCTTGAATATGCCATGGACTGCCAAGAAAACAAATAAGTCTGTCTTGGAGAGGGTGAAACCAAGTTTCTCCTTGGAGGCTAGTATTGTGGTGAGGAGGGACTGGAAGGGTGGTAAGATAGCACAAGGGGGAAAGACCCAGATCAGTGAGACTGGCTCAGGAGAGGGGAAGCTTCAGAGTTGCTGTTCATAGAGTCGCTATGTGTCGCAGGCAACTTGACAGCACATAACAAACAACAGCATCACACTCAGCATAATGTCCTCCAGGGTCACCCATGTTGTGTAATATTTTACAAGGTCATTCTTTTTTGTTGCTGCATAGTATTCCATTGTGTGAATATACCATCGTTTTTCTGTTTGTTCATGGACATTTGGGTTGTTTCCATATCTTTGTTACTGTGAATAATGCAGCAATAAATATAGGTGTGCATACATCTGTTTGGATGGCACTTCAGGTTTCCTTAGGCTATATTCTCAACAGTTTAATTCCTGAGGAGAATCTTTGTTTTCTTGATGTTGAGCTTCAATCCATATAGAAAGCTGTAGTCTATAACCTTCTACAGCAAATATCTCAGGTCCTCCTCAGTCTGACAAGCAAAGTTCTGTCATCTGCATAACACAGGTTGTTGATGAGTCTTTCTCTAATTCTGATGCCATATTCCTCCTCACAGAACCCAGCCTCCTAGATGACCTGCATCATGCTTGGGAAGGTGGAGGAAGACCCTGGATGAGATGGATTAACTCAGTGACTAGGGTAATGGGGTAAGTGTGTCAGAGACAATGAAGTAGTCTCAAGATAGAGCAGGGTTCAGAGCTGTTGTACACATGCTTTCTATGAGTCGCAGGTTGACTTGATAGCACATAACAACAATGGATTGCTATGAGTTGGAATCAACTCGATGGTAACAGGTTTGTTGGTTTTTGGTATCATTTTTTTCAAAAGGAGAAGACAAGATTCCATATTTTGGTTGATATGAAAAGAAACAAGTGGAAACAGCAGTTTTGGGGACAACATACATAACCAAGCTTGGAAGCAGGAGTGGCATCCACTTCCATAATAGCTTGCCTCCAAAAATCCTATGAACCTGGAGAAAGAGTGAAAGTCACACAGGTGTTGAGGACTTTCCTTCATAGGGTCGCTATGAGTCGCCTACAACTCGACGGCACTTACCACCACCATCACCATACATAACCAACAAACATCCATTCACAATCTCTACTTACCCAATCAATGATATCAGTTCTATCACTCACTTTGTGTCACTATTCTCAACATCTCTACCTACAGTTTCTTCACAGTAATATGATTGTCTGTAGGAAGTTGTGTTGCTGGTTTAAATCCACCAACAGCTTCTAAGGAGAAAGATGGGCAAACTCCTCTTGTATCATTTAAAGCCTCCAAAACTTAATGGAGGTATAGTTATGACTCAGTTCCAATTCTACAGCAATGAATTTGAGGTTGGGAAGCTCTGGTGGCCCTAGTGAGCAAGGAGTTGTGTTGCCAACCTCTGAAAGCCCAGTGGAGGTTCAGCAGTGTCAGTTCTGACTCATAAACAGCACATAACAACAGCAGCCTCTTGAAGTTCTCACCTGCGTGTGCTTTAGATGAAAAAAATCTCAAACTGTTTTCAATTTTAACTAATACAGACACTTTTTTTTTAATATGAGCGCAATGCTCAAGGCAAACATTCTTTATTAATTGAGTTAAACTTGTCGAGTTTAACGATGGCTTCATGGAATAGTTTGGGTTCAAGCAAACCACAGTTTAACTCTGCCAGCATGTTAAAACCACCTGGGGAGCTTTCTAGAAACTAGAAATACCCCCTGAGCCCTTTTCTCAGAGATTCTGATTTAATTGGCCTGTGGTGGGGTTTGGCATCAATATTTTCTTAAGAGCTCCCCATGTAATTTTAACATGTGGGCAGGGTTTAGAAGCACGGCATCTGCATGGAACTCCTGAAGAACTGTGAACTTGGAACTCAGGGTGGGGAGGAGGGCTAGAAAGCCAGAAGCAATCCCCAAGCATTCACAGAGATCTGCAAATGCACTGGGTTTTGCACAGTTTGTGCCAAAAGGTTTAAAGGTAACTGTAGCCATTTCGTCTTTGCTTTCTCTCTCAACTGCCTGTCTTTCATCATCCAACCAAATACAGCTACCACCTTAGTGCTTCACTACCTTACAAACATATCCTCTCTCTTCCAGTGAAACATCATTTTGTCCTGGACCCTATTCCTAAAAGAAAATTTAGGACACTGTTCTTCAACAGGCAAAAGCCAGTGATGATATATGAAAACTTTTCTCCAACTTGAAGTTCCTTTCAATAAGGGTCTTTGGGAGACAATGCTTTAATGCAAATCAGGGCCCAGGGAAAAGCGAGAAACAAATATTCTGTGATTAGAAGAGAGCTGTGCTGGCCCTCAAAGTGCTCACCTTGGAGGTACCTGCCAACTCATGGAGCAGCTATTGCATAGCCATATCTGAGAACTATCCAGAACAGCTAGGACCATTTTCTCAGGGGTCATGGGCCCTAGCCCAGCAAGATTCTTCTCATAATCAACTCCTAGTTTTTCTCCCCACTGCTCCACTGTGTCCCTCCTAGCTCTTTACCCCTGCAGCCTTTTATGGAGCCCTGTATAAAATAAGCCTCACGGGCCAAGCTACCTTGTTAAAAGCTCACTCCATCACGGCCAAGGCAGGAGTCAGCATTTTAGCAGCAGCAGCTTAGCTGCAGCTCCAGAAGGCAAAGGCATAGAGTGGCAGGTTGCAGGTGCCAATTCCCTGGTTTGTATGGGTCCAGGCACAGGGATGGATCAGCCCTATCATGCCTCCTGAAGCTAAAGGTGACAAATGAGTTCTGCTCCTTTGTGAAAACTACTAAGCAAGATAGACTAGATTAGCCTTTCTACAAAGATGGCACCAAAAGCGAAGAAGGAAGCCCCTGCCTCTCTCAAAACTGAAGCCAAAGCAAAGGCGTCAAAGGCCAAGAAGGCAGTCCTGAAGGGCATTCACTAAAAAAAAAAAAAAAGAAGAAGAAGAAGATCCTGTCATGTCACCCACCTTCCGGTGCCCTAAGACCCTGAGACTCCAAAGGCAGTCCAAATACCCCCGGAAGAGCACCCCCAGGAGAAACAAGCTTGACCACTATGCCATCATCCAATTTCCTCTGACCACTGAGTCAGCCATGAAGAGGATAGAAGATAACAACACACTTGTGTTCATTGTGGATGTCAAGGCCAACAAGCACCAAATTAAACAAGCTGTAAAGAAGCTCTATGACATTGATGTGGCTAAGGTCAACACTTTGATTAGGCCTGATGGAGAGAAGAAGGTCGATGTTCGACTTGCTCCTGACTATGATGCTTTGGATGTTGCTAACAAAATTGAGATCATCTAAACTGAGTTCAGTGGGCTAATTCTAAATACAAATATCTCTCTCTCTCTCTCTCTCTCTC
>NW_006399833.1:3688056-3702727 GCF_000299155.1 Elephantulus edwardii | reverse complement strand
CACACACACACACACACACACATGACTAGATTAGTAGGAAATCATAAGTAAACCTGTACTTTCCTTGCTTATTGGGTAATCTGACATTGTGTACTCCCACCCTCCTTTAAACGAGTCTGGTGGTGCAGCGCTGTTGCACTAATTGAAAGGTCAGTGGTTTGAGACCACCAGCTGCTATGAGGCATAAAGATGAGCAGTCTCCTCCTGTGAAGATTTAAAGCTTTAGAAACCTACTGGAGGGACCCTATGAGTCAGAATTGACTAAATAGCAGTGGGTTAGCAGGTGACTCCTTTTAAGAGAGATGAGATAAAGGCAAAACTCTGAAGAGGTAGAAGTGTTAGAGGCTGCCAGCTGACAGCCAGAACTTCCCTCACCTCCAGGAGAGGTTACTCAGGGGTAGGCATTTGAAGTGAGCAGACGAGAACTCAATCAAAACATAACCCATTCCTTTGCTGGACCTTTCACAAAACTCAGGTTCTCTCCTTACTGCAGAAGCAAGGTGCTTTAAAGAAAGCTAGGAAACTATCTACACTTGTGATAAAACACACAGGTTTTTCTAACATCACCAAACAAAATTTAAACAGCCACCGATACAGCTGGGCCAGATTATGTTTGGCCCAGCAATCTTCTTAGCCACTGGGAGATGCTGGTTCAGGAACTCCTTGTCCTCAACAATTCCCCCTGCCCCACCCAAAAATATATAATTCGGGAGTGCTTGTAGTGGGGCTTCTCCGAAGACCTACACAATCCAGCACCTGAAGAACTGCTTTGCCAGGAGGAGAACCCACATTTCATGCACAGGCCAACACAGTCCCATTACTGTCTGCCCTCCCCTTCCTCTCCCTTACCTCAGTACTTGGGTTGCTTAGACTACTGGTGTGACTAAATTGAAACATTCTCCCAGGGTTTGTGGTTCTTTCCAAGAGAGTTGAGAAGAACCAGGAAGCAGACATTTCTGATTGAGAGCAAATGGAATCTGGAATTCATATAGTAATATATATATATATATATATAATATGTAAATTATGTTTGGGGAGAACATCATTCTAAGTGGTACAGCACTGGTTTGTCCATTTGCTGTACTAAGACAACTTGGGGTTGCTGTGATACTGAACACTATACCACTGGTGTGTCAAATACCATTACAGTTACGCATGGTGGACAGTGTTTGGTAGAGCTCCCAGATAAAGACAGGCTTGGAAGCAGAATTGGCATTCACTTCCTAAACAACATGCCTTTGGAAACCCTATAAACATTAGAGAAACGACAATGGTTACAGAACAGGGTTCAGATCTTTTGTTCATGTGATTGTTCATATGATTTGTACTTGACAACACTCAATAGCAACTGTGTATATATATATCGTTGTTGTGTACTGTTGAATTGGGACCAACCCATAGGTGACTAACCAAGGGGTTTTCAGAGGCAGTTAATCACATGGGAGGAGATTGCCCAACTTTCTCCCACTGAGCAGCTGGTGGCCTAGAACTGCTGCCTTCAGCACACCTTCTTGCCACTATGTCACTATATATATATAATGAATATAATATGTACATATAGTGACATAATGCAGGAACTTCATCCACTTCCTAAACAACATGCCTCTGGAAACTCTATGAAATTTGAGAAAAGATAGTTATCAAAAGGCTTCAGGTCTTTTGTTCTTAGGGTCACTATGAGTCATGCTTGACTTGATGGCAATCAACAACACCAAGATGTATGTATGTATGTATGTATGTATGTATGTGTGCGCACACACACACATACACATACACACACAAAGATAACAGTCTAGAGACAAAGGTGAACCTGATTCAGGCCATGGTCTTTACAATTACTTGCTATGTATCAGAAAGCTGGACAATGACTAAGGATGACAGAAGAATTGATACCTTTGAGTTGTGTGCTGGAGAAGAGTCTTGAACATACCATGGCCTGCCAAGAAAACAAATACGTCTGTCTTGGAGAGGGTGAAACCAAGTTTCTCCTTGGCGGCTAGGATTTTGAAGCTTTGTCTCACATACTGTGGTCAAGCATATGGTCAGGAGGGACCGATGCTTGGAGAAGGACATCGTGCTTGGGAGGGTGGACAGACAGCGCAGGAAAGGAAGACTCCGGATGAGATGGATTGGCACAGTAAATGGAGCAATGGGGATAGATGTGTTAGAGTCAGTGCGACTGGCTCAGAATAGGGCAGGCTTCAGAGCTGTTGTCCATAGTGTCACTATGAGTCTCAGGTGACTCAATGGCACACAAAAACAACAACAACTCTCACATGACCTTCACAATAGAATTTCACAATTAACTCATTGTGGTGGAGAAGAGTAATGAATACTCCATAGACTGCCAAAAGAACAAATAAGTCTGTCTTGGAAGAAGAGTAACGAGGGTGCTCCTTAGAGGCAAGCAGGGTGAAACGTCTTCACACAAACTTTGGGGTATGTCAGGAGGGGCCAGTCTTTGGAGAGACATCACACTGGGAAAAGTAGAGGGTTAGTGAAGGTGAGGAAGCTCCTCGATGAGATGGATTGACAGGGCTACTATAATGATGGGCTTAAGGACATCAAAGATGGTGAGGGTGTGCGTAGGGTCACCATGAGTTGGAGCTGCCATGACAGCACCAAGCAACAGCGCCATCCTCTGGGTGCGTGAGTGAGTTGTTAGATATTCTGGAGGTGATGAGTGGCAGACAATGGAGCGTACCCCTGCTCTGCACACTCTCCATAGTGCTCTGTTACTGGACCTCTATGTTGAGCCACCCTTGCATGTGCACCCCAGCCTTACTTCCTGGCCCCAGTCCTGCCTCTAAGACCAAGTGCGGCTTTGTTCCCTTGCTCCTTCTAGCCAGGACCCACACCAAGCTCCCCTCCCCCTTGCCCCAGGGGAGCCAGCTGGAGCCAGTGATGACGCAGCTTGTCAGGATAGGAGACTGATGGCAGGCCCTTTGCTTTCTTTCGCCAGCCCATCTTCCACTGTCTGGCTCCTTCCAGCTCTGGGGATTTGGGGAGGAGGGAGAAGGGAGAAGGAAGGAGGTGGATAGGGAGAATGCTTAGCTGTTGCATTCCCATTCTTCTTTCTTCAAGGGTTTTTGCTAGTCCTCACTTGAAGGAGATCAGCTGAGAAGATGCTGGCCTCTTCAGAATGAAGAGGTTTAGGAAAGGCAGTTCCCTCACTGTTGCCTCTGCCCTGGCTGGCCTGGTGCTCATGCTGACCTGAGGCCTCTTTCTTCCCCAGCACTGCTCTTTGGGCAGTTTCTTTCAGGCCCATCTGGCACCATGATCCCTTCACTTCTGGGAGAGTCTAATGAGGTCACTGGGAAGCCTTAGAATCTATGCTGACAAGGTGGGAGCCTTGGACCATAGCCAGAGGGAGCTGTTCTGATTCCAAGGACCCACCTGCACACACCCTACCTCTTTATACGACACAGGTGTCCCCAGCCTGTCACAGCCCCTCCCTTGCAGCCCAGGAAGGAAGAGCAGTGTTGGCTGAGGTCCTGACACAACAACATGTGGACAAGACAAAACTCTGCTACAAAAAGCCCTCTGCTACTGTTGCCCGCCCAGGCTGAATGTATGATATTTTACAGTGAAAAGCCCTAAGGGGAGGCCTCCATCCAGATGGACACGGAGGGAGCTAGAGCCCTCTTGTTAGCCTGTCCCCTCCCCCGATTAAGGCCATCCATGCCTAGGGGATATGTTCTGGCTATGACAGCTGACTCCAGAGGGGCTGCTAGCGGGAGGGGGGGGGTGAGTGCAGAGCACAGAAAATAGGGTGTAGCAGTCAGAGCCATGATTCACACAAATAGCTGGCACCAGACTACCAGAAGGGAAAGGGTACCCAACATGTGGCAGCAGAGCCAAACAGATGCTCAGAACAACTCGACTCACTCCCAAGTCAAATTGCAGCTGACTGTTAGATGACCCTCCAGCAGTTTTCAGAGGCTATAAATCATTTGGGAGAAGATGGCTGATATTTCACCTTTGGAGCTGGTGGTGGATTTGAATCCCCCGAGAGGTATGGTCTTTGAGCTAGCAGCGCAACTCTGTACTGTGCCATCAGAGCTCCCTGGGATAAAGCACAGAGGCAGAAAATCCAGGACTAGGAGAGCCTAGAAGTCTGGGATTCATCATGGAGGTGGGGGGTTGTAGGCTCCAAGAGGCCTGCATCATGGGGTCCCTGCCTTTATACTAGAGGGTAGGTGGCAATAACAAAAAAGCCTAGATCTAGGCCCAAGGGGTACACAGGAATGAGAAGAGCCTTGTTGGAGAGCTTAGGAGCCAAGGGATGACTTGTAGTTCATTCAGTTCCTTTGTGTACATTGTTGTTGTTTTTCATTGCCATTGAGTCGAGCATGACTCATAGCGACCCTATGAACAAAAGGCCTGAAGTCTTCCTATAACTATCATTGTTTCTCAAAGTTCACAGAGTTTCCAGAACCATGTTGTTTAGGAAGTGGATGCCACTCCTGTTTACAAATAGTAACCCTCTTTTTCCATACCACTGGGCCATTTGGTATCATGGGCCGTGATAGATAAGGATTGAGTTTGTTAACAATTTCAGCTTGTTCAGCTCCACAATCGACACTCTTAGCACCAGCAGTCAGGAAATCAAAAGACGAATTGCATTGGGAAAATTTGCTGTCAGGGACCTCTCCAGAGTACTGAAAAGCAACAATGTCAATCTAGAGACTAAGGTGCGCCTGATCCAGAGTATGGTCTTCGCAATTATTTGCTATGTATCAGAGAGCTGGATAATGACTAAGGATGATAGAAGAAGAATTGATGCCTTTGAGTTGTGGTGCTAGAGAGGAGTCTTGAACATATCATGGGCCACCAAGAAAACAAATAGGTCTGTCTCAGAGAGGGTGGAACTAAATTTCTACTTGGAGGCTAGGATTTTAAGCTCTGCCTCACCTTACTTTTGGCATGTGGCCAGGAGAGACCAATTCTTGGAGAAGGACATCATGCTCGGAAGGGTGGAGGGACAGAACAGGAGAGGAAGACACACCAGATGAAATGGATTGATACAGTAACTGGGGCAATGAGGGTTAGTGTGTCAGAATTAGTGAGACTGGCTCAGGACAGGGAAGGGTTCAGAGCTGCTGTACATAGGGTTGCTATGGGTTTGCAGGCAACTTGATAGCACATAACAACAACGATGACAATGACAATATAATGTTATATGTCATTGACTTGGAATGGACTTATAATTGACCCTCAGTGGCTTTTTAGAGATTGTAAATTGTATGAGAGGAGACTGCCTATCTTTCTACTGAGGCGTTCCTGGTGGATTCAAATCATGTGCCTTTAGGATGGCACCAATCTAGGCTACCAGAGCTCCCTATATAAACAAAATTGTTGTTATGTGTGACTCAGTAGCTCTGAACTGCCCTGTCCTGAGGCAATCTCACTATCTCTGACACACCCACCCCCATTGCCACAGTCACTGTGCCAATCTATCTCATCCACAGTCTATCATGCACTGTCCCTCTACTTTTCCAAGCATGTCCTTGTTCTCCAAGGAATCATCCCTCCAGGTTACATGTCTAAAGTATGTGAGACAGGGTGTCAAAATCCTTGCCTCCAAAGAGCAATTTGATTTCACCCTCTCCAGGATAGACCTCTTATTTGTTCTCTTGGCAGTCCAGGGTATATTCAATAATCTCCTCCAGCACTACGGCTCAAAGGCATAGATGCTTCTGTCATCCATAGTCCATTTCTCAGATGCACAGCAAGTAACTGCTAAGACCATATCCTAGCTCAGGCGCACCTTAGTCTCTAGAAGACAGCACTCTTGAAGAGGTCCATGAGAGCATATTTTCTTAATGCAATTCATCTTGTTTGCTTTGCAATTCATCTTTTGATTTCCTAACTTCTGGTGCTGATTGTGGAACTGTTGTTGTTGTTATGTGTTGTCGAGTCGCTTGTGATTCATAACAATCCTATGTACAACAGCCCTAAACTCTGCTCTGTCCTGTGCCAATCACACTGTCTCCGACACTCCCATCCTAATTATCCCAGTCACTGAATCAATCCACCTCATAGAGGGCCTTCCTCTCCTGCGCTGTCCCTCCACCCTCCCCAGCATGATGTCCTTCTCCAAGGACCAGTCTCTCCTTACAACATGTCCAAAGTATATTAGACGGAGCCTCAGAATCCTTGCCTCCAAGGAGCCACCCGGTTTAACCCTTTCCAGGACAAATCTGTTTGTTTTCCTAGCAGTCCATGGTACTCTCAATACTCTTCTCCAGCACCGCAGCTCAAAGGCATCAATTCTCCTTCTATCCTCCTTGGTCATTGTCCAACTCTCTGATTGATGCATAACAAGTGATTGCAAAGACCACGGCCTGTATCAGACGCACCTTAGTCTCCAGAGAGACAGTACTGCTCTTCAGTACTTTGGAGACGTCCCTGACAGCAGACTTTCCCATGGCAATATGCCTTTGAATTTCCTGGCTACTGGTGCCTAGAGTGTTGACTGTGGAGCCAAGCAAACTAAAGCTGTGAACAATCTCAATCTCTTCACCATCCATCCTGATGCTGCCAATTGGTCCAGTGGTAAGAATCTTTGTCTTCTTGACATTGATTGCAATTCATATTGGAGGCTGCAGTCCTTGACCCTCTGCAGCAAATGCTTCAGGTCCTCCTCAGTTTGAGCAAGCATGGTTGTGTCATTTGCATAACGCAGATTGTTGATAGATTTTCCACCAATCTTGACCCCACATTTCTCCTCATAGAGCCCAGCCTCCCGGATAATCTGCATACAGGTCGAAAAGGTATGGAGATAGGACGCATCCCTGGCGTACGCCCTTCCTAATTTTAAACCATGCAGTGTTCCCTTGCTTTGTTCTGACGACTGCCTCTTGGTCCAAGTGTAGGTTTCTCATTAGCAAGATCAAGTGTTCTGGGATTCCCATTCTTCTCAGAGTCAGCCACAGTCTGTTATGATCCACACAGTCAAATGCCTTTGCATACTCAATGAAGAAACACAGATAGACATTCCTCTGGTATTCCCTGCTTTCAGCTAAGATCTATCTAACACCAGCTACAATATCCCTAGTACCACGACCCCTTCTAAAACTAGCCTGGCCTTCTGGCAGTTCTCTGCTGATGTGCTGTTCCAGTCGTTTTTGGATAATCTTCAGTAGAATCTTGCTTGCATGTGAAATCAATGAGATTGTTCTATAGTTTGCACACTCTGTTGGGTCACCTTTCTTTGGGATAGGAACAAATATCGATCTCTTCCAATCAGTTGGCCAAGTGGTTGTTCTCCAGATTTCTTGGCACAACTTGATGAGCACATCCAGGGCAGCATCTGTTAGCTGAAATATGTCAGTTGGTATACCATCTGTTCCTGGGGCCTTATTTTTTTTAGATAGATGTGGAACTGAGCAAACTGAGATTATTAACAATCTCAATCTCTTCTTCATCTATCATGGTGCTGCCAATTGTTCCGGTGGTGAGAATCTTTGCTTTCTTGATTTTAACTTCAGAAAAGTAGGGATAGATTAAGATTTCTTAGGTTCTGAGATTCTGTGACTTTACTGTGTGGTACTCAATCTGCATGCTGAGCAAATCATTCAAGAAGCTGAACTATATGAAAAACAATGTGGCATCAGGATCGGAGAAAGACTCATCAGCCTGTATTATGCAGATGACAGACAAAATGTTGGTTACTGAAAATGAAGAGGACTTTAAAGCACTTGCTGCGGAAGATCAAAGACTATAACCTTCAATACAGATTACATTTCAATATCAGGAAAACAAAAATCCTCTCTACTGAAGCAACAGGCAACATCATCATAGATGGAGAAAAGACTGAGGTTGTCAATTATTTCATTTTGTTTGGATTCACAATCAACAACCATGATAGCAGCAGTCAAAAACTCAAAAGATGCATTGCATCAGGCAAATCTGCTGTCACGGATCTCTTTAAAGGGAAAGGGCATCACTGTAAAGAATATGGTGCACTTGACAGAAGCATGGTATTTTCAATTACTTTGTATGCTTATGAAAGTTGGACAATGAACAAGGAAGACTAAAGAAGATCTGATGCCTTTGAACTGCTGTGTTGGTAAAGAATAAAGAATGTACCATGACTGCCAAAACAAACAAACAAATGTGTCTTGAAAGAAGTGCAGCCAGCATGCTTCTTAAAAGCAAGGATAGTGAGACGCGGAAACAGCCCAAATGTCCATCAACAAATGACTGGAATGAGAACTCATGGTATAGTCAAATGATGGAGTACTATGCATCACTCAGGAGCAATGCTTTAGAAGAATACTCTATAACTTGGGAGAGGCTAGAGAGCATTATGCTGAGTTAAGCAATTCAGGCACATAAGGACAAATACTGCCTAAGACCATTATTGTAAAAGAGAAGGATAACCAATAAGAAGTGTATGGCTATCCAAAGAGCGAAGGAGGGGGTAGGGGGGTTGAGGGTGGGAAGGGTGGAAATCATGGAGTCACAGAGATTGGTGGATGGAGGGGACAGTAAAAGCATTAGGAACGATCCAGTGGGGATCAGAAAAGATGGAGCAAGAGTGGACACAGATCAATTGTGATAAAGTTTTTAAGACACAATGTATGGGAATAATTATAAGAAATACAATGTGAATGGAGGGGAGGAAGATACACACACAGGGGGGAAATCATGAAACCAATTAAATAAAAATCAAGATGTGCTAAAGAAATGGAACCCAAGTGGGTGGTATTGCTTTAGTTTATATAGTCCATAGTGTTACACACAGGATTCATACCTCCATCATCTGACCCTAGACCCATGCTCTTAATTATTTAGCACTGATAACAGTGAACTGTTAATTGGTAACACTAACACATGCTTTGAGGACCCATTGGTCTCACTGTAAATAACTCAGCAGCCCATCTGCAAATGCATTAAAGTGGATTCTGTTAATCACGAAGAGAGAGAGGCGGGGAAAAGCAAGGATGGTGAGACTTCATCTCACATTATTTTGGGCATATGAGAAGGGATCAGTCCCTGGAGAAGGACATCGTATTTGTCAAGGCAGAGGGTCAGAGCAGGAGAAGGGGGCCCTCAACGAGACAGATTGACGTAGTGACTACAACAACAGGTTTAACCGTGATGGAGATGATGAGGATAGCGCAGGGTCAGTCAGGGTTTCATCCTGTTGTACGTGAGGTTGCTGTGCGCTGGAGCTGATTCAGTAGTACCCAACAACAATGCTGCTCTCAATAAGCTGGGTGGCCTAGCGATTAAGTGCTTGGCTGCAAGTGATTTGAACCCATCAACCACTCCACAGGAAAAAGATTTGGCAGTCTACTCCCATAAAGAGTACATTTTGGAAATCCTGTGGGCAGTTCTACTCTGCCTTGCAGGGTTGCTATGAGTTGAAATCGACTCAACAGCCATTATGGAGTTGCCCACACACACACACACACACACACACACACACACACACAGACACACCACGCATCTTTCAGAAACCCAACAAAGGATCTTGCAGCCCTGTCATTTGGGGCGCTAGAAATATGGGCCGTGGGGCAGAACCTAGTGACTCTCCTGCTCAGGGTCACTAGGTAAGAGGAGTTCAGCAAGGTCTGGTCTCCGATGGAGACGGAGGGAGACGGCCAAAGCCTGTAGTCAGCCAGAGGCTGTGTACTAACAAGCACTGCCCTGACATTGTCTTCATTTCAGAATGGCCTTTCCAGGAAGCTGCATCTGACAAAGCAGAGGGGGGAGGGGGCAGGCTGGAGACAGAGCAGGGACCTGCTGCTGGAACCTGGCCTGACTCCAGAGCCTGGCCACCTTGCTGTGGTCAGAGAGGGAGGGAAGAGAGGCTTCTGACAAGACTGGGTTTTAGTTGGTGTCACTTTGCAAAAAGATGTTTGAGAGAAAAAGAACTTGTCAAGACTCGGGGCTTTTGCTTGCCAGCACAGCGTGTGTGACAATTTATTGGGGCGGGGGTGGGGGGTGGGGGAGGAATAAATATGACTAGGATTCAGTAGCTCTCGCCTTACCTGTTCTCATGAAGTCAATTCCGACCCTATAAAACAAAGTAGTATTGACCTGCAGGTCTTCCAAAGATGCCATTTTTATGGAAACAAGTTGTCTCATTTTTCTCCTTTGGAGTAGCTGGTGGGTTTGAACTACCAACCGCGAGGTTAGCAGCTGAGTATACTATCCACTGCACCACCAGGGTTATTTTGGAGGGATTTTGCTTGGACTAAATAGCTGGGCAACCCTGAGTAGGTCCTTTCCACCCACTGAGTCTCAATTTCTTTATCTGTAAAATGATGAAGGGAATGGAATGATGGGAATTATGAAAGGACTGAAACCTCCTCCCTCCATTCCTTCCTTTGTCAGGACTTTGTCCTTGTTCACAGCTGATTTTGTGCATTCCCAGTTTCAATCCTCTTGGAACAAGCTACTGAACATGAAGAAGGAACCCTGGTAGCATAGTGTGTTATGTGTTGCAGTGCAAATCAAAAGGCCTGTAGATCAAAATTACCAGGCTCTCCAAAGGAAGAAAGATTTACAGCCTTGGAAACACTCGGAGTGTCGCCATGAGTCAGAATCAGAATAGACTTGACAGCAGTGGGTTGAGGGGACCTAATTTTCAAGAGGCTGAGGTCTCAGAGATTCAGGAGATGGAGAGCTCACTTCTAGTCAACCTTGGTCCCCTCCCATTAGGCTCTATGGCTTTCCTCAAGCTTGCTTGGGCGTGCACCCGCATGTTCTCCCATTCTCCCGAGCTCTCCCTGGCTTGCTCCATTCTCTCAGTGCCATTTATCCTTTATGGTGATTAATGCAGACACTAGGAAAATGCTGGCCAAGAGAAAAATACAAATTAAGTCCCTGTCCCTTTGTGCACTGGGGTGGGGTGAGGGGTGGGTTGGGGTGAGGGGAGGAGGAAATTGAGGAAGGGAAGTATTTAAAAAGCCCTCCTGTCAGCTGAGGAGGGATGAAGCCCTGGTGGAGCTAAAGCTGAGCAGGTGTCCCGAAGCAACAGCGGGGACAAATTGATCGCTACAAATTACAGCTCATCACGTGGTTGGGGAGTTGGACCCCCAACCATTAGTCTCTGTTTGTTGAGCTCTGAATTGACTCCTCAGGCCCTGCCGACAGTGAGATGGATGGCACCCTCATATTCCACACAAGAGTATAGCGGGGCGGGCATGAGCCAGATCCTCCTCATCCGCCTCATCAGCAAAGGCTCAAATTGCCAACACGACAACACATCCTAAGTAAAGCCGGGTGACTAAATTGCAGGTCCTTCCTCTTGACATCCCCTCTCACCAAACTCTCAATTCCTTTCAGAGAGCCCTTCTGACGCCCTACTTAGAGGATGTGTGGTTCCATGACACGAATAAAACCAGGAGCCACACGCGAATGAAACGAACTGTTGAGAATCCCAGCCACTCCCTTTGGCTGCTGCAGATAATCATGTGTCCAGCTACCCATAAACTTGGTCACATGGAGAGTTTTCTATCATGCCTTGATGGTGATCAGGGATGGGATGGGGAGTAAACATGAGTAAACAGATATCTGTTGTTGTTGTTGTGTAGTGTTGAGTTGGAACTGAACCATAGCTGACCCTCTGATGGGTTTTCAGAGGCAGTTAATCACAGGGGAGGAGACTGGCCATCATTCTCCCATCGAGTATCTGTCAAATTCGAACTGCGTGCCATAGGGACTGCAGGGGAGCTTCTTACCCTAGTTACCAGAGCTTCTTAAATAGATAATGCTGTTGTTGTTGTTATTAGGTGCTGTCGAGTCATAGATGACTCATAGCGACCCTATGAACGAAAGGCCTGAGCACTGTTCATGAATAGAGTTTCTGGAGGCAAGCCATTTTGGAAGTGGATGCCGCTCCTGCTTCCAGGCTTGTTTTAGTTGGGAAGCTCCAGCCGACACGGTCCACCATGGGTGCCCATTACCACGATTGGCACATCACTGTCACAGGCTTCAGCATCACAGCAAACACGAGTTACCTCTGTACAGCAACGCACAGACCAGTGCTATACCACCTAGAAGAATGTTTGACAGGAAAACAATTTGAATCCAGCCTGAGGGTCACAGATTAAAATCACCCACCTTGGGCTTGGTAGCATAACGTTCTGTCCACTACACCAACGTAGCTCTCTCTATGTCGTCGTTGTTATTGTTGTTAGGGGCTGTTGAGTCGTAGACGACTCATAGCAACCCCATGAACGAAAGGCCTGAGCACTGTTCGTACAATAGAGTTTCCAGAGGCAAGCCATTTCAGAATTGGATGCCACTCCTGCTTCCAGGCTTGTTTTCGTCGGGAAGCTAATACATTATTAATACTTATTAAGGTGAGTGAAAGGGAAAGGCAATAAAGAGACAGTAAAGAAACAGACATTGTGAGTCTTGTTATTAATGTTTTAAAACAAAATGTGTGAATGACTGAATGAAATGCCAATATGATCTCTAAACTTTAACCCAAATCACAATTAAAAAGAATTTCTTTTATACTCTACTTTTTATCATGGGCATTTCCAAATATACAAAGCTGCTAAAGTAGCCTTAAGACCAATGCAACAAGCATCTCTGCACTCATTAAAATTTATGAAATTTTGCCATTTGTGCTTTATTTCTCTACGTGTGAGCACACATGTATCAAGCACTACACAATCTTAAAACTTTGACCATCATGATGTTTCACCCCTAAATACTTCATTTAATTAAGAATGGGAGCATTCTTCTATACAATCACAATGCCATTCTCACACCTAAGAAAATTAGCAATAGTTCACATCTACTTGTCAGGGTTTTTGTCAATAAACAAACATTTTACATTTAAAATGAGAGAGGCAAATGGCAGCATTTACCCAAGGCAGGATAAAAGCCAGGATGTGAGGAAGTGAGGAAATGGAAATGAGAATCACAGGGAGGAAATGGGAAGAGTGTGATCGCCTCTGTGGATACTGTCATCAATATTATAAAACAAAATGTGTAGGAATGGTTAAATGGAAAATAGATTTGCTTTGTCAACTTTCACCCAGATCACAACAAAAAAAGAAAAAAATGTTAAATAGCATAAAATGAGGGGAAGGAATCACATATAGTCATTTCCTAAACCATTAAATACTATATAAATGCAAAGCACTGATAATCGTTAGTTGTTATTGTTGTGTGCCATTAAGTCGAAACCCACATATAGCTGACCCTCCAGTGGGTTTTCATAGGCAGTTAATCACCATGGAAGACACTGTTCATCCTTCTTTTATGGATCATTAGAGGACCTTGAAAATTCCATTTGTGTTTATGATCTTTCCAAAGACTTTTGCCTCCAGATCAACTGATGTTGTCCCTTCTCCATTCCTCCCCAGCTACTTAAATTGTTACGTTATTGCCTCTAGAGTTGACTGGAATTCACAGTGAATCTTCAAGCAACATATTTTAAACCAGCCCTATCCTGTGCCATCCTCACTATAGCTGATATATTTCAGTCCATTACTACAGCTACTTAAAAGAGGACGATAATCCCTACAGATTGACCCAAAGGCCTTAATATCAGTCTGGCCTCCTCTCTCCTCAAGGCTGATCAGCAATAAACAAAAGCATCAGATGAATTCACACCAATCCCCTAACGATGGCTCCACAAAGTAGACGGCATCCATTAATCAGGTTCTCCAGGTAATAAACCACTAAAGGAACTGTAAGCACATGGCCACAACCAAAGGGAACTTCATGTAGCAAGTCAACTTGACCATTGGTACAGGGGAACAATAGGTGCTGAAGAACTTAGTGGGGTGCCTAGGAGACCACACGTCCAGCATTGCCTGATTCCATCCCAAAGCCAGGTCTCTGGGAGCTTAACACTGGAACAGAAGCCCTTCCAATGTTTTATCTCCTTAGGCTCTGCGTTAATCTCGACCACCATGTAGTCACACACACTCACCAATCACTTGAGTGTCTGGTTTTTTCTTAGCCATTTTAACAATCAGTTTCCGTATGATTGCATGGCTTTCCTTTCCAGCTGAGCTAAACCAGGCACCGAGTTAAAACATGTTCTCTTTATTTATGCTGCGTCTTGTTTCAGAAAGGATTGAAAATGAGGAGACAAACATTTAGTAAACACCCTAGACCAGATGCTCAAAATTGTGCTGGATGTGGGAAAGAGAGAACACATGGGGTAGGGGTTGGTTGGTTGCTGTTGGTTTGATATGTATGGGGTTTGTTTTTTTAATACTTGAGCTTACAATTTGGGGAGACAAGATTCTTAAAGGAGGTGACTAGACCACAGCATCATTTACCTGGGAACTGAAAACTTAGTCACTTGGCTCCTTTTCTCAGCTCTGCCACTAAGCAGTCTTTGGAAAACTTACTTCTCTGGGTCTTACTTTCCTTACCAGTAAAGGATGGAGATATATAGCTATAGATATAGTCATGTGGCCAGGAGGGACCAATCTTTGGGGAAGGACATGATGCTCAGAAGGGTGAAGGGACAGTGCAGGAGAGGAAGACGACGGATGAGATGGATTAATACAGGATTATATCCATACGCTTACAAGTAAATACCACTATCATTCAGATATATGCACCAACAACCAGAGCCAAAGAAGAAGAAATAGATTATTTCTACCAACTTTTACAGTCGGAGATAGATCGAACATGCAATCAAGATGCACTGATAATAATGGGTGACTGGAATGCAAAA
>NW_006399833.1:3685303-3685846 GCF_000299155.1 Elephantulus edwardii | reverse complement strand
GTGCTGTTGGCGCAGGATAGAGCAGGGTTTAGGGCTGTTGTGCATAGGGTCGCTATGAGTCGGAAATGACTCGACGGCACATAACAACAACAACAGGGCAATGGGGGCAGGTGTATCGGAGTCAGTGAGACTGGCTCAGGACAGGGCAGCCTTCGGAGCTGTTGTCCATAGGGTCAGTATGATTTGCAGGAGACTCAACAACAAGATATATATATTTTATAGATATATAGATATAGTTATATATAATCTGGAGAGAGGATGAAAGACACCCAAGTGTTGAGGACTGTCCCTCATAGGGTCTCTATGAGTCGCCTGTGACTCGACGGCACTTAACAACAATAACATCAACACAGAGAGACAGATCAGCTGGCCCAGTGGACAGAAAGCGATGCTACCAAGCCAAAGGTGGGTGACTTCTAATCCGCGGCCTTTGGGCCTGTCTTTCATTGTTTTTGTTCAGACATTCCTCTAGGTCATATAGCCCTGGTGTACAAGTTGCCGTACTTGTGGTTGCTGTGAGGCTGAACACTGTGACACTAATGT
>NW_006399833.1:3644404-3684998 GCF_000299155.1 Elephantulus edwardii | reverse complement strand
TATAGTTGTTGTTGTGTGCTGTTGAGTCACCTGCGACTTATAGTGATCCTATGTACAACAGCCCTAAATCCTACCCTATCCCTTGCCAACCTCATTGTCTCTGACACACCCATCCTCATTATCCCAGTGACTGAATCAATCCATTTCATCGAGGGTCCCCCTCTCCTGCGCTGTCCCTCCACCCTCCCAAGCATGACATCCTGCCTTGCAACACGTCCAAAGTATGTCACATGGAGCTTCAGAATCCTTGCCTCCAAGGAGCAGCCTGGCTTAACCCTCTCTAAGATGAACTTGTTTGTTCTCCTAGCAGTCCATGGTATATTCAATATTCTTCTCCAACAGCAAAGCTCAAAGGCATCAACTCTCCTTCTATCATCCGTAGTCATTGTCCAGCTCTATGATGCATAGCAAGTAATTGCAAAGACTATGGCCTGTATCAGACACACCTTAGTCTCCAGACTGACACCATTGCTCTTCAGTACTTTGGAGAAGTCTCTGACAGCAGAATTTCCCAATTCAATTAGTCCTTTAATTACCTGGCTGCTGGTACCAAGAGTGTTGATTGTAGAGCCAAGCAAACTGAAGCTGTCAACAATCTCAATCTCTTCATCATCTATCATGATGCTGTCAATCGGCCCAGTGGTGAGAATCTTTGTTTTCTTGATGTTGAGCTTCAATCCATTTTGAAGGCTGCAGTCCTTGATCTTCTGCAGCAAGTGCTTCAGGTCCTCCTCAGTTTCAGCAATCAGGGTTGTGTCATCTGCATAACACAGATGGTTGATGAGTCTACCTCCAATCTTGATGCCACATTTCTCCTCATAGAGCTCAGCCTCCCCGATGATCTGTTCTGCACGTAGATTGAAAATGTCTGGAGAAAAAAATACATCTCTGGCATACATACACCCTTCCCAATTTTGAAACATGCAGTGTTTCCTTGCTCTGTTCTGACGACTGCCTCTTGGTCCAGGTATAGCTTTTGCATAAGCACAATCAAGTGTTCTGCGATTCCCATTCTTCTCAGAGTCAGCCACAGTTTGTTGTGATATACCTTATTTTATTGCCCTATGCTTTATTGTAGGGAATTCTGGTGGCAGAGACTATAGGGAGTGGCACTGCTTATGCAACTCCCCAGGAAATGGACAATCTCCTCTTGTTTGACTTATAACCTCTGAAACCCTCTAAAGTGTCTGCTATGAGTCAGTTTCAATTTGAAGGCAGTGTGTTTGAGTTGTTTAAATCTGGTTTATTGCTCCCTACAATAAATGTTGTGTGGTCTGTTTTGGGTTTCTGTTGAGTGGGTTTTGTTGTTTGTTGTTTTTTTTTTAAATAAATTGGAGGTTTGGGGCAACTCTGTGTCGACCAAGTCCATTGGTACCACTTTTCCAACAGCCTGGTCTCATTTAGTGTCTCTGTGTCATATTTTGATAATTATATTATTTCAAACTTTTTCATGATGCTATTGCACACTTATCAGACTACAGTGCAATGTAACTGTAGCTTTTACATACAACAAAAAACAAAACAAAACAAAAACTGTTGTGAGTTGCTTTGTTGTGATAGTCACATTATTCCAGTGATCTGAGATCCAACCACAATATCTCTGTGGTGCATCTCTGTAGTTATGTGTGAGCAAACAAACAACTTAAAACCTCCAAATAAAATCTGCTGTCATCAAGTCAATCCCTACATGGTAGAGGATAATTACCTGGTAGGATTTCCAAGGCTTTAAATATTCACTGAACCAGACAGCCACATTTCCCTCCCAAGGATGGATTGGTTGGGGAATTTGAGCCACTGACCTTCTGGTCAAGCAGTTGAGGATTTAATCACTATGCCACTATGGCTCCCTCAGACATAGCTTAGTGAACACTGATTTTTATGAGGGAATGTGATGTGAGGAGCATGAGAGAGAGATTATCCTTTTTTTAAGAAAAAACTTTTCTGTATCTTTTGATTTTTTATAATGAGCAGCCATTACTTTGGTAGTTGAATACATCTATTGTATAGCAGCCCTATGAACAACAGATCAGAACCTTGCCTGTCCTCACAATCTCTATCATGCTACAGTCACTGTGTTAACCCATCTTGTTGAAAGACTTCCTCAACTACAAATACATTTTGAGTACATTTAACATTTACAAATGTGGCCAGATGGAACTAGCTAAATTTTGTTTTAGCCCTATCCCCTGTCCATGACTATGGTTTCATATAAACCAGCTATACCACTGCTAGGAATATACCCAGTATTGATTCCAGCAATCCTGATTCTTTGGGAGATGGAGAAGGGGAAGTTCACTGAGGGCTTCAATAGTCAAGGAGGGCTTCCTGGGGAAGGGGAGGTTCCAGGCTGATCTTTGAAGGACCAGCATGCTTTGGCTAGATGGTTGTTGTTAGGGTTATCCATCAAGCCACCCTTCTAATAACAGATCTGAAGGAAAAGGCATCCCTGGAATGAGGTAGAGATTAACAAAAACCCAGCTCACTACCTGCAGGGATTGTCCCTCTCTCTCTTAAGGAGCTGTAGCAATGGGCTCAAGTATGGTGAGGATGGCACAGGATGGGGAAGTTTCAGATCCATTGTTCATAGGGTTGCAGTCAACTCAATGGTACCAACAACAACAACTTTAAGGAGCTGGGGAGGACTGGAGAAGGGACTTCTGACCATGTCAGCTGATCTGGAGGCCATCATAAGGGTGAGAGGTGGGGGGTGGAGGTCAAAGATAAGAATAGCTCTCAAGGCCCAGATCCATTGTAGGTTGAGGGGCATTTCGGCATGAGGAGGGAGCCTAGGAGCAGGAATAGCTCAGCATAGTCACTCCTCCCCAGGGTGCACCCCCAGGCCCACCTGCCATTGCGGCAGCTGTGGAATCTGAGCAGCAGCAAGTCTAGAGGCCCCAGCCTGGTGCTCTTGGATCACGGAGTAAGCATAACACTTGGGTATTAGCTAATCAATCTCGTAAATTCATCTCCCTTTTACTGGGATCTGTCAGGAAGCTGATTAAATGCTGTGCGAGTGGGATTTGGCTCAGATGCTAGCCGGGAGGTTGGGGCTGAAGTTTTTCAATGTTCAGCTCATGCATAAAATTCATAGTTTATCATTACCCAGACTTGCTTCTCTAGAACTATCCAGATGGGAATATTTCTACATGACAGTCTTTTCCTGGGTGAGCCAGTTGCCTGGCCTCTCCCTCCACAGTTCTTTCTGCAGTAGGTGCTTCCCAGCCCCCAGCAGCTCAGCCTGAAGAATCATAGAGCCCGCAGGTGCCAGCAGCCCTGGAGCGCCCAGCTGGCTCTTCCTCTTTCCTGGGGCCCCAAAGGGATTCCCTGGGGCAAGGCCAGCACCCTATACCTCCAGTCTGTTCTGGGAAAATTGGGAAGTAGGCAATTTGTCTTTAAGGAGAGACACATATGCCACCACTATGCCACCCCCGACCCCAGTCTCCAGCTAAATGTCCTCTGGCTGTCCTTCTAGATTTTATGCCCCACTCATGCATGTCCTCCTCTGTCAAGGCCCCAAGCTCTTCTAAATCATGTAGGCCTGGAATCTCTGAAGGCTGATCCCTTATTGATTCCTACCTTCATCCAGACCAGGTGAGGTAATGCCAGTTAATGGACAAAGAAGGGTTGGGGAAAGGGATTTAGCCAAGTCTACAAATGTCCCCTTATCCTTCCCTGCTCAGAAAAGATAGTGGTGAAACTTGCCTCTGGCTTGTCACCTGATTGACGATCATCCAATCTTAGTGCAAGGAGCTCTGGTGGTTGTTGTTATGTGCCATTGAGTTGCCTACAACTCATAGTGACCCTACCTACAACAGCTCTGAAGCCTGCCCTGTCCTGAGCCAGTCTCACTGATACAATGCATCTACCACCATTGCCCCAGTTACTGTATCAATCCATCTTATCCGGGGGTCTTCCTTTCCTGTGCTGTCTCTCCACCTTTCTAAGCTTGATGTCCTTCTCCAAGGACCAGTCCCTCTTGGCCATGTGCCCAAAACATGTAGGATGGAGCTTCAAAATCCTAGCCTCTAAGGAGAACCTTGGTTTCACCCTCTCCAAGACAGACCTGTTTGTTCTCTTGGCTGTTCATGATATCTTCAAGACTCATCTCCAGCACTACAACTCAAAGGTACAGTAGGTTAAACACTGAGTTGTTAGCCAAAAGATGTGTGGTTCAAACCCACCAGATTTTCCTCAGAAGACAGATGAGGCAGTCTCCTCATGTAATTCTTTACAGCTGAGGAAATTCCTTTAGGTGTTTCTACCACATCCACCTTATAAGGCCATTAAGAGTTTGAATTGATTCGACAGAATTTCTGTTTGATCTTCATGAGGATTCCTTGGGTGGCAAACCTCTCGACTGCTCGCTGAAAGGCTGAAAGTTTGAGTCTGTCCTGAGGTGCCTTGGAGGAAGGACCTGGCTATTTACTTCAGAAAAACTGGTCACTGAGCACAGTCCTGCTCTGACACACACACAGCGTTGCCCTGAGTCGGAGTCAATTTGATGCAAATGGAATGAAAAAGGCTTCGGTGTCCTCATCTAGAAGGCCGCTTCCAGCTTTAATATTCTTATCATCATGATTCTGCACATAATTCAAGCCATCACAGCAGAATTAAAAATCCTGTGTTCAGTTTGATTGTCCTCCTCAGTTTCCAGGTGCTGTTGGTGGTGTGTGCTAGAGAGGTGATTCAGATTCACAGCGACCCCAGAGGGCAGAGTATATCTGTCCCAGGAAAACTGTCCCATAGTGTTCCCTAGACTGTGATCTTTACAGATGCACATCGTCACATCTTTGTCCTGCGGAGGGGCTGGTGGGTTCAAATTGCTGATCTGTCGGGAAGCAGCCAAGCACTTAACCTTTGTACAGCTTCTGGATGTCGCCCGCTGAAAGAATGATGAGATGAGGTGCTACCATTTACTGAATGCCAGACGCTGTGCTAGTCCTGAAGCCTAAAAAGCAACAATCAGGTCTACATCTGCAGCCTCACCCACTGGTAAGGTGACAAAGGCACAAAGGCACAACGTGATAGTGGCACCATTCCCAAACATGACTAAGCATCTGGGAGAAGCTTGCTACTCAACTTGTAACTCAGACGTCTGAATGATTTGGGCTGGACACCCTAGAGCCTCAACAGTTAACATCCTCTTGAGGAAATGAGACGAATGGTAAACCTTTAGCCAACAAAAATTCCAACTTATTCAAGCCTTCAGTTGATCACTTACATTCCCCCCGCCTTCACTAAGCAAGCGATCTGGAGAACAAGGCAGAAGATACCAAAATGCACCTAATGAAAGAAGAAATCACTCAAGTAATAGTCTAGGTTCAGCACCCATTTTTGCTTATACTTTCTCCATCTTCTAAAACGATCAACCACTCCATTTTACAGAGGAAGAAACTGAGACTCAGAAAGCCACTCACTGCCCAAAGTCACACAGCGAGCACTGGCAATGGCACCCACATCCTCTGACTCTTAGGACAGTGTTCTGGTTGCCGTATCCATCCCCATCTTATTGTGATCCCAAACACTAGGATACTTACGAAGCAATGTCCTTAGTCATCAAACACAGAATCTATTTTACTGAGCCGTACATTCTAAGGCAGCAAAGAGGACTTGCACTTTAGAGATTCATTTCAAGGAATTGACATGAAAACCCTCGATTAGTCTGAAAATTGTGTTATTTATCTGGCCATTTCCAAATATTCTGGTCAACGGAGGTTTCACTCCATTTATGGCTAATTCTCTTTCAGGCATCTGGAAACAATAGTTGAGCTGACATTTCATTGGCCCTGAGATTCTCCTCAAACCAATGATTGCATCTCCCTTTGGATGTTGTTGAGGAACTAGCAGCTAAGGGGAAGGTTGGGGCAGAGGAAAAAGGAACCAGAGAAAATAGAAACACATTTCCATCTAGTACCCCTCTTCCACAGAGCACAGCAGAGACTGGAAGGCAGCTCAAGGAGAGAAAAGAGCTGGGGTTAAAGTAGCCTTCAAGGTCAAGTAAAGACCCACTAATAATTAGACTTTGTATGGTGTCTCTGTATGGGGTTAGAGAGCACTTACTATCTCTCTTTCACACACACACACACACACACACACACACGAAAAAAACCAACAACGAAACAAACAAGTCACATCTATGACTACGTAATGCATCTCCCCACCTAGAGAAAGGGTATCTCTCTGTAAACACACATACATGTATATATGCACACACATGTGAGTTATCCATGATTACGTGATTTCTCTGTATACTGAGAGAAAATTGTTTCTGTCTGTGAACACATATACACACACACATACAGACATAATTCCGTGTGCTCTGCTCTGTATCTAAAGCTAACCCTGCTGCTGGTGGAGGTAGGCCTGAGAGTTCTCTAAGCAAAGATTCTGGGGTACTCTTTTTGGACTCTCCTACAGCAAGCATTTACTCAATTGTTTTGTCTTTCTTGGAACACAACACCTCCATCATCACCTCCACCTCCATTCCCCTTTAAGAGTAGTTTAACCTGCAGCAGCCTTCAGTCTTTTTGCTTTTCTCTCCTTTTCTTTACTCCCTGTTGTCTAATTTCCTTTAATCTCATCTTCTCTCCTGTACAATAGGCACTTTGTTACTGCTGTTCATTAGTGGCAAAGGGACCAAGAGGTAGCTTGCGGAGGAAGTAACTTTCCCTCATTAATGGCCCAAAATCACCTGCCCTCCTGAAAGCTACCCTCAATAAATGTACAACCCAAGTGGAAACACTGGGAAAGTTTGCTGTTAGGGACCTCTCCAAATTATTGAGGAGTAATGATGTCATCTTGAGGACTAAGGTACATTTGATTCAGGCCATGATCTTTCCAATCCCTTGCTATGCACCTGAGAGCTGGGCAGTGAATAAGGATGACAGAATTATTGATGCTTTTGAGCTGTGGTGTTGGAGACGAGTACTGACCATCCCATGTACTGTAAAAAGAATAAACAAATCTGTCTTGAGAGGTTGCAGCCAGAGTGTTCCTTGGAGGCAAAGATGATAGATAAATCTTTGCCTCAAATCCTCTGAGCATGTTACTAGAAAGGGCTATTCCTTGGAGAGGGACATGATGCTCAGAAAAGTGGAGGGTCGGTGAAAGAGGAGAAGACCCTCAACCAGGTGAACTGACACAGTGTCTGCTGCAATGGACTCTAGTGTGTCAGGAAATGTGAGGATGGCTCAGGATGGAACAAGGTTCAGATCTTTTGTTCATAGAGTCATTGTGGGTCGAACTCTATTTGATGGCACCTCACAACAACAAGTAAAAAAAATTGTGTATGGAGTAAGACTGAGAAAAACTGGATGAATCGTGTATACTGCACTGAAACAGAGGAGGGAGAGAATAATTTAAAAGCGATGTATGATAGGGTATTATGGTTATCACAAGAGTCCACAATTAAGGTTGCATAGTGGAATGTACTTAAGGCAGTGGGAGGGATGAGGGGGGATTGTGTACCAGGGAGGGAGTGTTTCTTTTGCTTTTCAAAGAGAGGAGCAAACTGGGGGGAGGGGGGCTGGGCAGGGAGAGAAGTGCAGCAAAGAATGAATGGAAATCCAAAATCTCTGTAAATGTTCATTAAAAATACTAAAATAAAAAAAAATTTGTGTAAAGGCAGCTTCCAGACAAGTTTCCTAAACCTTAGAACGATGATCTCATTGCCCCTAAATTCTCACATGAAAACTCTGGAGGCCGTTGCTTTATTATTTTTCTCCATTTTGCTCTTTAAGTTTGCCCTCCTTCTTCCTCCTCCCCCACCAGTCCTTCACATTTCTCAAACTTCTCTATTGATTTCCTCTTCTTTTTCTCCTACAGGGCAGCCCTGGTGGTATAGTCTGTAGGGGGGTTGCACTGCTAACCCAAAGGTGGTCTGAAGCCACCTGTGGCTTCTCTGGATAAAGATGAGCAACCTCTTCCCAGGCCTCGGAAAACCAAAGGCTGATCAGCTATCCGTTATGACTCCAAGGCAATGTGACTATTATTATGTTGTTGTTGTTTTTAATTTTCTCTCGATATCTAGGTTTTTTCTTCTCCACTCTCTTTCAACATCTCAGACGTACATATTTCTTACCTAGCCTCCCTTTAGGGAGCTCTGGTGGCCTAGTGGGTAAGGAGTTGCACTGTCAACCCAAAGGCAGGCGGTTTGATTCCACCAGCTGCCCTGTGGGAGAAAGATAGGCAATCTCTTCCCATGCAGTTGTTGTCACGACTCAGCACAACTCTATGAACAACAGATATTAAGCCTGTCCTATTCTGTGTCATCCCTATCATCTCTGATATACTTGATCCCATTGCTGCAGTTTACAGCCTCTGAACATCCACTGAAGGGCTGTGAGTTGGTTCTGACTGAACGTCACACAACAACAACACTAATCTGACTGCTAGGTGTTCAAACTTACCCAGCAATGCCACAGGAGAAAGACCTGGCAATCTGCTTTTCTAAGTATTCCAGCCAAGAAAACCCTACAGAGCAGTTCTAGTCAGTAGCACACAGGAGGCTGAGGGTCGGGGGAGGTTGTCACGGGTTGAAATTTGATTCAGCAGCTTTGAGTCTTTGTTTTAGTAGCCTTCTTTCCAGACCGAGTCTCAGTTCTGGAATCTACTCTAATTCTAACACCTTGCCTTCAACTCCAAGGGTTCTGAGGCCTATATCTCTGCAGATATTGTAAAGAAAGGAGAGGGCAAATCTTCCTGAAGTTGTGAGGCTAGGATAAGCTGTGACTAGCACAGTTCCATACTTCCTAGTTGCAAGGGCTGGAATTTTTCCTTTAGGAATAAGGAGAGGGGACCTGCATCTATCGGGGGAATGACTTTATTCTTTGAGTCTAGCATTTTGAACAGGTCCTCAAACATACACCCCCACATCTGCCTCCCTGATTCTTGCTTTCGGAAATGTGTTTCAAAAGGAAATTGGTCATTTGGTAGAAAAGGGTGTGTTGTAAAAGGGGGTGAGGGTGGAAGGCTATCATTACACAGATTAGAGCCTCTATTCTTGAGTCAGCCATGCGGCTATGGAGTAAGACTTTCACCATAAAGTCAAATTTGTGGAGCTGCACAAGGTTGTATGGTCTTGATTGAAGGCTTCTACCATCTGTAGCCAGCCTGCCACTACTGTCTACTCCCATTTCTCCCTGAAATCATGTTCGGAGCCTAATCAACTTTGGGGCCACATGGGGAAAGGCAGTTTTGGGACTATGTCTAGATTTGTATCTGGGTTAGGGTTCAAACTTTGCTATTTATTAGCACTGAGCAAGTAATTTGATCTTTCCAAGCCTCCTGTTCTTCATACGTAAACTGGAGATCATTAATAGTACCTAACCCATGGAAAGCTCTAAGCAAAAGAATACACTTACATGGCAATGTCTCATTTACTGATGTAGTTAGGTTCCACAGATAAAGTCATTATGTGGAAATCAGCATTGCGCAAAAATGGAAGATGACTACATTCAATCACAAAATGAAGGATGACTACATCATGACATCATTACATAGCTCCCCAGCCTTAGGGAAACATGCTCCAGCCAAACTGATATAACTTTAGCCATCACAGCCAGCATCACTCTCGCTTTGCATTTCAGTGTTCTATACTGCCAGGTGTAGGTTGTTAATGTGAAAAATAGTAGATTTCTAAAAACTATTGTTACACATGCAAAATGTCAGGTAACAAGACAGCTGCTAAGTGAGGAGTAGGTGTAGGCAGAGAGGTTTTCTGATTGGTCCTGTATGGACACGCATGCCTCATTAGGGTTAGAGTTCATGGGTCAGAGCCACGTGTATAAGTAATAGCAGGTACCACTTATTGGTGCTTTATCAACCCTGAGCTCACTGATTCTTCACAACAATCCTGCAAAGTACGCTTTATTTCCATTTTGCAGAAGAAACAGACGCACAGAGAGGTGAAGTGACTTGCCCTAGGTCATAAAACCAGCAAGTGGTCATTAGGAAGGAAACACAGGATGGATATCTCAGGTCCATCAGTCCCAACGGAGCCCACACAGCCTTTCTTTAATGTTAGACAAACTCACCACCCTGCAAACAGCGGCTCAGAGCTGACACGGCGGCAGTGGCCTGTGGGAGGCAGCCAAGGGCTAACTCAGCAGAAATGACAAACCCTCCTGCTTCAGCCCCTTGTGTGAAGCTAAAATTAACAACTTTCCCAACTGCAAACAAATGCAGTTGCTGAACCTGCATTCCCCTCTTCTGCTTCTGCTGCCACTGGCTTCCTGGGCACCTTCCCAGCTCCCTTTTCTTGCCCTGGCCACACCCCTCAGGCTGGGCCTTGTGGGTAAGGGCAAGGGGAGGCAGAGACTGGTCCTGGTTTGAGGCATCTCTGCCCAAATTTGGGCCTGGATCCCAGCACATTTGGCAACTCCAGATGTGAACCAAATACCTCCTAGGTACCATTCATCCTTCCTTATGGTTTTTCTCTTTGACTACCATTGTTGTTGTTGTTATGTGTCGTTCAGTCGTTTGCGACTCATAGCGACCCTATGTACAACAGCCCTAAACCCTGCTCTATCCTGTGCCAATCACATTGCCTCTGACACTCCAGTAATTATTTACCCTGACCCCCAACTAGCCAATTTTGTACTTTGCTGGGGCCTAATTTTGGGTTGTTTTGTTTGTTTGTTTTTACTTCCTTTCATCAATACTTACCCATTTTTGGCAGACAAGTCTCTGTAAAGGACTCCACCTCAGGCCCTTGGGACTCATACCCTTAAATAATCTCCTCTCCCTAAGTGTAGCCTGGACCTAGTTACTTCTAATTAGTAGAATATGGCAGAAGTAATGAGATACTAGGTTATAAACTTCTGAAATTAGGCTATTTTTTTTTTAAAAAAAAACAACAACAACCAACAACCCAAACAACCACCTGTGGCTTCTGTCTTGGGCTCTCTGTCTATCTTGGATCAATTACACTAGAGGAATCAAACTGCCATGTCCTGAGAAGTCCACATAGCATGACAAGTAACTGAAACCCTCAGTCCCAGTGCTGGGTGGAAATGAAACCTGTTGGTGACCACACGAGTGACTTGAAGGAGATCCTTCAGCCTTAGTTGAGCCAAGATATTAGAGGCCCTGACTGACAACTTGACTTGAGCCTTGTGAGAAACCTTGAACTAAATCCATACAGCTAAGCTGTGCCCAAATTCCTCATCCACAGCAACTGTGTAATGATAAATGTTTGTTGTTTGAAATGCCTATGTTCTGGGATAATTTGTTACGCAGCAATAGATAACTGATAGACCATTCTACATCTCATTCTCTCAACCCTATCCTAGGTGACAATGGTAGATGACTTACCATTCATTCCCCACCCCCGCCAGCTAAGGGGACACCTTAATTCAGTTAAATAAATGCACGAGACTCTAGGTTGCCACTAAAGAACAGTGAGAATTTCAGATGCAGGTGGAAGGTTAATAGGAAAGATTATTGGGGAAAAGTATACACTCAGTACTGAGCCCAGGCAATGCTCACAAATCCTTATAATCTGCACTTGATTAAACTGCCACCCAAAGGATCCAGGATGCAGACTGTACTCCCTCACACCAGGATCCTCATAGCTTAATGAGTACTAATAATCAGTTTCATTCTGTTGCGTGTATAGGGTTACTGTGAGTTAGAGCTGGCTTGGTAGCACCTAACCACAACAGCAATATCAGGCACTCTTCTTTGCACTGTACAATTACTAACCCATCAGGTAGATGTTGTTGTTTGTTGTTGTTGTTATGTGCCGTCGAGTCGCCTGCGACTCATAGCGACCCTATGTACAACAGCCCTAAACTCTGCTCTGTCCTGTGCCAATCACACTGTCTCTGACACTCCCATCCCAATTATCCCAGTCACTGAATCAATCCACCTCATAGAAGGCCTTCCTCTCCTGCGCCGTCCCTCCACCCTCCCAAGCATGATGTCCCTCTCCAAGGACCGGTCTCTCCTCACAACATGTCCAAAGTATGTTAGACGGAGCCTCAGAATCCTTGCCTCCAAGGAGCCACCCGGTTTAACCCTCTCTAGGACAAATCTATTTGTTTTCCTAGCAGTCCATGGTATTCTCAGTACTCTTCTCCAGCACCACAGCTCAAAGGCATCAGTTCTCCTTCTATCCTCCTTGGTCATTGTCCAACTCTCTGATGCATAACAGGTGATTGCGAAGACTATGGCCTGTATCAGATGCACCTTAGTCTCCAGAGAGATACCATTGCTCTTCAGTACTTTGGAGAGGTCCCTAACAGCAGACTTTCCCATGGCAACGCGCCTTTTAATTTCCTGGCTGCTGGTGCCAAGACTGTTGACTATGGAGCCAAGCAGACTAAAGCTGTGTACAATCTCAATCAGATACCACTGTTATTTCCACTTTGCAGAGGAGAAAACTGAGGTACAGAGTAGTTAAGAACCTTGCCCAAATTCAGAGTCCCTAAGTGACAGGGCTTAGATTTGAACCCTTGCTCTCTCTTCCTATTACTCGCTCTAGGGGAACCCACATGTACTGGACAAGAAATACTCTGGCTATCAAAATACACTAGGATCTTTCCTTTCGTTCCTTTTTGCTTCCATTCATTTCCTTGCTTGAAATTTATAGCAGCTTCCTACTCCTCCTAGATCAAGGCCAAAGTCCTCTTCATGACCCTTACCGTAAGGGTTCCTACTCGATTCTCAACTGTTGTTGTTGACTGCCTTCCAGTCGAATAGCAACCCTATGAACAAAAGGCCTGAAGTCCCTCTACAACTATCAACATTTATCAAAGTTCATAGAGTTTTCTCCACTACATGTCTTCTAATTGTAGCCATATTAATCTCGACTCCCCTCACTCCATCCAAAAACTATCTTCCTTGTTGTGTCCCACCCAGAAAGAGTACCAATCTACTTAATGGTGATGGCTTTTTTGTAGTCATTGTTTTATTTCCTAAGGACCATTCTTACAGTGGCCTTCTCAGACGGCAAGGAGAAGACTGACTCAAGTGTAGGTTTCAGTACTGGCAAAGTGATACCGTAAAGGTACTAGCCAAATCTCTGTTCTGTACACTTTACCCAGCTCAAAGCCCACTCTGCCTGAAAGTCTTCCAGGGTTTCTTTTGCCTACATGACTCTCTGGGAAATCTGGTGCCACTCTGAGCCATGCAATATAACTTGTTCTTAGGGTCATACAATTATTAACTTCAACATTAGTATCTCAGAGAAATATTTCTTTTTTAAAATTTTATTTTATTTTATTATTTTTGTGTGTGTACCGTCAAATCAGATCTGACTGGTACAGGAGGAGATTGTCCCCCCTTCTCCAGCAGAGCATTTGGTGGGTTCAAACCACACACCTCTGGGATTGCAGAGCAGCTTTTTGCCACTAGGCCACCAGACCTCCCTATAAATCTTTCTTGACAAAGTAGCTCTCTGCTACTCTTTTTCTAGCCAAAGTAGCTCTCTGCTGCTCAGTCACCATCCAACTAGCCATCATCATGCATCAATACAAATAATGTATAGTTATTAACTTTTAATTTATTTCTTAAATCTTTTTCTTTTCATTTGAGCGAAAATTTACAGAACTAATTGGTTTCACATTCAGGAAACCACATACATTTTGATTCCTGACATTGATTGCAATCTCCACAGTGTAATAGTAATCTTCCCACCTCCTCCCTGTGTTTCCCATTTCCATTCATCCTTCTCTAATATCCATTTCTGCCTTCTGACCTTCATCCTAACACAAATGCTACCCTCCTGATCTTGTATAGTTGATTGTTTTATTCAGTTCTTATGTCCTTGGTGTTACTGTTCACCCTATAGACCTGTTTATTTGTTTGGATGAAAGTTGAGCCATGTGGGTGACTTAAAGAGTATTGTTTGCTTTTTAAATATGTGTTTCCATTGAAATGAGAGCAGGACTGTTGTCTGTCTTTTCACCATTTTATCTCAAGCTCCCACACCAATGCTTGACACATTGACCGCCAGCTGCTGTGGATTCAGTTCCACTGCATAGCTGTCAAGCAGAATTCTACTATGTGTGGTTTACAATGTCTGATATTTGGAAATAGTTTTATGGGCCTTTCCTCTTGAGGCACCTCTTGGTAGACTCAAGCTTCTTACATTTTTGTTGTTGTCATAGGTAAATGCTGTAGAGTCAAGTATGACTCATAGCAATCCTGTGAACAATGGTTCTGAACCTTGCCCTATTCTGTGCTATGCCTGACACACTGGAGCTCATTGTTGGAGTTACCATGTCAACCCATCTTGTTGTAGATATTCTTCTCCTTCGCTGACTCTCCACCTTCCCAAGCATGATGTCCTTCTCAAAGGAGTAGCTGCTCTTTACAACATGGCAAAAGTGCATGAGATGAAGCTTTACCACACTTGCCTCTAAGGATCAAGCACTCTGGTTTTCCTTTCTTCAGGACAGATCTATTTGTTCTGTTGGCAGTCTATGGGATATTCAGTATTCTTCAACATCACATCTCAAAGGCATCAATTTTTCTTCTGTCATCTTTAGTCATTGTCCAACTTTCAGATGCATAATTAAATCATTTAAAAGACTAAGGCTTAGATTGAGGGCACCTTAGTTTATAAATTGGCATCTTTGCTCTTTAGTGCTCAGGAGAGGTCCCTGACAGCAGATTTTCCCAATGCAATTTTGTCTTTTGGTTTCTTAACTGCTGATACCAAGGGTGTTGATTATGTATACAAGTAACATTAAATCAGTGACAATGTCAATCTTTTCTCCATCTATCATGGTGTTGCTTATTGGTCCAGCGGTGAGGATTTTTGTTTTCTTGATGTTTAGAAGAATCCATATTGAAGGATGCATTTCTTGATCTTCTACAGGAAGTGCTTTAAGTCTTCCTCTCTTTCAGCAAACAAGGTTACATGATCTGCATAACACAGGTTATTATCTTCCTCTGATCCTGATGCTACATACTTCATCATAAAGTCTACCTTCTCACCACCCAGGTAACACTCACTGATTGCTATTGAGTCTGAACCAATTCATAGCTGATCCTTCTATGAATTTCCTGGAGGGTATGAACCACACAGGAGAAGAGTGTCCATTTTTCTTCAGCAGGTTACTGATAGATTCGAACCGCCAGAGAGGAGTCACCTTTGGGTTAGTAGTGCAAATCCATAGAGGCCAGGCTACCAGAGTTCCTATCCAGATATATGGTATATAAATAACAACAACAACAACAGCAACCCACTGATGTTGAGTTTCCAAGATGGTAAATCTTTTTGGAAGGTGTCTACCTATCTTTCTCCTATGGAGTGACTGGTGGACTCAAACTGCTGACCTTTTGGTTAGCAGCCCAACACTTAACCTACTATGCTATCAGAGCTCTTTATAACTCCAGAGGAGTTACTCAAGAAACATCCATTGGTAACATGGGGAGGGGGAAGTATTTACTTGGAATGTCTGTCTATTTGTTTGCCCTTAGGTGGAGAATAGGTTTCTTCAGGGCAAAGCTAATGTGATGGTCTTTTCATTTATACAGCATATAGCACAGTGTTACTTTAAGTGTTGAGCTGCTAACAGAAAGGCTGGCAATTCAAACACACTAGCCACTCTATGAAAGAGACATGAAGCAATCTCTTCTTGTAAAGATTTATAGTCTCAGAAATCCAATGGAGAGTCTCCATGAGTCAGAATCAATTTGATGGTAGTAGGTTTGTTTGTGGGGTTCCCCCCCTACTGAAGCAGGAAGCATAACAGATACAAGTAAATCTGGAGAGAATACTCATGGAGTAAAATTTTAGGGACATGTCACATTATGAGTAACATCCACTTCCTAAAGAACATGCCTCCAGAAACTTTATGAACTTTGATAAATGTTAATAGTTGTAGAGGGGCTTTAGGCCTTTGTTCATAGGGTCGCTATGAGTTGTGCTCAACTCTAAGGCAATCAACAACCACCACCACACTACTCTAACATAGAAAAGAACAGGAATCCCAGAAAACTTAATTGCGCTCATGCGAAACATATATACGAAGCAGTTGTCTGAACACTGTATGGTTTAAAATCAGGAAAGGTGTGCATCACAGTTGTAGCCTTTCTCCATACCTATTCTGTCTGCATGGTAAGCAAATAATTTGAGAAGTTGGAGTATATGAAGAAGAATGTGGCTTGAGGATTGGAGAAAGACTAGTCAATCACCAGAGTTATGTAGCTGACATAATTTTGCTTGCAGAAAGTGAAGACTATTTGAAGCACTTACTGAAGAAGATCAAAGACAATAGCCTTCAATATGGATCACATCTCAGCATTGGGGGAAAAAAATCTTTGCCACCGAGCTGATAGGCAACATCTTGATAGAGAAAAGATTGATGTTGTCAAGGATTTCATTTTACTTGGATCCAAAATCCAAAGCCATAGCAACAGCAGTCAAGGTATCAAAAGTTATGTTGCGTTGCGGAAATCTGTCAAGGGCCTCTCCAAAATTCAAAAAAGCAACGATGTCTGTTTAAAGACTAAGATGAGCCTGATACAAGCTATCGTCTTTTCAGTTACTTCCTATGCATCTTAAAGTCGGACAAGAAATAAAGATAACAGAAGAAGAGTCAAAGCCTTTGAATTACCATGTTGGAGAAGAATACTGAATACCTCACAGACTGCCAAAAGAACAAACAAGTCTGTCTTGGAGGAAGAGCAATGTGGGGGGCTCCTTAGAGGCAAGGATGAAGAAACTTTATCTCAGTTACTTCGAACATTTTGTCAGAAGAGGCCAGTCCTTGAACAAAACCATGCTGAGAAAGGGAGAGGGTCAGCTAAGGAGAAGAAGGCCCTCAACAAGAAGTACTGACATAGCAACTGTAATAAATGTGCTACTAACATCACTTCTCCAGCAGTTTGAATCCACCTGTGCCCTAACGGAAGAAAGATGAACAATCTCTTCCCGTGCAATTTTCTTTCTTTTTTTAAATTTGGGGTTGGTTTTGTTCATTCATGTTGTGTTTCATAAGATCTTTCCCATACATTGTGTCATACAAAATTAATCACCATTGATCCATGCCCACCATGATCCCATTTTTTCAGGTCCCTACCAAGTCTTTCCTAATTCCTTCATTCATTTCTTTGCCCACCAAATTCTGCAACCTGGTGATTCCCCCTCCCTCAGCCCTGGTCCCCTCTCCCCCTCCCTCTTTGGACATTTATACACATCTCACTAATTATCCCTCTGTTTTTACAATAATGGTCTTATGCAGCATTTGTCTTTATGAGCCTGAGTTAGTTCACTCAGCATAATGGTCTCCAGTCCCTTCCATGTTATATAGTATTATTCTTGTGAATGTACTGTAATACACTTTATCAATCCAGTTGTTTGTTTATGGACCTTTGGTCTATATCCATGTTCTTGCTATTGTGAATAACACTATGAATATCAGTATACAAATCTCTGTTTGTGTCTCAGTACTATTTTTCTTGGGGTATATTCCTAGCAATGGAATAGCTGGGTCATATGGAATTGGTATGTTCAGCTTATTGAGGAAGTGTCAATCTACCTTCCAGAGTGGTTGTACCATTTGACAATCTCACCAACAGTATATAAGAGTTCCTATCTCACCACATCCTCTCCAGCATTTATTACTTGCTGCCCTGCTAAACTTTGCCGCTGGTACCTCATTGTGGTTTTGATTTGTTTCACTTGATTGCCAGTGATTTTGAGCATTCCTTCATGTGTCTGTTGGCCGTCTGAATATCTTCCTCTGTGAAAAGTCTTTCCATGACTTTTGCCCTTCATTTTTTAATTGGGTTATCAGTCATTTACTTGTGGAGCCTCCTCTTGTGCAATTGCCAGCCTCTGAAAACCTACTGGAGGGTCAGCTATGAGTTGGTTCCAACCTATTGGCAACAAGTCAATATGTGAGTGACCCTTACTAATTAATGATCATGGTGGTACAAGTTTTTGTTGCTATGTGCCATTGAATCACCTGCAATTCATAGTAACCCTTTGCACAACAGCTCTGAAGCCTGCTCTGTCTTGGGCCTGTCTCACTGACTCTGACACACCTACTCCCATTGCCCCAGTTACTATATCAATCCATCTCGTCTGGGGTCTTCCTCTCCTGCACTGTCTCTCCACTCTTCTAATCATGATGTCCTTCTCCAAGGACCAGTCTCTCCTGGCCATGTGCTCAAAATGTGTGAGATGGAGCTTCAAAATCCTAGCCTCCAAGGAGAAACTTGGTTTCACCCTGTCAAAGACACACCTATTTGTTTTCTTGGCGGTCCATGGTATGTTCAAGGCTCTTCTCCAGCACCACAACTCAAAGGCATTGATTCTTCTTCTGTCATCCTTAGTCATTGTCCAGCTCTCTGATACATAGCAAGTATCTGCGAAGACCATGGCCTGGATCAGGTGCACCTTAGTCTCTAGACTGACATCGTTGCTTCTCAATACTCTGGAGAGGTCCCTGACAGCAGATTTTCCCAGTGCAATTCGTCTTTTGGTTTTCTGACTGTGTGTGCCAAAAGTGTTGACTGTGGAGCCAAGCAAGCTGTAAGCAGTTAATGCAATTGGCTGTTAGCGGAAATGTTTGAGGTTTGGATTCACTCAGAGATTCTTTTAAAAAAAGTCTTGGTGATCTGCTTCTGAAAGATCATCTAGTGCAAATCTCATGGAGCAAAGTTCTACCCTGAAACACATGGGTTCACTGAGTCACAATCAATTGGATGGCAACTGGTTTACTTTTCCTTATTGGACTGTCAGGGCAAGAGGAAGTAGGGGGTGTGGACTCTTCGCACAAAGTTCCAGTTCTGAGCTTTCCAAAAGTGTGATCTGGGAAGACTGGAGATGGTAGATGGGGTTTGGCAGATTTTCTGCAATTTCTGGAAAGTGAAGAGACTCTTTGTGGATGGAAGGTACAAAGAGAGGTCAGAGGAACAATAGAAGAAGCTACCCTAACAGGCAAAAGCTCAAGTTGATACGTATTGGAGAAAAGAAAGTCTTAGTTCTGGTATAGGAGGGGGCATTTGGCAATCTGAGCTGCAAGGTGGTCAGGGCATAGGAAGGCTGTAAAGACACCCCTAAGAGCCTGTGTCAGTAGCAATGTGGACTACTACTGCAGGCTTCAGTCACCCTGGCGTGGGAGAGCGAAAGACGAGAGAGAGAGAGAAAGCCTGGGCTCTTCATTTCTAAAAATAGAATCTATCAAGAAAGGGAAAAAACCCCATTTCTTAACCTTAATGCAGTTAGGCAGTGGAATAAGCTGCCTAGCAAGGAGGTTGAGTCACTGGCATTAGAGGCATCCAGTGTAGGCAAGATCAGATTCGGGGGCGTATGTCGGGGGGTTCACAGTACCAGCAAACTCCTCCCAGCTGTGAGCAGGGAGGGAAAGAATGAACTAAGAGAGCTTTGACAGTCTCTCTCTCTCTCACACACACACAACACACACACACACACACACACACCCCTCTCGCACCTCATGTGGAAGCAAACAAGCCTGTTTCATCTTGTCAAGGTTCTGGTGTTTCACTGATGTTGGAAAGGCTACCTCACCACATAGCTTTATACTCCTGCTCTCTGCTGACAAGTTGTCGCTGTGACCCTGCTGTACCGCTGTAAAGGCCCAGGCGTCCCCTAGGCCTCCTCAGTCAGGAATGATTCAATAACCTTGTAGAGTTCCCTTCACACTCGGAATATGTGTACTTTCTCTCTCTATACGCACACACACACACACACACACACTCTCTCTCTCTCTCTCTCTCTCTCTCTCTCTCTCTCTCATACACATCTCCAATCCGAGCCAATTTCAACAGATATCAACTAGACTCTATCAGCCTCATGCCCTTATTCCCAGAGGATGTCCTCTGGTCTTCGCGACTTTCACCTACTCCCCCCAGATTTTGTGGTAAAAAGTGGGAGCTTTCTTTGCATGCAGAAGTGGCTCTAGGAGAAGGACTCAGGCTTACTCTGAGGGTCCAGGGACAATATTGTTTTGCTGCTGCCTCTCCCCGGGAAGCTCTGTTTGTCTCCTTGTCTCAGCTTCTTTTTTCCCCCTTTAGCAGCAACTCAAATTCACTGCCATCAAGTCTGAACTGACCCAGAGCAGACCTTCCAGTGGATTTACAGCCTTCTAGAAGGCTGTGAATTGCCCAGGAAAAGACTGTCCATTCATGGCTTCGAACTGCCAGAAAGGAGCCACCTTTGGCTTAGCAGCACCAACCGCCTATGGACTAGGCCACCAGAGCTCCTTACCATCCTCACTCACTTGCTTACTCCCTAAATGCTGTTGAGTCAGACCCAACTCATAACTGACCCTTCAATGGGTTTAGTGGCGGATCACCAAGTCAGAAACTACGGATAGCTGACCCTCCAGTAGGTATTCAAAGGCAGTAAAACACACAGAAGGAGAATGCCCATCTTTCTCCTGTGGAGCAGCTGGTGGATTCGAACTGTGTACCTTTGGATTGGCTGCACAACCCCAAAAGCCTGAGGTTCGAGTCCACTCCACAGCTGCTCTGTGGCAATAGGATAGGCAGTCTCCTTCCATGCAATTTACTGTCTGGAGGGTCAGCTATGAGTTGGTTCTGACCTGATGGCACACAACAACAATGACAACAAAGCACGGGAGGAGACTGGCCATCTGTAGAGCAGCTGGTGGATTTGAACTGCTTGAGAGGCGCTGCCTTTGGCTCAGCAGCATGCCTCCTTATGGACTACTCCACTAGAGAGCTCCCTTTTCGAGGCAAAACCGCAAGTTTCCTCCACTCCACCGAAGGAAAGAACAAGACTCAGAATACCCAAATGAAATGGATCAACTTTGTAGACTGAGAAATTGAAAACATACCAGCAGCACAAAAAGGGAAAGGGAGACGAGTGAGCCAGGGTATGAAAGTGGAAAGGCCTCAGCTGAGAAGCCAATGGCCACAAATTTGGCTCAGAGCCCAAATCATGGCTTCTACCAGGGTTGGCCAGTGGCGTGTGTGTGTGTGTGTGTAGTTTTTTAAGGATAGACTGGTCTCTAGCATCCTCTGTCTTATTTCCATCTCCATATTGAGGTCCCCTCTCCCAGACATCCAGTGCTTTCTCTTTGGCCTAAGACTCATGCACAATCTCCCCACAACAAAAGCCACCTGTCCTAGGCCCACGTGTGCGGAACTTGAAATGCATTAAGTCATGGTGGAAAGTTTCATCCTCCGGAGCTGTGTGGCTTTTAATGGGTTTTATGTGAAGAGTAAGAGAGAGATGATCTGTGATCAAATGCGTGACAGAAGCCTTAATTATCAAGTTTCTTTATCACAGGACTTCTCAGAGCCTTTACTATGCTAATGAGGATTGTGAAGTTTTAAGAGAAGGAATGTCCAAATTCCCCAAGCATAGTCACAGAAGCCTCTGTGCACATGTACGTGTGTGTGTGTGTGTGTGAGAGAGAGAGAGAGAGAGAGAGAGAGAGAGAGAGAGAGAGAGATGCAGAGAGAGAGCACAAGAACACTTGGAGAGCAAGTATTTTACTGGAAGCATTTCCCCCCTCATGAAGTAACCAGTAGAGTTGTGCTGCTAAACCCTTGTCTCTCTACCCTTAGCTCTAGTGGTCCGGCTCCACCAGCAGCTCTGAGGGAGAAAGATGGGCAATCTTCTTTCATGCAATTTACAGCTTCAGAAACCTGCTGGAGGGTCAGCTCTAAGTCTGTTCTGACTCAGAGGCAATATGTTCCTCCTCCACCCCCCCCACCCCACCATCAAGGAGTGCTGTCAGCTGCTCCCTGAAAGGTCAGTGGTTCGAATTCACTAGCTGCTCCACAGGAGCACGTGATCAGGAGCGTGCCGTCCCCAGAGAAGGACAACACAGTTGATAAAGTGTCTGTTTTATCTAGACGGTCAGTGAAAAAGAGGACCTTCAGTGAGATGGGTTGACACAGTGGCTATAACAATGTGTTTAAACACAGCAGAGATAGTGAGGGTGGCTCAGGATTAGGCAGGGTTTTGTTCTGTTGTGCATGGCATTGCTAATGAGTTGAAGCCATCCCCACCAGCACCTAGCAACAACAGAGAGAACATGAGCCACACTGCTCCTCTACTAGCCTGCTAAGTGATCTGACCAGACCGATCCCCACAAGGGACCTCCACTGACTGGTTTACCTCTAAATCGTTGAGGTTACTTTCAGTGTGGTGAGCTGAGTGAGGCAGGCAGCACGCTGTTCTTTTGAACAAGATGACTTAGTCCTGGTAGGAGCCAGCTACTTGGAAACAAGATGTTCTCATGCATTAAACTGAGGGCTCTCCAAAGGTGAAAACATGCAACACAGCAGAGAAGTGTGCTGTGTCCTCTACTCCGTAATGATGCTGGCACCACAGGAACACGGTGTTCAATTCTGAACAGGGCCCCTCCCCACCAAGGAACATCCTCGCACATTGGAGGGATTCCAAGCTGTTTTATAGGCAGCCCCTGGGCCACGAGTGAAAGCTATGGACTCTGTAGAGATAACCAACATTTTTAATATCATTTCATATCATTGCATAAACTTCCAGTTAGGATGCTCTGCTGTTTACAGCATACATATAAATACATATACCATTCCTTACATATAGAAAATATCCTTGATTAAACTAGGTAGTTGTTGTTGTTGTTATGTGCCATCGAGTCGCTTGCGACTCATAACGACCCTATGTACAACAGCCCTAAACTCCGCTCTGTCCTGTGCCAATTGCACTGTCTCTGACACTCCCATCCCAATTATCCCAGTCACTGAATCAATCCACCTCATAGAGGGCCTTCCTCTCCTGCACTGTCTCCAAAATAACAAAATAAGTCTACAGTCTTGGAGGGGCATGATAACTATATTTAAAGAGCTCTGGTGTCACAGTTGTGCGGCTAATTCAAAGGTGATTCCTCTCTGGTGGCTCAAATCCACCTTGGGCCCCTTGGGAGATTGATGGACAATCTCCTTCCATTCGATTTGTTGTTGTTATTATGTACTATCGAATTGACTACCACTCATAGCGACACTATGCACAGTAACTCTGAACTCTGCTGTATCCTGAGACAGTCTCACTCTCTAACACATCTACCACCATTACTCCAGTTACTGTGTCAATCCATCTCATCCAGGGTCTTCCTCTACTGCGTTCTCCCTCCACCCTTCCAAGTATGATATTCTCCAAGGACTGGTCCCTTCTGGCAACATTTTCATTCCAAAAAAGGAATGAAAATTTAACAGGCCTCCCAAAAGCCCGCTGAAGGGTTAGTTATGAGTCGGTTTCAACACAATGGCTATGAGAAATACACTCAGATCTCTCAAGAGGAAGAGGGTGAGAAGTCACTGGAAGACTGTGTGGAGCTTCATAGAACTCTTTTTTTTTTCTAGCTAGAGCCATCCAGCTGTGGAATTGGGCTACCTTAAGAGGCAATGAATGCCCTCTTGATGAGGTAAAATGTTGCCTGGGACAGTCAACTACATATCATCTAAGGCCCCAGTCCTTTACAACTTCAAATTGCCCCCCACCCACGTCTTTTGTCTGTCACCAAGACCTTTCCTAGTTTAATGCAGATCAGAATCTCCATCCTCCTGGCAAATTCCAAACGGCAAGAGCAAATGAGAGGCGGCCTCAAACTCCTGGTCAGCTGTCCCCCTCACTCCACCCTTCCACCTGCAGTGGAAATATTTTACCAGCCCCCTTACCAGGGCTTCCTGGGTTTGCTTGGCACCAGCTAGTTAATCTGAAAAACTAATCTGCACTAATGGGATCATGAATGCTAATGAATTAATGTGTTACCTTCCCAAGTGACATATTTGCATTTTAACAGAGGTCTTCTGGAGATAATGCCTTAATTCAAAGGAGTGATTAATGTTGAAATTTTGGCTGTTTGGCAGTCTAGTAAAGGAGATATTTTTGGAAAGGGAACCTTTCTTCCACCCTTCATATCATACTAATTGCCAGAAGAGGGGAAAAACATGGCCCTACCCTTGAGGGGTTTCTAGTTTATGTAGTTGGGAAATTACAATGGGAAACATTTTTTTGAGCATCTATCAACGTTTTGGTCCCTCTGCGAAGTGCTTCAGAAATATTCTCTTTGAGTCTTCTCAATGACATTCTGAGGCAGGTGTTTTGCAGAAAAAGGAACCGGACCTTGTAGTTGTTGTTGTTATGTGCCATCAAGTCACCTGCAACCCATAGTGACCGTATATACAATAGCTCTGAAGCCTGCCCTGTCCTGAGCCAGTTTCACTGACTCCAATACACCTACCTGCATTTCCCTTGTTACGGTATCAATCCATCTCATCCAGGGTATTCTTCTCCTGTGCTGTCTCTCCACCTTCCTGAGCATTATATCCTTCTCCAAGGACTGGTCCCTCCTGGCCACAGGCCCAAAATATGTGAGACAGAGCTTCCAAATCCTAGCCTCCGAGGAGAAACTTAGTTTCACCCTGTCCAAGACAGACCTATTTGTTTTCTTGGCAGTCCATGGTGTCTCTTCTCCAGCACCACAACTCAAAGGCATTAATTCTTCTTCTGTCATCCTTAGTCATTGTCCAGCTCTCTGATACATAGCAAGTAGTTGCAAAGACCATGGACTGGATCAGGTGCACCTTAGTCCCTAGATTAACATCATTGATTCTCAATATTCTGGAGAGGTCCCTGACAGCAGATTTACCTAATGCCATTTGCCTTTTGAATTCCTGACTGCTGGTGCCAAAAGTGTTGATTGTGAAGTGAAGCAAGCTGTAACCATAAACAACCTCAATTTGTTCTCCATCCATCATGGTGTTGTCAATTGGCCCATTCATGAGAATTTTTGTCTTCTTGATGTTGAGCTTCAATCCATATTGAAGACTATAGTCCTTGACCTCTTGCAGCAAGCCCTTTTAGTCTTCCTCACTTTCAGCAAGCAAGGTTGGGTCATCTGCATAATGTAGGTTGTTGATGGGTCTTCCTCCAATTCTGATGCCGTATTTCTCCTCAAAAAGCCCACCCTCCCAAATAATCTGTTCTTCGTACAGATTAAAAAGGTATGGAGATAGGGCTCCCTTTCTGATTTTGAACCAACTGAACCTTACAGAGGTTAATATTGCACTTAATACCGCATGTCATTGCATCTACCAATGCAATGTTGCCTATGAATTGAAGATGCAGAATGGATTGTAAGAAATGTTTCTATTTTAGAAATACTAAGATGTGTGTCTTTGAAGCCATGTGATACAGTAAGTCCTAAGGCTGATTCTAGAGTACACAATCCATCTAATACTCTTTATCAAACTCAGATAAGAAATAGCTAGAGATACAAATCTGATACAATATAATATCAAATACATATTAATATTTTAATATAAAATGATTGCACAAGCTATCCAGAAGACTGTACATTGAGTCTAAAGTCAATGGCAGACATGCTGATGGAGGCCGTGAATCTTAGTAGTGGAAAGAAAAGTTAGGATAGCATGGTGCATTATTGGTTGAGCTGTTAACCAAAGGGCCAGTGGTTTAAATCTACCAGAGGCTCAGAGGTAGAAAGATGAGCAGTCTCCTCTCAGAAAGATATCCAGCTTTGGAAATCCAATGGACAGAGGGTCACTATGACCCTGTATTGACTTGATGGCAGCAAATACGAGTATGGAGTTTTTGGTTAGTAGAAAGAAATAGGGGCTATATTTAAGGTAGAACAACGAGACTGAGCTGGGTCTACGGTTAAAGTGAGTGATGGTAAGTCATTCTGGAAGTCAGTTTTGGAGGAAACAACACACTGGTTGGCTTGACTAAAGTGAAGGATTAGGAGGACCATAAGAAATTCCTGAGTGAGATGGGCCAGGGCAGCTAAGTGAACTGGCAGATGGTAGACACTCAAAGACCACAATGAGAGATTTTGATTTGATAGGATGGGCAAAATGGAGCAATTGTTGACTCTTGAAGCGTTAATGCCAACATATTAGAAAAAGCTGGCTGTGATGAGGAGGATGAATTGAAACTCTGACCTTCATACTCAAGTGCTTCCTAAGGGAAGGGTATCATCAGAGGCAGCAGAATTCCAAGACAATATATACTCTGAGATCAGTCCCTGGGTAGTGCTAATGGTGAACATGTTCCACTGCTAATTAAAAGGTTGGATGTTCTAGTCGCCCCCCAGAGGCATCTCAGAAGGAAAGCCTGATAAATGAGCTATTGAAAACCCTATGGAGCAACAACCTCACAGCCCTCTCAGAGTGCATGCCCCTTTCTCCAGGTGCACTCCTCCCTTGGAAGAGGATATAGTAGAGACTTAGCTGAGTCAGACACAAAGCCAAACATGCACCCTTCTCCCAGCAGCAATAGGAGGAGGGTACACACTGGATGCCATACAACCCATCTCTCCCATCCACTTACAGAACTTGTGTTTGCTGATCCCCACGATGTGTCTGGCACTGACTTGAAGGATTCAAGGATTAGAGAGGCCCTGACAAGAAGCAGTGCTGCAATCCCAAAGGCACACAGTGCAAGGCCACCAGGTGCTCCATGGGAAGGATGGGCAATCTCCTTCTGTGCGTTTAACTGTCTCTGAAAACCCGTCGGACAGTCAGCTATGGGTTGGTTCTCACTCCATGATACACAACACCCCTAGCTGGGGAGAGAAAGACAAACACACAAGAAAAAGAACTAATGCCAGGCAGTGTGATCAAGGGATAAATTGTTGTCAAAAGACTATTTGGGAGGAAAAGAAAAAAAAGCCCTCAGACTCTTTGGAGTTCACATAGACATAGACTTATAGGTGACTTTTAGTCACTAGGATGTTGTGCTGGTAACCAAAAACCTGCATTTCAGATAGTTCAAACCCATCAATTGCTCCACGGGATAAAGATGGGTCATCTCCTCCCACAATAATGTATAGACTCAGAAACCCAGTGGAGGTGGCTGTGAGCTGGAACTGACTGGACGGCCGTGAGTTTGAGTGGGTTCCTTTTCAGGAGCCCTGTTGGTGCAGCGCTCAAAGCACTTTAACGCTAACCAAAGGTCAGAGGTTGGAACCCACCAGGAAAGATGACTGTCATCTCCCCTTAAGATTTACAGCCTTGGGAACTTTATAGGGCGGTTCTGCTCTCTCCTATGGGGTCATAATTGACTTGATAGCAATGGATAAGCTGTTTCTTTTTCCTCTATTTTCTATTGTTATGTACTGTCGAGTCAGAACCAATCCATAAATGTCCCTCCAGTCAGTTTTCACAGACAGTAAATCACACAGGAGGAAACTGTCCATCTTTCTCCAGCGGAGCAGCTGATGGATTCAAAACTGCATACCTTACGATTGGCAGTGCAATTTCTTACCATTGTTTGAGTTGTACTGCTGGAGAAGAGAATTGAACATACCGTGGACCATAAAGACGGTCAAAACAAACTTCTCCTTGGAGATAAGAATTTTTTTAATTTTTATTGTATTATTTTTACGTGTACTGTCAAATCAGATCTGACTGTTACAGGAGGAGATTGTTCCTCCTTCTCCAGCAGAGCATCTGGTGGATTTGAACTGTGTACCTCTAGGATTGTAGTGCAGCGTCTTGCCACTAGGCCACCAGAGCTCCCTCTGAAGATAAGATTTTTGAGACTCTCCATATCACATACTCTGGGTAGGTAGCCAGGAGGGACTAGTCTTTGGGGAAAGATATCATGCTTGGAAGGGTGGAGGGACAGCACAGGAGAGGAAGACGCTGGATGAGATGGAGTAACTGGGGTTAGAGACAGTGAGACTGGCTCGGGATAGAGCAGGGTTCAGAGCTGTTGCGCATAGAGTCACTGTGAGTCGTAGTTGACTTGATGGCAACAACAAGCCACCAGAGCTCTTATTTTCTGTATTCTCCAAGTTTTCTACTATGTACATGTATTGTTGTTGTTGTTGTTGTTTAGTGCCGTACATGTATTAGTTTAACCTTAATTTCAAAGCAACTTTAGTGGCTTTAAATTGCAGGAAATTTTTTCATTCTAGAGGATAACAGGTTAGAATAATCTAGAGGAGGCTGGTCTTGAGCTTATTTGTTAGAGGATGGTAGGACTGGCAGAGGTGGAGAAAAGTGGGTAGGGACTAGGGGAAGAGCATGAAGATGGAGTGAGCACTGACTGGGGTCCAGCAGGTCAGGGGGAGTCAAAGAGATTTGCGTACCTTGTGGGGCAGGAAGAAGTGGAATATATATGGCCTAGTGACAAGAAGCTGCTCTGCAATCCTGAAAGGACACTGTTCGAGGCCACCAGCTGCTCCACAGAAGAAAGAGGGGCAATCTCCTCCAGTGTGATTAACTGCCTCTGAAAACCCACTGAAGTGTTGGTTTTGACTCTATGGTACACAACAGCAACATCTAGATATGATATTTATATAAAGTAAGGTGATGCTCAACTGTTGTAGAAGGGAAGCTAGTCCTCCACTACTAGGGAGAGGAGTTTGGATTTGATAGCATAAGCAAAAGGAAGCTATTATAGGCTCTTGAGCAGGGAAGTGACATGATGAAAAATGTTTTAAGAAGATTCCTTTGGCAGCAGCGTTGAAGCATCACTTGGCGGAGAGGAGGAGCCCAGTTAGGAGGCTGCTGCAGTACTGTAGACATGCGGTAATGAGAGCCTGGACTACACTAGAGGCAATGGGAATGGTGACAATGGGGGATGGATTCCTGAGGCATTGGTGAGAGATGAACTGCCAAGCAAGTGGTGACCAGTGGCAGTTTATTCAATAAGCAAGGCTTACCACTTAGTAGCCTCAAGTGAACAAGTTCAGTTGGTTTGATTTTGTTTGTTTGTTTGTTTGTTTTTAAGAAAAAACAAATAAAAACACAAAACATGACATCCAAGATTCTGCTTCTTTGGTATGGCTGGCATCTATCTCTCTCCCAACCCCTCAGCACCTTCCTACAGAATCCAAGCCTCTTTTTAAATTTATCCTCCCTGACAGGGACAGCTGTTCTTGTTAGGTGCTGTCGAGGCAAGTATGACCTATAGCGACCCTATGAACAACAGATCTGAACTCTCTCCTATCCTGAGCCATTCTCACATTTCCTGACACACTAGAGCCCATTGTGGCAGTCACTGTGTCAATTCACCTGGCTGATGGTCTTCCTCTCCTTTGCCGACCCTCTACCTTTCCAAGCATCATGTCCCTCTCCGAGAAACACTCTGGCTGCCCTTTCTCCAAAACATATTTGTTTGTTGTTTTGGCACTCCATGGCATATTCAGTACTCTTCTCCAACAGGAGAAGGCAGGGATGGAGTACTCAGTAAATGAGGTAAGCACAGGCTTGCTTACTCTTTAAAAGGTAGTGAAGAGTTTTTCACCACATTATTGAGTAACCCACCACTTCTGGTGGCTGGCTGACTGAAGTGGAGAGAACTCAACTTAAAACTCATTAGCGTCCAGTCAGAGTTGACTCATAAGCTGATGCTTCAACGGGTTTTCAGGAGGCTGTAAGTCACACTGGAGGTGACTGCGCATCTTTCTCCCTCAGAACTGCTGGTAGATCTGAACCCATCAGAGGGGCACTGCCCTTGAGTTAATTGCACAACTCCCTGTGGACTACCCACCAAAGTTCCCTGGAGAGTGGGAAGAGGAATGGTTGATTCCCAGGCACAGTGCTTGGGCTTTTGAAGGTGAGATGGTCTTACTGTCAGAGACAGAGAAGCAGCGAAGGGAAAGATAACGGTGGTGGGGTGGAGAACAGCATGGTGGGTGAAAAAGGAAAGGTGAGTCTGAGTCTGGTTTTAGTTGTGGTGAATTTAAAGTGATGGGAAGTACCACAGAAAAATATATCCTTAAAGGGAAGAATAAAATGGAACCAGTGCTCAGGTTAAAGGTCAGGCCTTTGTAATTTCCAGCAATCACCTAGAATTCCAGAGCAGGAAAAGCTCTATTCAGAGTGAAGTGTGGAAACCTCCAGGGGCAAGACAGAAAACAGGCCCAACAGTCAATTCTGATTTTGGACTTTGCAGGTGACAGACTCTAAATTGTGTGGCGGCAGCAGGCTGGTGGGTCGGTTTAAAGATCCTTTTGCTCTGTCAGTGAGTGATACCCGTACATACTAGAAAAATTACAGCTTGGCTGTAGGTGACGAGATGAATATGGAACAACCTTCACTTTATTAATCATATCTGCTTTCTCAGATTCCATTGATGGAGGCAATAGAGCCAGTATGATACATGGTGTCCTACCAGGCCCTGTACGTGGTCTATTTTTCAAAGTCCCTGCCCCCCAGAAGTAAGACCCCAAAGGTGAGGCAGGTCCCAGTGAAAGGATAATCTGGTTGCCTCAGTTTCCTCCAGCATCAGTGGGGACAGCAACTGCTATTGACTTGCTTGGGTTCGAAGTGAGAAGATAAAGAATAATCACTGAAGGGAGACACAAATTACAGATCAAAGATAGAGCTTGGGAGACAAGCAGTGAGGAGCAAGTCACAGCAGTTGCCAAATAGCTAGATCTTGAAATTTACCTGGTCAGTTCCTAAGCCAGCTGTTGCCACCATGCCCTCATGCTTCCAAATCCAATGGGAGTTTCCATTCCCAAGGGAGTAAACATGGCCACCATCCTACCTACTCAGTGGCTGGCGTCCCCTGTCCCTAATCTCCCCACCTCCTGAGGTATCTTCCATCCTTGACACCTGGCCACACCCCAGCAATCCTCCTCTCAATCGCCTCCCCTACCTCAAATCAGCAACCAGAAGACTGAACAAAAATCTTCATTACAGAAATGCTGGTCGACAGATTATGGGGGGAGGGGGGTGTTCACCCAGCAGTCTAGCCATCTGTTCCTCGGTTTTCCCAGTGGGTTTGGATCAAAAGCACAGAGTCATGTTTGACTGGGTGGTCCTGCTCCCTGAGCAGAGCATCCCTTGGCAGTTGAGAACTGACAGCCTGGGCTGATTTACTCTCCAGTCATTCATGGCTGGAAGGCATCATACTATCCTAAAAGAAGAACCAGTGAAGGGGGCTAAAAGTTCTTGTGTACTCCTTTCTCTGCAGTTCTCTATTCTCCACTAACCCAGGGATGGGAGTCTTGGCCTGGACATCTGTCCAAGGCCAGGAGGAGAGGATAGCGCTGGTGGGGGAAGCAAAGGAGGAGACACAGGCCTCTACTGTCATCCACCTGTGGACTCCTCACTTATCTCTCTCACACCAGCTGTAATGCCAGGGTTCCAGCTGGCATTAAAGTGCTGTGGTAGCTTTTGCCATGCCCGGGCGCAGGTGTGCCCTCCGCCGGGACGATTCCCAAGTGCACTGAGAAGAGTTTTCAAACGGATTCTACCCAAGAAGTTGAAAGGCATGGCCTTCTCACTCTCAGCAGCTCTCAAGAGGTCTTGAGGCTTGATTGGGGGGTAGGGGTAGGGGGGTGGGGGGTTGTCCTAGTCCTCAGCAACCCCCCAGCTCACTGTCTGTCATCTCAATCAGATACTGTGGCCAGATCCCTCATGGCGCACTCTCTCAGGTACTGGCATTGAAGACTCCTGTGCCAATCTGCTATTCTAAGGGAGGAGTAACTGATTAACCCATTGTCAGCTTAACTCCAGTTAAATTCTGCCACCTAAAGGCCCTGATGGCATAGGACAGAGAATGTGTAAGACTTGAGGCTAAGAGAAAGAGAGTGAGGGAAGGGAGACAAAGGCCAGCTCAGAGATTCTAATCAGGTGGGGGGAATGGGAGTTAGCAGCCAAGGTCATGATTGCAGAAGTGCCTATAAAATTTGTTCCTGCCTCTCTGTGCCCAATGCCACCACCCTAGACCGGGTCTTAATCTTAACCTCTTACTTGGTTGCTCCTGTACCAATTATGCTGTTTCAAGTTTCTCCTGACTCCAAACAATTCTGCATCCCATTGTGTGCCTTCCTATCTTAAAACACTGTGTGCAAATGCAAGTACTCACCAAACCAATCCTCCAGGCTCGCCCTCAAATCCAAGCCTTTCATCCTGACACCACCTTCAAATCCAAGCCTCTCATCTTGACACCAAAGGCCCTCCAAATCCTCAGGCAAGCATTTCCCTCCACTGCATTCCCCACACCAAATCTCTATGTGAATCAATCAGTCTTCCTTGATCACAACCTGACCATCTCCGCCTCCAACTTTGCCGCTGCACTCTTACCCCTTTAGGAGAAGGAGCCAACCATCTAAAACTCTCCCACATTATTCAAAGCTTAACCCAGCCGAAGCTCTTCCAGGGAGCCTTCTCCATCCAGTCCAGCCCACACTGATTGCTCTTTCTGTGCCTGGAACCCCTGTGGTACTTACTGTTTAGAGCAAATAATGTAGTATGTCATTGTTTCCCTTTCTATATCACTCATAGTTGCTTCATATGAATAAGTGTTATTTCTTGGTTATGACTTTCTAAAGGACAAGGCTTTTGCTTTCCCCTTCTCATTGGCATGGGGCTAGTCCAAGGAGTGTCCAATAGACTCTTCCTCCACCACCACCCCCTTATGTTTTAACTCTTAAATCAGGGACAGGGTGAAGAAAGGCCCTCTGAGGACCTCCTCTTCCTCAAGAGATGCTCCAGGCAGAAGAGCTGGGACTGCCTAGAGAGGGCCTGTCAGCCAATCGGCTGTGGGATCTCTAGCTTTTCCGTACACTCCCACCTCCTAAGGCCTTCCAGGAGATCAATAATGCTGCTTAAGTGATCAATCTGAGGCACAATGGGCTGCAGGGGCCAGTGTTTGATTAACTCGAGAGTATAAATATATGTTGGAAGAGACTGAGCAGGGAGGGAGGTGCAGAAGGGAAAGCAGGAAGAAAGATGAGCTGGGGGAAGGTAGAGGGAGAAGGTTTTATGAATGAGGATGCAGTAGTGTAGAGCTGAGAGTACTTCTTACCTGATCTGATTCAACAGCTGAAGCAAGTTCTTAGTGAGGAAGCAGAGCAATTGTCAGGCTTTTCCAAGCTCAGTGACTATCTCTGGGTTGCTGGGCAATCTTTGACCTTGACAGGATCGTGTTGCCACCGTCCTCTGTGAGGTCTTAAGAGGCCTTGGGAGCGATATTTGGTAAAGGAGTTATGAGTAGGATAGAGACTTTTGGGGACTTCAAGGAAAGACCTGGGTCTCCAGCAATGCTCATTGGCTGAGTATACAGAAATCTCAAGAGCTGGTGACTCGGATGGAGCACCAATAAATTTTTTTTCTGAGAAAAGTAAAGTTTTATCTGAAAAAAAAGCCAAGCAGATGGCTTATTTTTTGAGAAAGTCCTTCCTTTAATCCAACAATGATCCCTACTGCTCTCATTAAAATCCCATCCTTCACATACGATGGCATCATTACTTTCCCTACTACACAGGTTCAAAGCCTCAAAATCATCTTTGCCTCTTCCTCCTCCCTCACCCTAACCAACAGTTGCTAGAAAAAGTCTTTTTCTTCAACCTCCAAAATCTATCCATTCACCTATCTCCTTTCTATCGCCTTCCACCTACTGTAACAGCTTCCTAACTCATCTTCATGCTTGCAGGCTTACCCTCCCCTTTTAATCAATTGGCTGATTTGGGGACGGTGGCGGTGGGGTGCGGGGGGAAGAAGAAAACTAGGAAAATAAGCCTGCATCTAATCAAGCCAAGAGCCAATTTTGGTTACCAAAAATACAGGAGATAGGGGAACAAGCTAAATGACAATAAGAGAGAGCAGAGAAACCCCAGAATGTGAAACACTGTATAGAACTACTGATTTGATTTCTCTAACAAGTCAACGGCAGGAGATAAAAGAGAGAGAGGGAGGCTGCTGAGACACAACAAACAAACAAACATAATATGTGAGGCTTTTTTGGATTTTGATGATTCAAATAGGCCAACTGTAAGACATTCTTTGAAACAATTGAAGATATTTGATTATGTACCAAATAACAGATAATACAAAATAATTGCTGTAATCTTTGTTAGGTGTACTATGGCACTATGGTTATATGAGAAAATGCCCCCTTTATGGATGCGGAGAGAAGTATTAAGGATGGAATGACATGACTGATGTTTGTAATTTGCTTCAAAATGCTTCAGCAAAAGAAAAAAAGGATAGATGAAGCAAAAATGGCTAAGTTCTGATGACTGCCAAACACAAATAATGGGTATATTTGGGTTATTATGCTGCTTTCTTGGTTTTTGAGGTTAAAATATTCATAATAAAGAATAAAAACAAGAGATATCCTATATACCACAGTCTAGTCTATTTTATCTTCCACTCCCATCTCATTTCTTGATGATATAGCTACTCTCTGCCCTTATTCAAGTTATTCCTGCCTGGATTTCATCCGTTTCGTTCACTTATTCAGTCTTTCCTTTTTTTTATGCACCAAATATTTATTAAGTCTCTAATACAGTGACTGCACCAAAGGGCTTGAGCGTGTCAGAAATTGTAAGGATGACGACACAGGATAGGATAGGAGTCAGATCTGATGTTCATTGAGTCGTTATGAGTTGTAGTCGACTTGATGGCACCTGACAGCACCAACAACAACATATGCAGTTGTCATTGTTAGATGCCTTCAAGTTTATTCCAACTCGTGTGGTTGTTTTATGTGTACCGTAGTGAGTCGGAACCAACCCATAGCTGACTTTCCAGCGGGTTTTCAGAGACAGTTTAATCACATGGGAGGAGATTGCCCATCTTTCTCCTGTGCAGGGGCTGGTGGATTTGAACTGCATACCTTTGAGATTGCAGCACAGCTCCTTACCACCAGGCCAACAGAGCTCCATGACTAACAGATTGAAACACTGCCCAATCCTATGCCATCTTCACAATCTCCACGGTACTCAAGTCCATTGTTGTAACCACTGCGTAAATTCATCTCCTTGCAGGACTAGGCCCTATGAATACAATGATAGCTCAAATATGCCCATTGCATATCTGAGTATGTTATTCTATATGACTAGTTTGAGCCTGTGGAGGGGTAAGGGCCTCCCTCATCTTTATATCCTCTACAGCAACTAGCACAGTGTCTTGCACATAATAATACAGTGCTTAATAAATATTTATTGAGCTTACATGTAGGGGGCCATATTATAGAATGCCTTTCTAACATGTAATTAAAGCGTATTCAAACTAACTCAGCAAATACTTGTGGAGCACCTACTGTTGTGTGCTGTGGGGATTTAAAAAGAAATTAAAATCACAGGGTTTTCTCCTTCACTGGACTTATAATGCAGACAAGTTATATGAGAACACATATGAGAAGCTTTATATGTATGTTAGGAGTTTACCAACTAATGATTCAAGCAATAATTAGAGACGTGAGGTACTAATGTATTTTTGAGGCCACAGCTTAGTCTCGAATGGGCAACACAAACTTCATGAAGGAGGTGGGTTTGAATGTCCTGGTAAAAAGAGAGCTGAATGGTGTGACCAAAAGCACGGGGAAGGGGGACGGGGAGAGACACTCTCAGGGTATCCTAAGGAAAGAAATCTGGCTGGAATCAAAGATCCACGTAGGGCTATGTTTCTCAAGTGCCCCACGTGCATCTGAATCCAGTTCCAGCTTGGGGGTGGGGCCCAAGAATCAGCATTTTTATACCCCTCTCTGAAGTGATTCAGAGATATCCTAATATGTGAGACTCATTGATGTAGACAGAGAATGGGAACTAAAGTGAAAAGAATACATACGGGGCTGGGCTCACTGAAGAAGGATCTTGAATGCCAAGGCTAAAATGCATCTCATGGAAATCAGGTGTCACCCAAGGATGATGATCAGAGAGCACCATGAATAAAGGATGTTTAGGAATACTTACCTTGCAGGTGTTGTGTTAAGAACTGAAATGGAACACATCTAGTGGCAAGTGGGGTGGTACAGGGTGGAGTCAGAGACAAGATGGCATTTGGCAGCAGAGACATCAGAAGAACCAATCACTTTTGAACAATGATGAGATAGGTTTGTGAACGCTGAGTTTGAAATGCCACGGATCTGGAAACAGAGGCCTGTCCCTCAGGGCAGGAGTTAAGAAGTTAAGCTTGGACTGGCGAAGTGGGGATGGCCAGTGGAAAAGTTAAGAGGGGAAGCCCTGACCTGGCAGCATGGTATTGCCAATGGAGGAAGTAGAAAGAAAGAGAAGCTGGATAACACCAAGATTTGAGGGGCAGGAAGTAAAGGAGGGGACAGTCTGGTGGAAGGAGACTCATTGTGGCAAACCACACAGGCAGAGAACCCGCAGATAGCAAGGGATGCATGGCTAATGTACCCTGAGGAGCTGTGTCCCTCAGATGCAGAGAGCTGCTCATGTTCACATCCCTGCTGGTACCTGTGTTCGTGAACACAAACACGTATATGCACAAACAGGCACAACTGCCCCTCCAAATACACAGGGATACTCTCTGCCTTCCTCCCCCCTCAGTCCCACATACTCATTTTCTGACTACCCAGGAAGTAGGTAAGTATACCTGGTGGTTTAGTATATAACATGTTAGTGGCATAAAGCTGGCAGTTCGAATCCACTAGCGGCTCTGTGAGAGAAAGATGGACAGTTTCTTCCTGTAAGATTTACAACCTCAGGAACCCCATGGAGTGTTGCTAGGAATTGGAATTGACTAGACAACAGTGGATTGGGGAGTGGAGGAGGCATTAGCTCACCACTGGGATAGAACATTCTATTCTGTTGTAAGGAGAGTTCCTTTGGGCATAGGAAGTAATTTCATGTCAAATAATAAAGATCCTTGTCTTTCCTAATTGATCCAGCTAAGGGAGAATTGAAAAATTCCTCACTCTCTAGCCCACCCCTCAACCTCTGTTGTGTGCTGTTGTAGTGACACTATTGGAAAAAAGTGGCGTCACAGGGTTTCCAAGACTGTAATCTTTATAGGAGCAGATGATCTCATCTTTCTTCAACAGAGTGGCTGCTAGGTTTGAACCACCAACTTTTTAGTTAGCAACTCAGCGCTTAGCCACTGTGCCAGTGGGACTCCCTCATCTGCCTCGGGCCCTCCGTTTCTCAGCAGAAGCTGCAAGGTCCAGTCCATTTAGAGAGGCCTTTGTTTTGGCTGCCAATAATGCATAAGATGACTTTTTTTCCTTTTGAATTTATGGTAAGAAGGAAAACAGAAGTCCCTGAGAGAAGAGCCAGAACAGTCTTCTGCTGTGAATGCTAATGGCCTAAAGGATGGCCTGTAAGCTGAAGCTGACTTGGGTGTGGCTTCTTTCCAGGGGCCTGGCCAACCCAATGATCTTCACTCAGTATCAATCAATGGGTACTGTCCCAGGCCCACCTAGCAGTGGTTCCTAGGACCTATCTGGAGGCATGAGCCCCTAAAGTCAAGCTTATTTACACAAGCCTTACTTTCCACAAAGTTTGCTGGGTGTGCTTGTATGCAGGATGTAGATGCGTGTGTGTCTATGGTGGTTTCTGTTAGTTTACTTACTATTCATTGTCGTTGTGTCAGAACTGACCCTCCAGTGGGTTTCTGAGGCTATAATTGGAACAGGAGACTTCCATCTTTCTCCTACAGAGTTCCTAAAGGATTTGAACCGCCAGAGAGGCATGGCCTCTGGGTTAGCAGCACAAATCTCTCGGGTCCTCAGAGTTCCTTACTGTTAGGTTGGAGGCTCCAGAAGAGCAGGGAACCTTCTACTGCACTGGTGTTGCCCTCCCAGGTGGCCTTGTCTAGGTGCTGACCATGAAATCCACTGATTTATGCCGAATGGAGGATTGGGGTGGGTCCAGCGTGCTCCTCTTCCCTTGCATCCACCCATGCTCCCTGCAAGGGCTGAAGTGGGGAGAACTGCAGTACTGAATCAATGCCTCTCTTGTGACCTTGCTCTCCCTCCCCTCTTACTTACCCCTACACCCCAGCACAGCGTCATGCCCAACTTGCTGCTGCCTTCAGCAACCCCCAGGGTTCTTCTGTGTCACTTTTGCAAGCTACACCTGCTCTCAATGGATCCTGTAGGTGGTAGAAACTGCACCCCCACCTCTAATCAATGGGGTTGTAGAGCTCACTTCTCAAGACCCTGGGACTGTGCTGCTCACAGAAGAGCCCCCTGACTCATTCCAAGGAGGGGTCCCCCAGCCCCTTCAGCACACTTTTAAGTCACCATATCAGTAGCTGGGGTTTGTAGGGGGCACTTGCTGGTTTCAGGTCACTAGCCTGGCCACTTGGCGAAGAGTCAGAGTGTTCACTATCCAGTAATGACTGACATGTCAGCCCACATTTGCAAGACGTGTGTGTGTGTGTGTGTGTGTGTGTGTGTGTGTGTGTGTTGGGTGTCGGTGGGAAGGAGAGAGAGAGGAGGAGGATTTCTCTACAGGCAGCAGTGTTTTCTCTCCGGTTCTGTCGGATTCCCTCCCTTCTCAGCATCCTGCAGTGGCTCCCAACTGCTTCTTAAATACAGTTAAATCTTCTCTCTGTGGGCCTCCCAATTCTCCATAATCACACCTATACCTTCTCGCACCCCGACACCCACTTATACATCATGCCTAACTTGAGGCCCTACTCTTCGGGGAGGTTCGTTTGTTTGGGTCCTGCCACAGGTGCCAGAAAAACGCCTCACAGGTGGAGCGGTTCCCTCTGCCTCCTTTTAAAATGCAAATATTACCTGAGAGGTGTAGGCAGTAAACTATTATCAGCTATTAACACCTTAGTCTGGCAGGGATTCTGTCATCAGATTAGACTGAGCAAGGAGCAAAGCCCCGCCTAATCGGGCTAAAAGGGCGGGGGAGGGGACCAAGAGCAGCCTTGAGCAGCCGACGGGAGGGGTGCAGACAGGAGCCGGCAAGGGGTTCTGACGTCGAAACCATCTCTGTCACGATTTTACCCAGGGCTACAGTCGGCCTCGGCGTCTCCACTTAAACCCGTCAAGCCCGCTCATCCTTGCTTCCCCAACTCTGCTTCCCCTTTCCACACACACACACACACACACACACACACACACACACACACACACACTATGTCTGATTTCATCTCAGGGTTACCCTCCTGTCGTGCTGCTGAGGTTGAATTGCTCCCTTTGCATGGCTGGGGGAGGGGGGTGGTGGGGGTGGTGAAGTCACAAAATTGGGTAGAGGTTGGCATGTCTGCTCAGGCATGGTCAAGTCTCTTTGAGGTCTCCTGGGGGAGAACAAGAACCCTTAGCTCAATGGAAACAGCACAAGCTTCCCGAGAAGCCTCTGTCAGTCCCCAGGATGCTGGCAAGTGGATTTCCTCTGCTTCTTCTGCAGTGAGCTTAGCAGGTGGGGAAGGGAGGAAGGGACAAGACTCCCAGCTGAGGGTCTCTTGTGGCTCAAGTGCCACATCCGCTGGACCACACACTCCAGACCACAGTGTGCACTGTTTATCCTGCCTTCAAGCTAGGAAAACTCACCGGGGGTTTCCAAGTCAGTACAGTCTCCTGCTTTCCAACCCCAAGAAGGGCGCCCCCAAGGGAGCCTTGCTCTCAAAAGCAGTTTCTCCAAAGGCAGGGGTCCAGAGATTGCCCCGGCCTCATCCAGGGCTGCAGGACGTTCAGACCCCCAGGCTCACTTCGGGGCTCTGCTGCTGGACCAGGATGCCAGTGGGAGGGGGCAGGTCTGGCCGGAGTCAACGTTCACTGTGACCAAGGGTGGAGGTGGTACCTGCTTTGGGGAGATGTCAAGCCTTTACCCTTGCAATGATTTGAGTGTGTGTGGGTCATGGGAGGGGGGCAGCAGTTCTGGTGTGGAGGGGGAAAACTACAAGAATTGGAGTTCTTAAAAGCCCTGGTGGAGATGGCTTCCGTAGCTTGAGGAGGGGGTTAGCTATTTATGTGTTCCCAGGTATTGAATCTGCAGTAATTTGCAGTTGCATGTAGTTTTTCGGGGACACTCTGAGGCAAAACACTCACATACACACTCTCCCAACACACCAGGCACCAGGTTGTGGAGTATATGTGGGTTCCTGTCTGTGTATGTTTGTGTGCATCCTTTAGTGGCGCTGGAGGGTAGCTGTATATATAGATGACTGCTTTACTGGTATCCTGGTAGGAGGAGGAAAGAGTAGCTCCATGTGTGTGTTTCATTTTTGGATGAGGGTGGCTGTGTGGCTGAGTACTGACTATATGGGGTGTGTGCGAGTGTGTGTGTGTGTGTGTGTGTGTGTGTGTGTGTGTGTCCCCGAGTGTGAACATGGCCCCGGCAACCACGCACATGCTTCAGACAGCTTTTTCTGACAGTCCTGATGCTCGGGCTTCACCGGGCACCCCGGCTAAGTGGCCACCTCCCAGCAGCCAGGCCCCGCGTCTCGCCAGCTCTCCCAACTGTGCCCACAGCCCCAGCGCGCACACAAAGGATCCATAATGAACGTGCTGCACTTCCCTGCGCTCAGCTACTCAGCCTGCACCCCAGTGGCCAAGGCAAGCCCGCCAAGCCGCCGATTCACCGGCTAGTGGGCACGCAGCCGGCCGTTTCCCTGCCCGCCCAAACTCCGGGCAGCCCGACGCAGGGAGCCCCCCGCCCTGGTACCAGCTCCCGGGGGCGCCCAAGCGCTGGTAGCCCCAGAGCCGGCCCGGGGCGGCACACTCCCGCGGCAACCCACCCCTGGCCAGGCTAAGACTGCGGACGCGCCCCCCTGAAGACAGCGCGCCTTACCTTCCTCCTCCTCCTCCTCTTTCTCCTCCTTGGCAGCGCAGCGGCGGAGGAGGCGGCGGCGGTGGCAGCGGGACTAGGTCGCCCGTGCCCCGGAGCCCGGCACGGGCGTGGGGTTCAGTGGCGCCGGGCGGCAGGGCGGACAGAGGTTGGCGGGGCGGCAGCAGCTGGCCCGG